>NC_092622.1:3399285-3704642 GCF_047663525.1 Anas platyrhynchos
CGCGAAGCGTGTGGCTGTCCTCTGCAGGCTCGTGAGTTGGCAGTCGCGGGGACATGGGGTTCTGTCCTCTCCGGAGCGGCAGCCGTCCGTCCCGAACAGCCACGCTCCTATCCTGGGCGACGTGTGTGCTAGCCGCGCCGGGGTCCGGGTGGGACCTCGGTCGTCTCCGCTCTTTCGATGGCAGGAGACGAGTGTCCCTCCACGGGCAGCGTGGGTCCGGCTTCCCTTGCCCCTAGGCTCCGTTCCTGCGCGACGTTTGTGCTAGCCGCGCTGGGGTCTGGGTCCCTCCTTGGGCGGCTCGACGAAAGTGATCGCAAGACACGGGTGATCGGCCACAAGCGGTGTGGGTGCCAGCCTTGCCGCGAATCGTGTGGCTGTCCTCCGCCGGCTCGTGGGCTGGCAGTTGCGGGGACATGGGGTTCTTTCCTCTCCGGAGCGGCAGCCGTCCGTCCCGAACACCCACGCTCCAATCCTGGGCGACGTGTGTGCTAGCCGCACTGGGGTCCGGGTGGGACCTCGGTCGTCTCCGCTCTTTCGATGGCAGGAGACGAGTGTCCCTCCACGGGCAGCGTGGGTCCGGCTTCCCTTGCCCCTTGGCTCCGGTCCTGTGCGACGTGTGTGCTAGCCGCGCCGGGGTCCGGGTGGGACCTCGGTCGGCTCCGCTCTTTCGATCGCAGGAGACGAGTGTACCTCCACGGGCAGCGTGGGTCCGGCTTGCCGAGCCCTTTGGCTCCATCCTGGGTGTCGTGTTTGCTCGCCGCACCGGGCTCCGGATCCCCTTTCGGGCGCCTCAGGGAAGGAGATCCTACGAAATGGTTGTCCGGCCACAAGCGCTGTGGCTGCCAGCCGTGTCAAGAAGTGGAGGCTGTCGTTCAGCGGCTCGGAGTTACGCAGTGCCGGGGACCGGGGATTCAGACAGTCCAGAGCGGCAGGCGTCCGGATGTGGACCCTAGGCTCCGGTCCTGGGCGACGTGTGTGCTAGCTGCACGGGGGTCCGGGTCCCGCCTTGGGCGGCTGGACGAAAGTGATCGCAAGACACGGGTGACCGGCCACAAGCGGTGTGGGTGCCAGCCCTGCCGCGAAGCAGGAGGCTGTGTTCCGTTCGCTCGGCAACTGTCCGTCCCGGAGCGGCCGCCGTCTTTCCCGAACGCCAAGACTTCGGTCCTGGGAGATGTGTATGCTAGCCGCGCAAGTGTAAGAATCCCGTTTCGGGCGGAAAGGGGACAACGATCCCATGACGCGGTTGTCCGGCCACGAGCGGCATGGGAGCCAGACTTTCCGCGAAGCGTGTGGCTGTCCTCTGCAGGCTCGTGAGTTGGCAGTCGCGGGGACATGGGGTTCTGTCCTCTCCGGAGCGGCAGCCGTCCGTCCCGAACAGCCACGCTCCTATCCTGGGCGACGTGTGTGCTAGCCGCGCCGGGGTCCGGGTGGGACCTCGGTCGTCTCCGCTCTTTCGATGGCAGGAGACGAGTGTCCCTCCACGGGCAGTGTGGGTCCGGCTTCCCTTGCCCCTAGGCTCCGTTCCTGCGCGACGTTTGTGCTAGCCGCGCTGGGGTCTGGGTCCCTCCTTGGGCGGCTCGACGAAAGTGATCGCAAGACACGGGTGATCGGCCACAAGCGGTGTGGGTGCCAGCCTTGCCGCGAATCGTGTGGCTGTCCTCCGCCGGCTCGTGGGCTGGCAGTTGCGGGGACATGGGGTTCTTTCCTCTCCGGAGCGGCAGCCGTCCGTCCCGAACACCCACGCTCCAATCCTGGGCGACGTGTGTGCTAGCCGCACTGGGGTCCGGGTGGGACCTCGGTCGTCTCCGCTCTTTCGATGGCAGGAGACGAGTGTCCCTCCACGGGCAGCGTGGGTCCGGCTTCCCTTGCCCCTTGGCTCCGGTCCTGTGCGACGTGTGTGCTAGCCGCGCCGGGGTCCGGGTGGGACCTCGGTCGGCTCCGCTCTTTCGATCGCAGGAGACGAGTGTACCTCCACGGGCAGCGTGGGTCCGGCTTGCCGAGCCCTTTGGCTCCATCCTGGGTGTCGTGTTTGCTCGCCGCACCGGGCTCCGGATCCCCTTTCGGGCGCCTCAGGGAAGGAGATCCTACGAAATGGTTGTCCGGCCACAAGCGCTGTGGCTGCCAGCCGTGTCAAGAAGTGGAGGTTGTCGTTCAGCGGCTCGGCGTTACGCAGTGCCGGGGACCAGGGATTCAGACAGTCCAGAGCGGCAGTCGTCCGGATGTGGTCCCTGGGCTCCGGTCCTGCGCGACGTGTGTGCTAGCCGCGCCGGGGTCCGGGTCCCGCCTTGGGCGGCTGGACGAAAGTGATCGCAAGACACGGGTGTCCGGCCACAAGCGGTGTGGCTTCCAGCCTTGCCGCGAAGCGTGTGGCTGTCCTCCGCCGGCTCGTGGGCTGGCAGTCGCGGGGACATGGGGTTCTGTCCTCTCCGTAGCTGCAGCCGTCCGTCCCGAACAGCCACGCTCCTATCCTGGGCGACGTGTGTGCTAGCCACGCCGGGGTCCGGGTGGGACCTCGGTCGGCTCCGCTCTTTCGATGGCAGGAGACGAGTGTCCCTCCACGGGCAGTGTGGGTCCGGCTTCCCTTGCCCCTAGGCTCCGGTCCTGCGCGACGTTTGTGCTAGCCGCGCCGGGGTCCGGGTCCCGCCTTGGGCGGCTCGACAAAAGTGATCGCAAGACACGGGTGAGCGGCCACAGCGGTGTGGCTTCCAGCCTTGCCGCGAAGCAGGAGGCTGTGTTCCGTTCGCTCGGCAACTGTCCGTCCCGGAGAGGCCGCCGTCTTTCCCGAACGCCAAGACTCCGGTCCTGGGAGATGTGTATGCTAGCCGCGCAAGTGTAAGAATCCCGTTTCGGGTGTTTTGGGGACAACGATCCCATGACACGGTTGTGCGGCCACGAGCGGCAAGGGAGACAGACATTCCGCGAAGCGTGTGGCTGTCCTCCGCTGGCTCGTGAGCTGGCAGTCGCGGGGACATGGGGTTCTGTCCTCTCCGGAGCGGCAGCCGTCCGTCCCGAAGAGCCACGCTCCTATCCTGGGCGACCTGTGTGCTAGCCGCACTGGGGTCCGGGTGGGACCTCGGTCGTCTCCGCTCTTTCGATCGCAGGAGACGAGTGTACCTCCACGGGCAGCGTGGGTCCGGCTTGCCGAGCCCTTTGGCTCCATCCTGGGTGTCGTGTTTGCTCGCCGCACCGGGCTCCGGATCCCCTTTCGGGCGCCTCAGGGAAGGAGATCCTACGACACGGTTGTCCGGCCACAAGCGCTGTGGCTGCCAGCCGTGTCGAGAAGTGGAGGTTGTCGTTCAGCGGCTCGGCGTTACGCAGTGCCGGGGACCGGGGATTCAGACAGTCCAGAGCGGCAGTCGTCCGGATGTGGTCCCTGGGCTCCGGTCCTGCGCGACGTGTGTGCTAGCCGCGCCGGGGTCCGGGTCCCGCCTTGGGCAACTGGACGAAAGTGATCGCAAGACAAGGGTGACCGGCCACAGCGGTCTGGCTTCCTGCCTTGCTGCGAAGCAGGAGGCTGTGATCCGTTCGCTCAGCAACTGTCCGTCCCGGAGAGGCCGCCGTCTTTCCCGAACGCCAAGAATGCCAATGTCTTTCCCGTTTTTCAAGAGGAAGGCTTTGGGTACAAGTGAACTCCCCAGGGGAGCTTTTATGCAGCCCCACATGCAACTGGACCCTCCGGGTTCGCTCTTTCCGAGCAACACTAAACATAGCCCTAGCCGGTGTGGGAGATGACCGAAAACTCGGGCCCCAGAAAACGCATTCTGAGCCCATTTCACCCATTCAAAAGTGCCCCCCAAGGAAGGCTTTGGGCACAAGTGAACTCCCCAGGGGAGCCTTTACGCAGCCCCACATGCAACTGGACCATCCGGGTTCGCTGTTTCCGAGCAACCATTAATATATCCCTAGCCAGCATGGCAGAAGACTGAAAATTCGGGCCACAGAAAAATCTTTTCAAGCCCCATTCCACCATCCAGAAGTACCCCAAAAGGAAGGCTTTGGGTACAACTGAACTCCCCAGGGGAGCCTTTATGCAGCCCCACATGCAACTGGACCCTCTGTGTTCGCTGTTTACGAGCAACACTAAATATATCCCTAGCCAGCATGGTAAAAGACTGAATACTCGGGCCACAGAAAAAGAGTTTCCAGCCCCGTTCGCCCATCTAGAAGTGCCCCTAAAGGAAGGCTTTGGGTACAAGTGAACTCCACAGGGGAGCCTTTATGCGGCCCCACATGCAACTGGAGCCTCCGGGTTCTCTCTTTCACCACAAGCCTAAATATAGCCCTCGGCGCAATGGGAGAAGACTGAAAAAGCGGGCCTCAGAAAACGCATTGCGATTCCCCTTGGACCATCCAAAAGTGCGCCCAAAGGAAGGCTTTGGGTACAAGTGAACTCCCCAGGGGAGCCTTTATGCAGCCCCACATGCAACTGGACCCTCCGGGTTCGCTGTTTCCAAGCAACCCTTAATATAACACTAGCCGGCATGGGAGACGACTGAAAACTATGGCCCCAGAAAACGCTTTCTGAGCCCCTTTCGTCCATTCAAAAGTGCCCCCAGAGGAAGGCTTTGGGTACAAGTGAACTCCCCAGGGGAGCCTTTATGCAGGCCCATACGCAACTGGACCCCCTTGTTCGCTGTTTACAAGCAACCCTATGTATAACCCTAGCCAGCATGGCAGAAAACTGAAAACTCGGGCCACAGAAAACGCGTTTCAAGCCCATTCACCCATCCAGTAGTGCCCCCAAAGGAAGGCTTTGGGTACAAGTGAACTCCCCAAGGGAGCCTTTATGCAGCCCCACATGCAACTGGACCCTCCGAGTTCACTCTTTCACAGCAACCCTAAATATATCCATGGCCCGCATGGCAGATGACTGAAAAATCGTGCCCCAGAAAACGCGTTACAAGCCCCATTCGCCCATCCCAAAGTGCCCCCAAAGGAAGGCTTTGGGTACAAGTGAACTCCCCAGGGGAGCCTTTACGCAGCCCCACATGCAACTGGACCCTCCGGGTTCACTCTTTTACCACAAGCCTAAATATAGCCCTCGGCGCAATGGGAGAAGACTGAAAAACTGGGTCTCAGAAAACGCATTGTGATTCCCCTTGGACCATCCAAAAGTGCCCCCAAAGGAAGGCTTTGGGTACAAGTGAACTCCCCAGGGGAGCCTTTATGCAGCCCCACATGCAACTGGACCCTCCGGGTTCGCTGTTTCCGAGTACACTAAACATAGCCCTAGCCGGCATGGGAGGCGACTATAAATTCGGGCACCAGAAAACGCATTCCGAGCCCCTTTCGCCCATTCAAAAGTGCCCCCAGAGGAAGGCTTTGGGTACAAGTGAACTCCCCAGGGGAGCCTTTATGCAGCCCCACATGCAACTGGACCCTCCTGGTTCACTGTTTCACCGCAAGCCGAAATATAGCCCTCGGCGCAATGGGAGAAGACTGAAAAGCTGGGTCTCAGAAAACGCATTGTGATTCCCCTTGGAGCATCCAAAAGTGTCCCCAAAGGAAGGCTTTGGGTACATCTGAACTCCCCAGGGGAGCCTTTATGCAGCCCCACATGCAACTGGACCCTCCGGGTTCGCTGTTTCCGACCAAATCTAAATATAACCCTAGCCAGCATGGCAGAAGACTGAAAACTCGGGCCACAGAATGAGAGTTTCAAGCCTCATTCCACCATCCAGAAGTGCCCCCAAAGGAAGGTTTTGGGTACAACTGAACTCCCCAGGGGAGCCTTTATGCAGCCCCAGATGCAACTGGACCCTCCGGGTTCGCTCTTTCCGAGTAAGACTAAACATATCCCTAGCCGGCATGGGAGGCGACTGAAAACTCGGGACCCAGAAAACGCTTTCTGAGCCCCTTTCACCCATTCAAAAGTGCGCCCAAAGGAAGGCTTTGGGTACAAGTGAACTCCCCAGGGGAGCCTTTATGCAGCCCCACATGCAACTGGACCCTCCGAGTTCACTCTTTCACAGCAACCCTAAATATAACCCTGGCCTGCATGGCAGACGACTGAAAAATCGGGCCCAGAAAACGCGTTACAAACCCCATTCGCCCATCCAAAAGTGCCCCCCAATTAAGGCTTTGGGTACAACTGAACTCCCCAGGGGAGCCTTTATGCAGCCCCACATGAAACTGGACCCTCCGCGTTCACTCTTTCACCGCAAGACTAAATATAGCACTCGGCGCAAAGGGAGAAGATTGAAAAAGCGGGCCTCAGAGAACGCATTGCGATTCCCCTTGGACCATCCAAAAGTGCCCCCAAAGGAAGGCTTTGGGTACAAGTGAACTCCCCAGGGGAGCCTTTATGCAGCCCCACATGCAACTGGACCCTTCGTGTTCACTCTTTCACCGCAAGCCGAAATATTGCCCTCGGCGCAATGGGAGAAGACTGAAAAAGCGGGCCTCAGAAAACACATTGCAATTTCCCTTGGACCATCCAAAAGTGCCCCCAAACGAAGGCTTTGGGTACAAGTGAACTCCCCAGGGGAGCCTTTATGCAGCCCCACATGCAACTGGACCCTCCGGGTTCGCTCTTTCCGAGCAACACTAAACATATCCCTAGCCGGCATGGGAGACGACTGAAAACTATGGCCCCAGAAAACGCTTTCTGAGCCCCTTTCGTCCATTCAAAAGTGCCCCCAGAGGAAGGCTTTGGGTACAAGTGAACTCCCCAGGGGAGCCTTTATGCAGCCCCACATGCAACTGGACCCTCCGCGTTCACTCTTTCACCGCAAGCCTAAATATAGCCCTCGGCGCAATGGGAGAAGACTGAAAAAGCGGGCATCAGAAAACGCGTTACGATTCCCCTTGGACCATTGAAAAGTGCCCCCAGAGGAAGGCTTTGGGTACAAGTGAACTCCCCAGGGGAGCCTTTATGCAGCCCCACATGCAACTGGACCCTCTGGCTTCGCTCTTTCCAAGCAACAATAAACATAATCCTAGCCGGCATGGGAGACGACTGAAAACTCGGGCCCCAGAAAACGCTTTCCGAGCCCCTTTTGCCCATCCAGATGTGTCCCTAAAAAAGGCTTTGGGTACAAGTGAACTCCCCAGGGGAGCCTTTATGCAGCCCCACATGCAACTGGACCCTCCGGGTTCGGTCTTTCCGAGCAACACTAAACATAGCCCTAGCTGGCATGGGAGACGACTGAAAACTCGGGCCCCAGAAAACGCTTTCTGAGCCCCTTTGGCCCATTCAAAAGTGCCCCCAGAGGAAGGCTTTGGGTGCAAGTGAACTCCCCAGGGGAGCCTTTATGCAGCCCCACATGCAACTGGACCCTCCGGGTTCGGTCTTTCCTAGCAACACTAAACATAGCCCTAGCCGGCATGGGAGACGACTGAAAACTCGGGACACAGAAAACGCTTTCTGAGCCCCTTTGGCCCATTCAAAATTGCCCCCAGAGGAAGGCTTTGGGTACAAGTGAACTCCCCAGGGGAGCCTTTATGCAGCCCCACATGCAACTGGACCCTCTGGGTTCGCTGTTTCCGAGCAACACTTAATATAACACTAGCCAGCATGGCAGAAGACTGAAAACTCGGGCCACAGAAAAAGAGTTTCAAGCCCCATTCACCCATCCAAAAGTGCCCCCAAAGGAAGGCTTTGGGTACAACTGAACTCCCCAGGAGAGCCTTTACGCAGCCCCACATGCAACTGGACCCTCCGTGTTGGCTGTTTCCGAGCAACCCTAAATATAACCCTAGCCAGCATGGCAGAAGACTGAAAACTCGGGCCACAGAAAAAGTGTTTCAAGAACCGGTCGCCCATCCAGATGTGTCCCTAAAAAAGGCTTTGGGTACAAGTGAACTCCCCAGGGGAGCCTTTATGCAGCCCCACATGCAACTGGACCCTCCGGGTTCGCTGTTTCCGAGCAACTCTGAATATAACACTAGCCGGAATGGGAGACGACTGAAAACTATGGCCCCAGAAAACGCTTTCTGAGCCCCTTTCGTCCATTCAAAAGTGCCCCCAGAGGAAGGCTTTGGGTACAAGTGAACTCACCAGGGGAGCCTTTATGCAGCCCCACATGCAACTGGACCCTCCGCGTTCACTCTTTCACCGCAAGCCTAAATATAGCCCTCGTCGGAATGGGAGAAGACTGAAAAAGCGGGCATCAGAAAACGCATTACGATTCCCCTTGGACCATCCAAAAGTGCCCCCAGAGGAAGGCTTTGGGTACAAGTGAACTCCCCAGGGGAGCTTTTATGCAGCCCCACATGCAACTGGACCCTCCGGCTTCGCTCTTTCCAAGCAACAATAAACATAATCCTAGCCGGCATGGGAGACAACTGAAAACTCGGGCCCCACAAAACGCTTTCTGAGCCCCTTTCGCCCATTCAAAAGTGCCCCCAGAGGAAGGCTTTGGGTACAAGTGAACTCCCCAGGGGAGCCTTTATGCAGCCCCACATGCAACTGGACCCTCTGGGTTCGCTGTTTCCTAGCAACCCTAAATATACCCCTAGCCAGCATGGCAGAAGACTGAAAACTCGGGCCACAGAAAACGCGTTTCAAGCCCATTCACACATCCAGAAGTGCCCCGAAAGGAACGCTTTGGGTACAAGTGAACTCCCCAGGGGAGCCTTTATGCAGCCCCACATGCAACTGGACCCTCCGAGTTCACTCTTTCACAGCAACCCTAAATATAACCATGGCCCGCATGGCAGATGACTGAAAAACCGTGCCCCAGAAAACGCGTTACAAGCCCCATTCGCCCATCCAAATGTTCCCCCCAAAGGAAGGCTTTGGGTACAACTGAACTCCCCAGGGGAGCCTTTATTCAGCCCCACATGAAACTGGACCCTCCGGGTTCTCTCTTTCACCACAAGCCTAAATATAGCCCTCGGCGCAATGGGAGAAGACTGAAAAACGGGCCTCAGAAAACGCATTGCGATTCCCCTTGGACCATCCAAAAATGCCCCTAAAGGAATGCTTTGTGTACAAGTTAACTCCCTAGGGGAGCCTTTATGCAGCCCCACATGCAACTGGACCCTCCGGGTTCGCTCTTTCCGAGCAACACTAAACATAGCCCTAGCCGGCATGGGAGACGACTGAAAACTCGGGACACAGAAAACGCTTTCTGAGCCCCTTTCGCCCATTCAAAAGTGCCCCCAGAGGAAGGCTTTGGGTACAAGTGAACTCCCCAGGGGAGCCTTTATGCAGCCCCACATGCAACTGGACCCTCTGGGTTCGCTGTTTCCGAGCAACACTTAATATAACACTAGCCAGCATGGCAGAAGACTGAAAACTCGGGCCACAGAAAAAGCGTTTCAATCCCAATTCACCCATCCAGAAGTGCCCCCAAAGGAAGGCTTTGGGTACAAGTGAACTCCCCAGGGGAGCCTTTATGCAGCCCCACATGCAACTGGACCCTCCGCGTTCACTCTTTCACCGCAAGCCTAAATATAGCCCTCGGCGCAATGGGAGAAGACTGAAAAAGCGGGCATCAGAAAACGCATTACGATTCCCCTTGGACCATTGAAAAGTGCCCCCAGAGGAAGGCTTTGGGTACAAGTGAACTCCCCAGGGGAGCCTTTATGCAGCCCCACATGCAACTGGACCCTCTGGCTTCGCTCTTTCCAAGCAACAATAAACATAATCCTAGCCGGCATGGGAGACGACTGAAAACTCGGGCCCCAGAAAACGCTTTCCGAGCCCCTTTTGCCCATCCAGATGTGTCCCTAAAAAAGGCTTTGGGTACAAGTGAACTCCCCAGGGGAGCCTTTATGCAGCCCCACATGCAACTGGACCCTCCGGGTTCGGTCTTTCCGAGCAACACTAAACATAGCCCTAGCTGGCATGGGAGACGACTGAAAACTCGGGCCCCAGAAAACGCTTTCTGAGCCCCTTTGGCCCATTCAAAAGTGCCCCCAGAGGAAGGCTTTGGGTACAAGTGAACTCCCCAGGGGAGCCTTTATGCAGCCCCACATGCAACTGGACCCTCCGGGTTCGGTCTTTCCTAGCAACACTAAACATAGCCCTAGCCGGCATGGGAGACGACTGAAAACTCGGGACACAGAAAACGCTTTCTGAGCCCCTTTGGCCCATTCAAAATTGCCCCCAGAGGAAGGCTTTGGGTACAAGTGAACTCCCCAGGGGAGCCTTTATGCAGCCCCACATGCAACTGGACCCTCTGGGTTCGCTGTTTCCGAGCAACCCTAAATATAACCCTAGCCAGCATGGCAGAAGACTGAAAACTCGGGCCACAGAAAAAGTGTTTCAAGAACCGGTCGCCCATCCAGATGTGTCCCTAAAAAAAGGCTTTGGGTACAAGTGAACTCCCCAGGGGAGCCTTTATGCAGCCCCACATGCAACTGGACCCTCCGGGTTCGCTGTTTCCGAGCAACTCTTAATAGAACACTAGCCGGCATGGGAGACGACTGAAAACTATGGCCCCAGAAAACGCTTTTTGAGCCCCTCTCGTCCATTCAAAAGTGCCCCCAGAGGAAGGCTTTGGGTACAAGTGAACTCCCCAGGGGAGCCTTTATGCAGCCCCACATGCAACTGGACCCTCCGCGTTCACTCTTTCACCGCAAGCCTAAATATAGCCCTCGTCGGAATGGGAGAAGACTGAAAAAGCGGGCATCAGAAAACGCATTACGATTCCCCTTGGACCATCCAAAAGTGCCCCCAGAGGAAGGCTTTGGGTACAAGTGAACTCCCCAGGGGAGCCTTTATGCAGCCCCACATGCAACTGGACCCTCCGGGTTCACTCTTTCACCACAAGCCTAAATATAGCCCTCGGCGCAATGGGAGAAGATTGAAAAACGGGCCTCAGAAAACGCATTGCGATTCCCCTTGGACCATCCAAAAATGCCCCTAAAGGAATGCTTTGGGTACAAGTGAACTCCCCAGTGGAGCCTTTATGCAGCCCCACATGCAACTGGACCCTCCGGGTTCACTCTTTCACAGCAACCCTAAATATAACCCTAGCCAGCATGGCAGAAGACTGAAAACTCGGGCCACAGAAAAAGTGTTTCAAGTCCCTTTCGCCCATCCAGAGGTGCCCCCAAAGGAAGGCTTTGGGTACAAGTGAACTCCCCAGGGGAGCCTTTATGCAGGCCCGTACGCAACTGGACTCCCCGTGTTCGCTGTTTACAAGCAACCCTAAATATAACACTAGCCAGCATGGCAGAAAACTGAAAACTCGGGCCACAGAAAAAGCGTTTCAAGCCCCATCCACCCCTCCAGAAGTGCCCCCAAAGGAAGGCATTGGGTGCAACTGAACTCCCCAGGGGAGCCTTTATGCAGCCCCACATGCAACTGGACCCTCCGTATTCGCTCTTTAACAGCAACCCTAAATATAGCCCTTGCCCGCCTGTTAGTGGACTGAAAACTCGGGCCACAGTAAATGCGTTAAAATCCTAATTCACCCATCCAAAAGTGCACCCAGAGGAAGGCTTTGGGTACAACTGAACTCCCCAGGGGAGCCTTTATGCAGCCCCACATGCAACTGGACCCTCCGGGTTCACTATTTCACCGCAAGCCTATATATAGCCCTAGCACGCCTGGCAGTCGACTGAAAGCTCGGGCCACAGAAAACGTGTTGCGAGCCCCATTCGACCATCCAAAAGTGCCCCCAAAGGAAGGCTTTGGGTACATCTGAACTCCCCAGGGGAGCCTTTATGCAGCCCCACATGCAACTGGACCCTCCGGGTTCACTCTTTCACAGCAACCCTAAATATAGCCCTGGCCCGCCTGGTAGTTGACTGAAAACTCGGACCCAGAAAATGCGTTAAAAGCCTAATTCGCCCATCCAAAAGTGCCCCCAGAGGAAGGCTTTGGGTACAAATGAACTCCCCAGGGGAGCCTTTACGCAGCCCCACATGCAACTGGACCCTCCTTGTTCACTGTTTACGAGCAACCCTAAATATACCCCTAGCCACCATGGCAGAAGACTGAAAACTAGGGCTCCAGAAAAAGCGTTTCAAGCCCCATTCACCCATCCAGAAGTGCCCCCAAAGGAAGGCTTTGGGTACAAGTGAACTCCCCAGGGGAGCCTTTATGCAGGCCCGTACGCAACTGGACCCTCCGTGTTCGCTGTTTACAAGCAACCCTAAATATAACACTAGCCAGCATGGCAGAAAACTGAAAACTCGGGCCACAGAAAAAGCGTTTCAAGCCCCATCCACCCCTACAGAAGTGCCCCCAAAGGAAGGCATTGGGTGCAGCTGAACTCCCCAGGGGAGCCTTTATGCAGCCCCACATGCAACTGGACCCTCCGGGTTCACTCTTTCACCGCAAGCCTAAATATAGCCCTAGCACTCCTGGCAGTCGACTGAAAGCTCGGGCCACAGAAAATGTGTTACGAGCCCCATTCGCCCATCCAAAAGTGCCTCCAAAGGAAGGCTTTGGGTACATCTGAACTCCCCAGGGGAGCCTTTATGCAGCCCCACATGCAACTGGACCCTCCGGGTTCACTCTTTCACCACAAGCCTAAATATAACCCTAGCCAGCATGGCAGAAGGCTGAAAGCTCGGGCCACAGAAAACGTGCTACAAGCCCCATTCGACCATCCAAAAGTGCCCCCAAAGGAAGGCTTTGGGTACAACTGAACTCCCCAGGGGAGCCTTTATGCAGGCCCATACGCAACTGCACCCCCCGTATTCGCTGTTTACAACCAACCCTAAATATAACACCAGCGAGCGTGGCAGAAAACTGTAAACTCGGGCCACAGAAAAAGCGTTTCAAGCCCCATTCACCCATCCAGAAGTGCCCCCAAAGGAAGGCTTTGGGTACAACTGAACTCCCCAGGGGAGCCTTTATGCAGCCCCACATGCAACTGGACCCTCCGGGTTCACTCTTTCACAGCAACCCTAAATATAGCCCTGCCCCGCCTGGCAGTCGACTGAAAACTCGGGCCCCAGAAAATGCGTTAAAAGCCTAATTCGCCCATCCAAAAGTGCCCCCAGAGGAAGGCTTTGGGTACAAGTGAACTCCCCAGGGGAGCCTTTATGCAGCCCCACATGCAACTGGACCCTCCTTGTTCACTGTTTACGAGCAACCCTAAATATTCCCCTAGCCACCATGGCAGAAGGCTGAAAACTCGGGCTCCAGAAAATGCGTTTCAAGCCCCATTCACCCATCGAGAAGTGCCCCCAAAGGAAGGCTTTGGGTACAACTGAACTCCCCAGGGGAGCCTTTATGCCGCCCCACATGCAACTGGACCCTCCGGGTTCACTCTTTCACCGCAAGCCTAAATATAGCCCTAGCACGCCTGGCAGTGGACTGAAAGCTCGGGCCACAGAAAATGTGTTACGAGCCCCATTCGCCCATCCAAAAGTGCCCCCAACGGAAGGCTTTGGGTACATCTGAACTCCCCAGGGGAGCCTTTACGCAGCCCCACATGCAACTGGACCCTCCGTGTTCGCTCTTTACAGCAACCCTAAATATACCACTAGCCACCATGGCAGAAGAGTGAAAACTCAGGCCACAGAAAAAGCATTTCAAGCCACTTTCGCCCATCCAGAAGTGCCTCCAAAGGAAGGCTTTGGGTACAAGTGAACTCCCCAGGGGAGCCTTTATGCAGCCCCACATGCAACTGGACCCTCCGGGTTCACTCTTTCACCGCAAGACTAAATATATCCCTCGGCGCAGTGGGAGAAGACTGAAAAAGCGGGCCTCAGAAAACCCATCGCGATTCCCCTTGGACCATCCCAAAGTGCCCCCAAAGGAAGGCTTTGGGTACAAGTGAACTCCCCAGGGGAGCCTTAACGCAGCCCCACATGCAACTGGACCCTCCGTATTCGCTCTTTCACAGCAACCCTAAATATAGCCCTGGCCCGCCTTGCAGTCGACTGAAAACTCGGGCTCCAGAAAATGCATTAAAAGCCTAATTCGCCCATCCAAAAGTCCCCCAAAGGAAGGCTTTGGGTACAACTGGACTCCCAAGGGGAGCCTTAACGCAGCCCCACATGCAACTGAACCCTCCTTGTTCACTGTTTACGAGCAACCCTAAATATACCCCTAGCCGCCATGGCAGAAGACTGAAAACTCGGGCTCCAGAAAATGCGTTTCAAGCCCCATTCACCCATCCAGAAGTGCCCCCAAAGGAAGGCTTTGGGTTTAACTGAACTCCGCAGGGGAGCCTTTATGCAGCCCCACATGCAACTGGACCCTCCGGGTTCACTCTTTCACCGCAAGCCTAAATATACTCCTAGCACGCGTGGCAGTCCACTGAGAGCTCGGGCCACAGAAAATGTGTTACGAGCCCCATTCGCCCATTCAAAAGTGCCTCCAAAGGAAGGCTTTGGGTACATCTGAACTCCCCAGGGGAGCCTTTACGCAGCCCCACATGCAACTGGACCCTCCGTGTTCGCTCTTTACAGCAACCCTAAACAAAACTCTAGCCAGCATGGCAGAATACTGAAAACTCGGGCCACAGAAAACGTGCTACAAGCCCCATTCGACCATCCAAAAGTGCCCCCAAAGGAAGGCTTTGGGTACAACTGAACTCCCCAGGGGAGCCTTTATGCAGCCCCACATGCAACTGGACCCTCCTTGTTCACTCTTTACGAGCAACCCTAAATATACCCCTAGCCACCATGGCAGAAGACTGAAAACTCAGGCTCCAGAAAATGCGTTTGAAGCCCCATTCACCCATCCAGAAGTGCCCCCAAAGGAAGGCTTTGGGTACAAGTGAACTCCCCAGGGGAGCCTTTATGCAGCCCCACATGCAACTGGACCCTCCGGGTTCACTCTTTCACCGCAAGCCTAAATATAGCCCTAGCAGGCCTGGCAGTCGACTGAAAGCTCGGGCCACAGAAAATGTGTTACGAGCCCCATTCCCCCATCCAAAAGTGCCCCCAAAGGAAGGCTTTGGGTACATCTGAACTCCCCAGGGGAGCCTTTACGCAGCCCCACATGCAACTGGACCCTCCGTGTTCGCTCTTTACAGCAACCCTAAATATATGCCTAGCCAGCATGGCAGAAGACTGAAAACTCGGGCTCCAGAAAAAGCGTTTCAAGCCCCATTCACCCATCCAGAAGTGCCCCCAAAGGAAGGCTTTGGGTACATCTGAACTCCCCAGGGGAGCCTTTATGCAGCCCCACATGCAACTGGACCCTCCGTGTTCGCTCTTTCACAGCAACCCTAAATATATCCCTGGCCCGCCTGGCAGTCGACTGAAAACTCGGGCCCCAGAAAAACTGTTAAAAGCCTAATTCGCCCATCCAAAAGTGCCCCCAGAGGAAGGCTTTGGGTACAACTGAACTCCCCAGGGGAGCCTTTATGCAGCCCCACATGCAACTGGACCCTCCGTATTCGCTCTTTCACAGCAACCCTAAATATACCCTGGCCCGCATGGCAGACGACTGAGAAATTGGGCCCCATAAAACGTGATACAAGCCCCATTCGACCATCCAAATGTGCACCCAAAGGAAGGCTTTGGGTACAACTGAACTCCCCAGGGGAACCTTTATGAAGGCCCATACGCAACTGGACCCCCTGTGTTAGCTGTTTACAAGCAACCCTAAATATAACACTAGCCAACATGGCAGAAAACTGAAAACTCGGGCCACAGAAAAAGCGTTTCAAGCCCCATTCACCCATCCAGAAGTGACCCCAAAGGAAGGCTTTGGGTACAGCTGAACTCCCCAGGTGAGCCTTTATGCAGCCCCACATGCAACTGGACGTTCCGGGTTCACTCTTTCACCGCAAGCCTAAATATAGCCCTAGCACGCCTGGCAGTCGACTGAAAGCTCGGGCCACAGAAAATTTGTTACGAACCCCATTCGCCCATCCAAAAGTGCCCCCAAAGGAAGGCTTTGGGTACATTTGAACTCCCCATGGGAGCCTTTACGCAGCCCCACATGCAACTGGACCCTCCTTGTTCACTGTTTACGAGCAACCCTAAATATACCCCTAGCCACCATGGCAGAATACTGAAAACTCGGGCTCCAGAAAATGCGTTTCAAGCCCCATTCACCCATCGAGAAGTGCCCCCAAAGGAAGGCTTTGGGTACAGCTGAATTCCCCAGGTGAGCCTTTATGCAGCCCCACATGCAACTGGACCCTCCGAGTTCACTCTTTCACCGCAAGCCTAAATATAGCCCTAGCATGCCTGGCAGTCGACTGAAAGCTCGGGCCACAGAAAATGTGTTACGAGCCCCATTCGCCCATCCAAAAGTGCCCCCAAAGGAAGGCTTTGGGTACAAGTGAACTCCCCAGGGGAGCCTTTACGCAGCCCCACATGCAACTGGACCCTCCGTGTTCGCTCTTTACAGCAACCCTAAATATATCCCTAGCCAGCATAGCAGAAGACTGAAAACTCGGGCCACAGAAAAAGCGTTTCAAGCCCCTTTCGCCCATCCAGAAGTGCCCCCAAAGGAAGTCTTTGGGTACAAGTGAACTCCCCAGGGGACCCTTTATGCAGCCCCACATGCAACTGGACCCTCCGGGTTCACTCTTTCACCGCAAGCCTAAATATAGCCCTCGGCGCAATGGGAGAAGACTGAAAAAGCGGGCCTCAGAAAACGCATTGCGATTCCCCTTGGACCATACCAAAGTGCCCCGAAAGGAAGGCTTTGGGTACAAGTGAACTCCCCAGGGGAGCCTTTACGCAGCCCCACATGCAACTGGACCCTCCGTGTTCGCTCGTTAGAGCAACCCTAAATATAACCCTAGCCAGCATGGCAGAATACTGAAAACTCAGGCCACAGAATACGTGCTACAAGCCCCATTCGACCATCCAAAAGTGCCCCCAAAGGAAGGCTTTGGGAACAACTGAACTCCCCAGGGGAACCTTTATGCAGGCCCATACGCAACTGGACCCCCCGTGTTCGCTGTTTACAAGCAACCCTAAATATAACACTAGCCAACATGGCAGAAAACTGAAAACTCGGGCCACAGAAAAAGCGTTTCAAGCCCCATTCACCCATGCAAAAGTGCCCCCAAAGGAAGGCTTTGGGTAAAAGTGAACTCCCCAGGGGAGCCTTTATGCAACCACACATGCAACTGGACCCTCCGTATTCGCTCTTTCACAGCAACCCTAAATATAACCCTGGCCCGCCTGGCAGTCGACTGAAAACTCGGGCCACAGAAAAACTGTTAAAAGCCTAATTCGCCCATCCAAAAGTGCCCCCAGAGGAAGGCTTTGGGTACAAGTGAACTCCCCAGGGGAGCCTTTACGCAGCCCCACATGCAACTGGACCCTCTTTGTTCAATGTTTACGAGCAACCCTAAATATACCCCTAGCCACCATGGCAGAAGACTGAAAATTCGGGCTCCAGAAAATGCGTTTCAAGCCCCATTCACCCATCCAGAAGTGCCCCCAAAGGAAGGCTTTGGGTACAAGTGAACTCCCCAGGGGAGCCTTTATGCCGCCCCACATGCAACTGGACCCTCCGGGTTCACACTTTCAATGCAAGCCTAAATATATACCTCGGCGCAATGGGAGAAGACTGAAAAAGCGGGCCTCAGAAAACGCATGGCGATTCCCCTTGGACCATCCCAAAGTGCTCCCAAAGGAAGGCTTTGGGTACAAGTGAACTCCCCAGGGGAGCCTTTACGCAGCCCCACATGCAACTGGACCCTCCGTATTCGCTCTTTCACAGCAACCGTAAATATAGCCTTGGGCCGCCTGGCAGTCGACTGAAAACTCGGGCCCCAGATAAACTGTTAAAAGCCCAATTCGCCCATCCAAAAGTGCCCCCAGAGGAAGGCTTTGGGTACAACTGAACTCCCCAGGGGAGCCTTTATGCAGCCCCACATGCAACTGGACCCTCAGTATTCGCTCTTTCACAGCAACCCTAAATATAACCCTGGCCCGCATGGCAGACGACTGAAAAATCGGGCCCCAGAAAACGTGCTACAAGCCCCATTCGACCATCCAAATGTGCACCCAAAGGAAGGCTTTGGGTACAACTGAACTCCCCAGGGGAACCTTTATGCAGGCCCATATGCAACTGGACCCCCTGTGTTCGCTGTTTACAAGCAACCCTAAATATAACCCTGACCCGCCTGGCAGTCGACTGAAAACTCGGGCCCCAGAAAATGCGTTAAAAGCCTAATTCGCCCATCCAAAAGTGCCCCCAGAGGAAGGCTTTGGGTACAAGTGAACTCCCCAGGGGAGCCTTTATGCAGCCCCACATGCAACTGGACCCTCCGTATTTGCTTTTTCACCGCAACCCTAAATATAGCCCTTGCCCGCCTGGCAGTCGATTGAAAACTCGGGCCCCAGAAAATGCATTAAAAGCCTAATTCGCCCATCCAAAAGTGCCCCCAGAGGAAGGCTTTGGGTACAACTGAACTCCCCAGGGGAGCCTTTATGCAGCCACACATGCAACTGGACCCTCCTTATTCGCTCTTTCACAGCAACCCTAAATATAACCCTGGCCCGCCTGGCAGTCGACTTAAAACTCGGGCCACAGAAAATCTGTTAAAAGCCTAATTCGCCCATCCAAAAGTGCCCCCAGAGGAAGGCTTTGGGTACAAGTGAACTCCCCAGGGGAGCCTTTACGCAGCCCCACATGCAACTGGACCCTCCTTGTTCACTGTTTACGAGCAACCCTAAATATACACCTAGCCACCATGGCAGAAAACTGAAAACTCGGGCTCCAGAAAATGCGTTTCACGCCCCATTCACCCATCCAGAAGTGCCCCCAAAGGAAGGCTTTGGGTACAACTGAACTCTCCAGGGGAGCCTTTATGCAGCCCCACATGCAACTGGACCATCCGTATTCGCTCTTTCACAGCAACCGTAAATATAGCCTTGGGCCGCCTAGCAGTCGACTGAAAACTCGGGCCACAGAAAAACTGTTAAAAGCCCAATTCGCCCATCCAAAAGTGCCCCCAGAGGAAGGCTTTGGGTACAACTGAACTCCCCAGGGGAGCCTTTATGCAGCCCCACATGCAACTGGACCCTCCGGGTTCACTCTTTCACAGCAACCCTAAATATAGCCCTTGCCCGCCTGGCAGTCGACTGAAAACTCGGGCTCCAGAAAATGCGTTGCAAGCCCCATTCACCCATCCAGAAGTGCCCCTAAAGGAACGCTTTGGGTACATCTGAACTCCCCAGGGGAGCCTTAACGCAGCCCCACATGCAACTGGACCCTCCGTATTCGCTCTTTCACAGCAACCCTAAATATAGCCCTGGCCCGCCTAGCAGTCGACTGAAAACTCGGGCCACAGAAAAACTGTTAAAAGCCCAATTCGCCCATCCAAAAGTGCCCCCAGAGGAAGGCTTTGGGTACAACTGAACTCCCCAGGGGAGCCTTTATGCAGCCCCACATGCAACTGGACCCTCCGGGTTCACTCTTTCACAGCAACCCTAAATATAGCCCTTGCCCGCCTGGCAGTCGACTGAAAACTCGGGCTCCAGAAAATGCGTTGCAAGCCCCATTCACCCATCCAGAAGTGCCCCTAAAGGAACGCTTTGGGTACATCTGAACTCCCCAGGGGAGCCTTAACGCAGCCCCACATGCAACTGGACCATCCGTATTCGCTCTTTCACAGCAACCGTAAATATAGCCTTGGGCCGCCTAGCAGTCGACTGAAAACTCGGGCCACAGAAAAACTGTTAAAAGCCCAATTCGCCCATCCAAAAGTGCCCCCAGAGGAAGGCTTTGGGTACAACTGAACTCCCCAGGGGAGCCTTTATGCAGCCCCACATGCAACTGGACCCTCCGGGTTCACTCTTTCACAGCAACCCTAAATATAACCCTAGCACACTTGGCAGTCGACTGAAAACTCGGGCTCCAGAAAATGCGTTGCAAGCCCCATTCACCCATCCAGAAGTGCCCCTAAAGGAACGCTTTGGGTACATCTGAACTCCCCAGGGGAGCCTTAACGCAGCCCCACATGCAACTGGACCCTCCGTATTCGCTCTTTCACAGCAACCCTAAATATAGCCCTGGCCCGCCTGGCAGTCGACTGAAAACTCGGGCCCCAGAAAAACTGTTAAAAGCCTAATTCGCCCATCCAAAAGTGCCCCAAGAGGAAGGCTTTGGGTACAACTGAACTCCCCAGGGGAGCCTTTATGCAGCCCCACATGCAACTGGACCCTCCGGGTTCACTCTTTCACAGCAACCCTAAATATAGCCCTTGCCCGCCTGGCAGTCGACTGAAAAATCGGGCCAGAGAAAATGCATTAAAAGCCTAATTCGCCCATCCAAAAGTGCCCCCAGAGGAAGGCTTTGGGTACAACTGAACTCCCCAGGGGAGCCTTAACGCAGCCCCACATGCAACTGGACCCTCCTTGTTCACTGTTTACGAGCAACCCTAAATATACCCCTAGCCACCATGGCAGAAGACTGAAAACTCGGGCTCCAGAAAATGCGTTTCAAGCCCCATTCACCCATCCAGAGGTGCCCCCAAAGGAAGGCTTTGGGTACAAGTGAACTCCCCAGGGGAGCCTTTATGCAGCCCCACATGCAACTGGACCCTCCGGGTTCACTCTTTCACCGCAATCCTAAATATAGCCCTAGCACGCCTGGCAGTCGACTGAAAGCTCGGGCCACAGAAAATGTGTTACGAGCCCCATTCGCCCATCCCAAAGTGCCCCCAAAGGAAGGCTTTGGGTACATCTGAACTCCCCAGGGGAGCCTTTACGCAGCCCCACATGCAACTGGACCCTCCGTGTTCGCTCTTTACAGCAACCCTAAATATACCCCTAGCCAGCATGGCAGAAGACTGAAAACTCGGGCCACAGAAAAAGCGTTTCAAGCCCCTTTCGCCCATCCAAAAGTGCCCCCAAAGGAAGGCTTTCGGTACAAGTGAACTCTCCAGGGGAGCCTTTATGCAGCCCCACATGCAACTGGACCCTCCTTGTTCACTGTTTACGAGCAACCCTAAATATACCCCTAGCCACCATGGCAGAAGACTGAAAACTCGGGCTCCAGAAAATGCGTTTCAAGCCCCATTCACCCTTCCAGAAGTGCCCCCAAAGGACGGCTTTGGGTACAACTGAACTCTCCAGTGGAGCCTTAACGCAGCCCCACATGCAACTGGACCCTCCGTATTCGCTCTTTCACAGCAACCCTAAATATAGCCCTGGCCCGCCTGGCAGTCGACTGAAAACTCGGGCCCCAGAAAATGCATTAAAAGCCTAATTCGCCCATCCAAAAGTGCCCCCAGAGGAAGGCTTTGGGTACAAGTGAACTCCCCAGGGGAGCCTTTACGCAGCCCCACATGCAACTGGACCCTCCTTGTTCACTGTTTACGAGCAACCCTAAATATACCCCTAGCCACCATGGCAGAAGACTGAAAACTCGGGCTCCAGAAAATGCGTTTCAAGCCCCATTCACCCATCCAGAAGTGCCCCCAAAGGAAGGCTTTGGGTACAAGTGAACTCCCCAGGGGAGCCTTAACGCAGCCCCACATGCAACTGGACCCTCCGCGTTCACTCTTTCACCGCAGGCCTAAATATAGCCCTCGGCGAATTGGGAAAATACTCAAAATGCGGGCCTCAGAAAACGCATTTCGATTCCCCTTGGACCATCCAAAAGTGCCCCCAAAGGAAGGCTTTGGGTACAACTGGACTCCCCAGGGGAGCCTTAACGCAGCCCCACATGCAACTGGACCCTCCTTGTTCACTGTTTACGAGCAACCCTAAATATAACCCTATCCAGCATGGCAGAAGACTGAAAACTCGGGCTCCAGAAAATGCGTTTCAAGCCCCATTCACCCATCCAGAGGTGCCCCCAAAGGAAGGCTTTGGGTACAACTGAACTCCCCAGGGGAGCCTTTATGCAGCCCCACATGCAACTGGACCCTCCGGGTTCACTCTTTCACCGCAAGCCTAAATATAGCCCTAGCACGCCTGGCAGTCGACTGAAAGCTCGGGCCACAGAAAATGTGTTACGAGCCCCATTCGCCCATCCCAAAGTGCCCCCAAAGGAAGGCTTTGGGTACATCTGAACTCCCCAGGGGAGCCTTTATGCAGCCCCACATGCAACTGGACCCTCCGTGTTCGCTCTTTACAGCAACCCTAAATATAACCCTAGCCAGCATGGCAGAAGACTGAAAACTCGGACCACAGAAAAAGCGTTTCAAGCCCCTTTCGCCCATCCAAAAGTGCCCCCAAAGGAAGGCTTTGGGTACAAGTGAACTCCCCAGGGGAGCCTTTATGCAGCCCCACATGCAACTGGACCCTCCTTGTTCACTGTTTACGAGCAACCCTAAATATACCCCTAGCCACCATGGAAGAAGACTGAAAACTCGGGCTCCAGAAAATGCGTTTCAAGCCCCATTCACCCATCCAGAAGTGCCCCCAAAGGACGGCTTTGGGTACAAGTGAACTCCCCAGGGGAGCCTTAACGCAGCCCCACATGCAACTGGACCCTCCGTATTCGCTCTTTCACAGCAACCCTAAATATAGCCCTGGCCCGCCTGGCAGTCGACTGAAAACTCGGGCCCCAGAAAATGCGTTAAAAGCCTAATTCGCCCATCCAAAAGTGCCCCCAGAGGAAGGCTTTGGGTACAAGTGAACTCCCCAGGGGAGCCTTTACGCAGCCCCACATGCAACTGGACCCTCCTTGTTCACTGTTTACGAGCAACCCTAAATATACCCCTAGCCACCATGGCAGAAGACTGAAAACTCGGGCTCTAGAAAATGCGTTTCAAGCCCCATTCACCCATCCAGAAGTGCCCCCAAAGGAAGGCTTTGGGTACAAGTGAACTCCCCAGGGGAGCCTTTATGCAGCCCCACATGCAACTGGACCCTCCGCGTTCACTCTTTCACCGCAGGCCTAAATATAGCCCTCGGCGAATTGGGAAAATACTCAAAATGCGGGCCTCAGAAAACGCATTTCGATTCCCCTTGGACCATCCAAAAGTGCCCCCAAAGGAAGGCTTTGGGTACAACTGGACTCCCCAGGGGAGCCTTAACCCAGCCCCAAATGCAACTGGACCCTCCTTGTTCACTGTTTACGATCAACCCTAAATATACCCCTAGCCAGCATGGCAGAAGACTGAAATCTCGGGCTACAGAAAATGCGTTTCAAGCCCCTTTCGCCCATCCAAAAGTGCCCCCAAAGGAAGGCTTTGGGTACAAGTGAACTCCCCAGGGGAGCCTTTACGCAGCCCCACATGCAACTGGACCCTCCTTGTTCACTGTTTACGAGCAACCCTAAATATACCCCTAGCAAGCATGGCAGTCGACTGAAAACTCGGGCTCCAGAAAATGCGTTTCAAGCCCCATTCACCCATCCAGAAGTGACCCCAAAGGAAGGCTTTGGGTACATCTGAACTCCCCAGGGGAGCCTTTACGCAGCCCCACATGCAACTGGACCCTCCGTGTTCGCTCTTTACAGCAACCCTAAATATAACCCTAGCCAGCATGGCAGAAGACTGAAAACTCGGGCCACAGAAAAAGCGTTTCAAGCCCCTTTCGCCCATCCAAAAGTGCCCCCAAAGGAAGGCTTTGGGTACAAGTGAACTCCCCAGGGGAGCCTTTATGCAGCCCCACATGCAACTGGACCCTCCTTGTTCACTGTTTACGAGCAACCCTAAATATACCCCTAGCCACCATGGCAGAGGACTGAAAACTCGGGCTCCAGAAAATGCGTTTCAAGCCCCATTCACCCATCCAGAAGTGCCCCCAAAGGACGGCTTTGGGTACAACTGAACTCCCCAGGGGAGCCTTAACGCAGCCCCACATGCAACTGGACCCTCTGTATTCGCTCTTTCACAGCAACCCTAAATATAGCCCTGGCCCGCCTGGCAGTCGACTGAAAACTCGGGCCCCAGAAAATGCGTTAAAAGCCTAATTCGCCCATTCAAAAGTGCCCCCAGAGGAAGGCTTTGGGTACAACTGAACTCCCCAGGGGAGCCTTTACGCAGCCCCACATGCAACTGGACCCTCCGGGTTCACTCTTTCACCGCAAGCCTAAATAGAGCCCTGGCCCGCCTGGCAGTCGAATGAAAGCTCGGGCAACAAAAAATGTGTTACGAGCCCCATTCGCCCATCCAAAAGTGGCCCCAAAGGAAGGCTTTGGGTACATATGAACTCCCCAGGGGAGCCTTTACGCAGCCCCACATGCAACTGGACCCTCCGTGTTCGCTCTTTACAGCAACCCTAAATTTAACCCTAGCCAGCATGGCAGAAGACTGAAAACTCGGGCCACAGAAAAAGCGTTTCAAGCCCCTTTCGCCCATCCAGAAGTGCCCCCAAAGGAAGGCTTTGGGTACAAGAGAACTCCCCAGGGGAGCCTTTATGCAGCCCCACATGGAACTGGACCCTCCGTATTCGCTCTTTCACAGCAACCCTAAATATAGCCGTGGCCCGCCTGGCAGTCGACTGAAAACTCGGGACCCAGAAAATGCGTTAAAAGCCTAATTCGCCCATCCAAAAGTGCCCCCAGAGGAAGGCTTTGGGTACAAGTGAACTCCCCAGGGGAGCCTTTATGCAGCCCCACATGCAACTGGACCCTCCGTATTCGCTCTTTCACAGCAACCCTAAATATAACCCTGGCCCGCCTGGCAGTCGACTGAAAACTCGGGCCCCAGAAAATGCATTAAAAGCCTAATTCGCCCATCCAAAAGTGCCCCCAAAGGAAGGCTTTGGGTACAACTGAACTCCCCAGGGGAGCCTTTATGCAGCCCCACATGCAACTGGACCCTCCGGGTTCACTCTTTCACCGCAAGACTAAATAGAGCCCTAGCACGCCTGGCAGTCGACTGCAAGCTCGGGCCACAGAAAATGTGTTACGAGCCCCATTCGCCCATCCAAAAGTGCCCCAAAGGAAGGCTTTGGGTACATCTGAACTCCCCAGGGGAGCCTTTACGCAGCCCCACATGCAACTGGACCCTCCTTGTTCACTGTTTACGAGCAACCCTAAATATACCCCTAGCCACCAGGGCAGAAGACTGAAAACTCGGGCTCCAGAAAATGCGTTTCAAGCCCCATTCACCCAACCAGAAGTGCCCCCAAAGGAAGGCTTTGGGTACAACTGAACTCCCCAGGGGAGCCTTTATGCAGCCCCACATGCAACTGGACCCTCCGCGTTCACTCTTTCACCGCAGGCCTAAATATAGCCCTCGGCGCAATGGGAAAATACTGAAAATGCGGGCCTCAGAAAACGCATTTCGATTCCCCTTGGACCATCCAAAAGTGCCCCCAAAGGAAGGCTTTGGGTACAACTGGACTCCCCAGGGGAGCCTTAACGCAGCCCCACATGCAACTGGACCCTCCATATTCGCTCTTTCACAGCAACCCTAAATATAGCCCTGGCCCGCCTGGCAGGGCTATATATAAAACTCGAGCCCCAGAAAATGCGTTAAAAGCCTAATTCGCCCATCCAAAAGTGCCCCCAGAGGAAGGCTTTGGGTACAACTGAACTCCCCAGGGGAGCCTTTACGCAGCCCCACATGCAACTGGACCCTCCGGGTTCACTCTTTCACCGCAAGCCTAAATAGAGCCCTGGCCCGCCTGGCAGTCGACTGAAAGCTCGGGCCACAGAAAATGTGTTACGAGCCCCATTCGCCCATCCAAAAGTGCCCCCAAAGGAAGGCTTTGGGTACATCTGAACTCCCCAGGGGAGCCTTTACGCAGCCCCACATGCAACTGGACCCTCCGTGTTCGCTCTTTACAGCAACCCTAAATTTAACCCTAGCCAGCATGGCAGAAGACTGAAAACTCGGGCCACAGAAAAAGCGTTTCAAGCCCCTTTCGCCCATCCAGAAGTGCCCCCAAAGGAAGGCTTTGGGTACAAGTGAACTCCCCAGGGGAGCCTTTATGCAGCCCCACATGCAACTGGACCCCCGTATTCGCTCTTTCACAGCAACGCTAAATATAGCCGTGGCCCGCCTGGCAGTCGACTGAAAACTCGGGACCCAGAAAATGCGTTAAAAGCCTAATTCGCCCATCCAAAAGTGCCCCCAGAGGAAGGCTTTGGGTACAAGTGAACTCCCCAGGGGAGCCTTAACGCAGCCCCACATGCAACTGGACCCTCCGTATTCGCTCTTTCACAGCAACCCTAAATATAGCCCTGGCCCGCCTGGCAGTCGAGTGAAAACTCGGGCCCCAGAAAATGCGTTAAAAGCCTAATTCGCCCATCCAAAAGTGCCCCCAGAGGAAGGCTTTGGGTACATCTGAACTCCCCAGGGGAGCCTTTACGCAGCCCCACATGCAACTGGACCCTCCTTGTTCACTCTTTACGAGCAACCCTAAATATACCCCTAGCCACCATGGCAGAAGACTGAAAACTTGGGCTCCAGAAAATGCGTTTCAAGCCCCATTCACCCATCCAGAAGTGCCCCCAAAGGAAGGCTTTGGGTACAAGTGAACTCCCCAGGGGAGCCTTTATGCAGCCCCACATGCAACTGGACCCTCCGGGTTCACTCTTTCACCGCAAGCCTAAATATAGCCCTGGCCCGCCTGGCAGTCGACTGAAAATTCGGGGCCCAGAAAATGCGTTAAAAGCCTAATTCGCCCATCCAAAAGTGCCCCCAAAGGAAGGCTTTGGGTACAACTGGACTCCCCAGGGGAGCCTTTACACAGCCCCACATGCAACTGGACCTTCCGTATTAGCTCTTTACAGCAACCCTAAATATAACCCTAGCCAGCATGGCAGAAGACTGAAAACTCGGTCCACAGAAAAAGCGTTTCAAGCCTAATTCGCCCATGCAAAAGTGCCCCCAGAGGAAGGCTTTGGGTACAAGTGAACTCCCCAGGGGAGCCTTTACGCAGCCCCACATGCAACTGGACCCTCCTTGTTCACTGTTTACGAGCAACCCTAAATATACCCCTAGCCACCATGGCAGAAGACTTAAAACTCGGGCTCCAGAAAATGCGTTTCAAGCCCCATTCACCCATCCAGAAGTGCCCCCAAAGGAAGGCTTTGGGAACAAATGAACTCCCCAGGGGAGCCTTTATGCAGCCCCACATGCAACTGGACCCTCCGGGTTCACTCTTTCACCGCAAGCCTAAATATAGCCCTAGCACGCCTGGCAGTCGACTAAAAGCTCGGGCCACAGAAAATGTGTTACGAGCCCCATTCGCCCATCCAAAAGTGCCTCCAAAGGAAGGCTTTGGGTACAAGTGAACTCCCCAGGGGAGCCTTTATGCAGCCCCACATGCAACTGGACCCTCCGTATTCGCTCTTTCACAGCAACCCTAAATATAACCCTGGCCCGCATGGCAGACGACTGAAAAATCGGGCCCCAGAAAACGTTTTTCAAGCCCCATTCGCCCATCCAAAAGTGCCCCCAAAGGAAGGCTTTGGGTACATCTGAACTCCCCAGGGGAGCCTTTATGCAGGCCCGTACGCAACTGGACCCCCCGTGTTCGCTGTTTACAAGCAACCCTAAATATAACACTAGTCAGCATGGCAGAAAACTGAAAACTCGGGCCACAGAAAATGCGTTTCAAGCCCATTCACCCATCCAGAAGTGCCCCCAAAGGAAGGCTTTGGGTACAACTGAACTCCCCAGGGGAGCCTTAACGCAGCCCAACATGCAACTGGACCCTCCGGGTTCACTCTTTCACAGCAAGCCTAAATATAGCCCTAGCACGCCTGGCAGTCGACTGAAAGCTCGGGCCACAGAAAATGTGTTACGAGCCCCATTCGCCCATCCAAAAGTGCCCCCAAAGGAAGGCTTTGGGTACATCTGAACTCCCCAGGGGAGCCTTTACACAGCCCCACATGCAACTGGACCCTCAGTGTTCGCTCTTTACAGCAACCCGAAATATAACTCTAGCCAGCATGGCAGAAGACTGAAAACTCGGGCCACAGAAAAAACGTTTCAAGTCCCTTTCGCCCATCCAGAAGTGCCCCCAAAGGAAGGCTTTGGGTACAAGTGAACTCCCCAGGGGAGCCTTTATGCAGCCCCACATGCAACTGGACCCTCCGGGTTCACTCTTTCACAGCAACACTAAATATATCCCTGGCCCGCCTGGCAGTCGACTGAAAACTCGGGCCCCAGAAAATGCATTAAAAGCCTAATTCGCCCATCCAAAAGTGCCCCCAGAGGAAGGCTTTGGGTACAACTGAAGTCCCCAGGGGAGCCTTTACGCAGCCCCACATGCAACTGGACCCTCCTTGTTCACTGTTTACGATCAACCCTAAATATACCCCTAGCCACCATGGCAGAAGACTGAAAACTCGGGCTCCAGAAAATGTGTTTCAAGCCCCATTTACCCATCCAGAAGTGCCCCCAAAGGAAGGCATTGGGTACAAGTGAACTCCCCAGGGGAGCCTTTATGCAGCCCCACATGCAACTGGACCCTCCAGGTTCACTCTTTCACCGCAACCCTAAATATAGCCCTCGGCGCAATGGGAGAAGACTGAAAAAGCGGGCCTCCGAAAACGCATTGCGATTCCCCTTGGACCATGCAAAAGTGCCCCCAAAGGAAGGCTTTGGGTACAACTGGACTCCCCAGGGGAGCCTTTATGCAGCCCCACATGGAACTGGACCCTCCGTATTCGCTCTTTCACAGCAACCCTAAATATAGCCCTGGCCCGCCTGGCAGTCGACTGAAAACACGGGCCACAGAAAATGCATTAAAAGCCTAATTCGCCCATCCAAAAGTGCCCCCAGAGGAAGGCTTTGGGTACAACTGAACTCCCCAGGGGAGCCTTTACGCAGCCCCACATGCAACTGGACCCTCCTTGTTCACTGTTTACGAGCAACCCTAAATATACCCCTAGCCACCAGGGCAGAAGACTGAAAACTCGGGCTCCAGAAAATGCGTTTCAAGCCCCATTCACCCATCCAGAAGTGCCCCCAAAGGAAGGCTTTGGGTACAACTGAACTCCCCAGGGGAGCCTTTATGCAGCCCCACATGCAACTGGACCCTCCGTGTTCGCTCTTTACAGCAACCCTAAATATAACCCTAGCCAGCATGGCAGAAAACTGAAAACTCGGGCCACAGAAAACGTGCTACAAGCCCCATTCGACCATCCAAAAGTGCCCCCAAAGGAAGGCTTTGGGTACAAGTGAACTCCCCAGGGGAGCCTTTATGCAGCCCCACATGCAACTGGACCCCCCGTGTTCGCTGTTTACAAACAACCCTAAATATAACACTAGCCAGCATGGCAGAAAACTGAAAACTCAAGCCACAGATAGAGCGTTTCAAGCCCCATTCACCCATCCAGAAGTTCCCCCAAAGGAAGGCTTTGGGTACAACTGAACTCCCCAGGGGAGCCTTTATGCAGCCCCACATGCAACTGGACCCTCCGGGTTCACTCTTTCACAGCAACCCTAAATATAGCCCTGGCCCGCCTGGAAGTCGACTGAAAACTCGGGCCCCAGAAAATGCGTTCAAAGCCTAATTCGCCCATCCAAAAGTGCCCCCAGAGGAAGGCTTTGGGTACAACTGAACTCCCCAGGGGAGCCTTTACGCAGCCCCACATGCAACTGGACCCTCCGGGTTCACTCTTTCACCGCAAGCCTTAATATAGCCCTGGACCGCCTGGCAGACGACTGAAAACTGGGGCCACAGAAAACGTGATACAAGCCCCATTCGCCCATCCAAAAGTGCCCCCAGAGGAAGGCTTTGGGTACATCTGAACTCCCCAGGGGAGCCTTTACGCAGCCCCACATGCAACTGGACCCTCCGTGTTCGCTCTTTACAGCAACCCTAAATATTACCCTAGCCAGCATGTCAGAAGACTGATAACTCGGGCCACAGAAAAAGCGTTTCAAGCCCCTTTCGCCCATCCAGAAGTGCCCCCAAAGGAAGGCTTTGGGTACAAGTGAACTCCCCAGGGGAGCCTTTATGCAGCCCCACATGCAACTGGACCCTCCGTATTCGCTCTTTCACAGCAAACCTAAATATAACCCTAGCACGCCTGGCAGTCGACTGAAAGCTCGGGCCACAGAAAATGTGTTACGAGCCCCATTCGCCCATCCAAAAGTGCCCCCAAAGGAAGGCTTTGGGTACAACTGAACTCCCCAGGGGAGCCTTTACGCAGCCCCACATGCAACTGGACCCTCCGTATTCGCTCTTTCACAGCAAACCTAAATATAACCCTGGCCCGCATGGCAGACGACTGAAAAATCGGGCCCCAGAAAACGTGCTACAAGCCCCATTCGCCCATCCAAAAGTGCCCCCAAAGGAAGGCTTTGGGTACATCTGAACTCCCCAGGGGAGCCTTTATGCAGGCCCATACGCAACTGGACCCCCCGTGTTCGCTGTTTACAAGCAACCCTAAATATAACACTAGCCACCATGGCAGAAGACTGAAAACTCGGGCCACAGAAAAAGCGTTTCAAGCCCCATTCACCCATCCAAAAGTGCCCCCAAAGGAAGGCTTTGGGTACAAGTGAACTCCCCAGGGGAGCCTTTATGCAGCCCCACATGCAACTGGACCCTCCGGGTTCACTCTTTCACAGCAAGCCTATATATATCCCTGGCCCGCCTGGCAGTCAAGTGAAAACTCGGGCCCCAGAAAAACTGTTAAAAGCCTAATTCGCCCATCCAAAAGTGCCCCCAGAGGAAGGCTTTGGGTACAACTGAAGTCCCCAGGGGAGCCTTTACGCAGCCCCACATGCAACTGGACCCTCCTTGTTCACTGTTTACGATCAACCCTAAATATACCCCTAGCCAGCATGGCAGAAGACTGAAAACTCGGGCTCCAGAAAATGAGTTTCAAGCCCCATTCACCCATCCAGAAGTGCCCCCAAAGGAAGGCTTTGGGTACAAGTGAACTCCCCAGGGGAGCCTTTATGCAGCCCCACATGCAACTGGACCCTGGGGTTCACTCTTTCACCGCAAGCCTAAATATAGCCCTAGCACGCCTGGCAGTCGACTGAAAGCTCGGGCCACAGAAAATGTGTTACGAGCCCCATTCGCCCATCCAAAAGTGCCCCCAAAGGAAGGCTTTGGGTACAAGTGAACTCCCCAGGGGAGCCTTTACGCAGCCCCACATGCAACTGGACCCTCCGGGTTCACTCTTTCACCGCAAGCCTAAATATAGACCTAGCACGCCTGGCAGTCTACTGAAAGCTCGGGCCACAGAAAATGCATTAAAAGCCTAATTCGCCCATCCAAAAGTGCCCCCAGAGGAAGGCTTTGGGTACAACTGAAGTCCCCAGGGGAGCCTTTACGCAGCCCCACATGCAACTGGACCCTCCTTGTTCACTGTTTACGATCAACCCTAAATATACCCCTAGCCAGCATGGCAGAAGACTGAAAACTCGGGCTCCAGAAAATTCGTTTCAAGCCCCATTCACCCATCCAAAAGTGCCCCCAAAGGAAGGCTTTGGGTACAACTGAACTCCCCAGGGGAGCCTTTATGCAGCCCCACATGCAACTGGACCCTCCGTGTTCGCTCTTTACAGCAACCCTAAATATAACCCTAGCCAGCATGGCAGACGACTGAAAAATCGGGCCCCAGAAAATGCATTAAAAGCCTAATTCGCCCATCCAAAAGTGCCCCCAAAGGAAGGCTTTGGGTACAAGTGAACTCCCCAGGGGAGACTTTATGCAGGCCCATACGCAACAGGACCCCCCGTGTTCGCTGTTTACAAACAACCCTAAATATAACACTAGCCAGCATGGCAGAAAACTGAAAACTCAAGCCACAGATAGAGCGTTTCAAGCCCCATTCACCCATCCAGAAGTTCCCCCAAAGGAAGGCTTTGGGTACAAGTGAACTCCCCAGGGGAGCCTTTATGCAGCCCCACATGCAACTGGACCCTCCGGGTTCACTCTTTCACCGCAAGCCTAAATATAGACCTCGGCGCAATGGGAGAAGACTGAAAAAGCGGGCCTCAGAAAACGCATTGCGATTCCCCTTGGACCATGCAAAAGTGCCCCCAGAGGAAGGCTTTGGGTACAACTGGACTCCCCAGGGGAGCCTTTATGCAGCCCCACATGCAACTGGACCCTCCGTATTCGCTCTTTCACCGCAACCCTAAATATAGCCCTGGCCCGCCTGGCAGTCGACTGAAAACACGGGCCACAGAAAATGCGTTAAAAGCCTAATTCGTCCATCCAAAAGTGCCCCCAGAGGAAGGCTTTGGGTACAAGTGAACTCCCCAGGCGAGCCTTTACGCAGCCCCACATGCAACTGGACCCTCCGTATTTGCTCTTTCACAGCAAGCCTTAATATAGCCCTGGCCCGCCTGGCAGACCACTGAAAACTGGGGCCCCAGAAAACGTGCTACAAGCCCCATTCGCCCATCCAAAAGTGCCCCCAGAGGAAGGCTTTGGGTACATCTGAACTCCCCAGGGGAGCCTTTACGCAGCCCCACATGCAACTGGACCCTCCGTGTTCGCTCTTTACAGCAACCCTAAATATAACCCTAGCCAGCATGTCAGAAGACTGATAACTCGGGCCACAGAAAAAGCGTTTCAAGCCCCTTTCGCCCATCCAGAAGTGCCCCCAAAGGAAGGCTTTGGGTACAAGTGAACTCCCCAGGGGAGCCTTTATGCAGCCCCACATGCAACTGGACCCTCCGTATTCGCTCTTTCACAGAAAACCTAAATATAACACTGGCCCGTAAGGCAGACGACTGAAAAATCAGGCCACAGAAAACGTGCTACAAGCGCCATTTGACCATCCAAAAGTGCCCCCAAAGGAAGGCTTTGGGTACATCTGAACTCCCCAGGGGAGCTTTTATTCAGTCCCATACGCAACTGGACCCCCCGTGTTCGCTGTTTAAGGCAACCCTAAATATAACACTAGCCAGCATGGCAGAAAACTGAAAACTCGGGCCACAGAAAAAGCGTTTCAAGCCCCATTCACCCATCCAGAAGTGCCCCCAAAGGAAGGCTTTGGGTACAACTGAACTCCCCAGGGGAGCCTTTATGCAGCCCCACATGCAACGGGACCCTCCGGGTTGACTCCTTCACAGCAACCCTAAATACAGCCCTCGGCGCAATGGGAGAAGACTGAAAAAGCGGGCCTCAGAAAACGCATTGCGATTCCCCTTGGACCAAGCAAAAGTGCCCCCAGAGGAAGGCTTTGGGTACAACTGAACTCCCCAGGGGAGCCTTTACGCAGCCCCACATGCAACTGGACCCTCCTTGTTCACTGTTTACGAGCAACCCTAAATATACCCCTAGCCAGCATGGCAGAAGACTTAAAACTCGGGCTCCAGAAAATGCGTTTCAAGCCCCATTCACCCATCCAGAAGTGCCCCCAAAGGAAGGCTTTGGGAACAAATGAACTCCCCAGGGGAGCCTTTATGCAGCCCCACATGCAACTGGACCCTCCGGGTTCACTCTTTCACCGCAAGCCTAAATATAGCCCTAGCACGCCTGGCAGTCGACTGAAAGCTCGGGCCACAGAAAATGTGTTACGAGCCCCATTCGCCCATCCAAAAGTGCCCCCAAAGGAAGGCTTTGGGTAAAACTGAACTCCCCAGGGAAGCCTTTATGCAGCCCCACATGCAACTGGACCCTCCGTATTCGCTCTTTCACAGCAACCCTAAATATAACCCTGGCCCGCATGGCAGACGACTGAAAAATCGGGCCCCAGAAAACGTGCTACAAGCCCCATTCGCCCATCCAAAAGTGCCCCCAAAGGAAGGCTTTGGGTACATCTGAACTCCCCAGGGGAGCCTTTATGCAGGCCCATACGCAACTGGACCCCCCGTGTTCGCTGTTTACAAGCAACCCTAAATATAACACTAGCCAGCATGGCAGAAAACTGAAAACTCTGGCCACAGAAAATGCGTTTCAAGCCCCATTCACCCATCCAAAAGTGCCCCCAAAGGAAGGCTTTGGGTACAACTGGACTCCCCAGGGGAGCATTTATGCAGCCCCACATGCAACTGGACCCTCCGGGTTCACTCTTTCACAGCAACCCTAAATATATCCCTGGCCCGCCTGGCAGTCGACTGAAAACTCGGGCCCCAGAAAAACTGTTAAAAGCCTAATTCGCCCATCCAAAAGTGCCCCCAAAGGAAGGCTTTGGGTACAAGTGAACTCCCCAGGGGAGCCTTTACGCAGCCCCACATGCAACTGGACCCTCCTTGTTCACTGTTTACGAGCAACCCTAAATATACCCCTAGCCACCATGGCAGAAGACTGAAAACTCGGGCCCCAGAAAATGCGTTTCAAGCCCCATTCACCCATCCAGAAGTGCCCCCAAAGGAAGGCTTTGGGTACAAGTGAACTCCCCAGGGGAGCCTTTATGCAGCCCCACATGCAACTGGACCCTCCGGGTTCACTCTTTCACCGCAATCCTAAATATAGCCCTAGCACGCCTGGCAGTCGACTGAAAGCTCGGGCCACAGAAAATGTGTTACGAGCCCCATTCGCCCATCCAAAAGTGCCCCCAAAGGAAGGCTTTGGGTACATCTGAACTCCCCAGGGGAGCCTTTACGCAGCCCCACATGCAACTGGACCCTCCGGGTTCACTGTTTCACCGCAAGCCTAAATATAGACCTAGCACGCCTGGCAGTCTACTGAAAGCTCGGGCCACAGAAAATGTGTTACGAGCCCCATTCGCCCATTCAAAAGTGCCCCCAAAGGAAGGCTTTGGGTACATCTGAACTCCCCAGGGGATCCTTTACACAGCCCCACATGCAATTGGACCGTCTGTGTTCGCTCTTTACAGCAAACCTAAATATAACTCTAGCCAGCATGGCAGAAGACTGAAAACTCGGGCTCCAGAAAATTCGTTTCAAGCCCAATTCACCCATCCAGAAGTGCCCCCAAAGGAAGGCTTTGGGTACAAGTGAACTCCCCAGGGGAGCCTTTATGCAGCCCCACATGCAACTGGACCCTCCGGGTTCACTCTTTCACCGCAAGCCTAAATATATCCCTCGGCGCAATGGGAGAAGTCTGAAAAAGCGGGCCTCAGAAAACGCATTGCGATTCCCCTTGGACCATCCAAAAGTGCCCCCAAAGGAAGGCTTTGGGTACAACTGGACTCCCCAGGGGAGCCTTTACACAGCCCCACATGCAACTGGACGCTCCGGGTTCGCTCTTTCACCGCAAGCCTATATATAGCCCTCGGCGCAATGGGAGAAGACTGAAAAAGCGGGCCTCAGAAAACGCATTGCGATTCCCCTTGGACCATCCAAAACTGCCCCCAAAGGAAGGCTTTGGGTACAACTGGACTCCCCAGGGGAGCCTTAACGCAGCCCCACATGCAACTGGACCCTCCGTATTCGCTCTTTCACAGCAACCCTAAATATAGCCCTAGCCACCATGGCAGAAGACTGAAAACTCGGGCTCCAGAAAATGCATTAAAAGCCTAATTCGCCCATCCAAAAGTGCCCCCAGAGGAAGGCTTTGGGTACAAGTGAACTCCCCAGGGGAGCCTTTACGCAGCCCCACATGCAACTGGACCCTCCGTGTTCGCTCTTTTCAGCAACCCTAAATATAACCCTAGCCAGCATGGCAGAGGACTGAAAAATCGGGCCCCAGAAAACGTGCTACAAGCCCCATTCACCCATCCAGAAGTGCCCCCAAAGGAAGGCTTTGGGTACAAGTGAACTCCCCAGGGGAGCCTTTATGCAGCCCCACATGCAACTGGACCCTCCGGGTTCACTCTTTCACAGCAACCCTAAATATAGCCCTGGCCCGCCTGGAAGTCGACTGAAAACTCGGGCCACAGAAAATGCGTTAAAAGCCTAATTCGCCCATCCAAAAGTACCCCCAGAGGATGGCTTTGGGTACAACTGAACTCCCCAGGGGAGCCTTTACGCAGCCCCACATGCAACTGGACCCTCCGTATTTGCTCGTTCACAGCAAGCCTTAATATAGCCCTGGCCCGCCTGGCAGACGACTGAAAACTCGGGCCCCAGAAAACGTGCTAGAAGCCCCATTCGCCCATCCAAAAGTGCCCCCAGAGGAAGGCTTTGGGTACAAGTGAACTCCCCAGGGGAGCCTTTACGCAGCCCCACATGCAACTGGACCCTCCGTGTTCGCTCTTTACAGCAACCCTAAATATAACCCTAGCCAGCATGTCAGAAGACTGATAACTCGGGCCACAGAAAAAGCGTTTCAAGCCCCTTTCGCCCATCCAAAAGTGCCCCCAAAGGAAGGCTTTGGGTACAAGTGAACTCCCCAGGGGAGCCTTTATGCAGCCCCACATGCAACTGGACCCTCCGTATTCGCACTTTCACAGCAAACCTAAATATAACCCTGGCCCGCATGGCAGACGACTGAAAAATCAGGCCACAGAAAACGTGCTACAAGCGCCATTTGACCATCCAAAAGTGCCTCCAAAGGAAGGCTTTGGGTACATCTGAACTCCCCAGGGGAGCTTTTATTCAGGCCCATACGCAACTGGACCCCCCGTGTTCGCTGTTTACAAGCAACCCTAAATATAACACTAGCCAGCATGGCAGAAAACTGAAAATTCGGGCCACAGAAAAAGCGTTTCAAGCCCCATTCACCCATCCAGAAGTGCCCCCAGAGGAAGGCTTTGGGTACAAGTGAACTCCCCAGGGGTGCCTTAACGCAGCCCCACATGCAACTGGACCCTCCTTGTTGTGAGGAATGTTTTAACAATTCCAATTCGTGTCCATAAATTCGTGTCCATAAAGAATAATTCTGTTTGAATCCTGTCTGCCTCTTGGCCCTGCACTGGCAGTTTAATTCTTGAACCACAAATGCAGTGTGCCCCAGTCTCCCCCTCATTCCAGTCAATTTATCACGTCTTCAGAAAACACTCCTTAAATTTATGAACCTGTTTGCTTTTGTTATTCCGGACTTCTAGTTCTAACAGTTACAGCCTTTTTTCCTGTCTTCTTCGAGATTAACTTAACACTGCTATAGATGTGTCTGTGAATGGCTGGGGAAGAATGTTTTAATTACTCGTGAAGCGTCAAATAAGAAAGCTGTTTGTGTTTGATGTCTGGGAGTTTCAGAACAACTGATAACAACTAGTGACTGTTATGGGATACTATGAGGATCCTTGGTATCTGGCCAGGGGGGCCAAGAGATTAAGAGGAAGGAAAAAGAAGCTGAAGGACGGTTGGGAGACAAGACCTGTGGAGAGTGTACAGAGAGTGTTCCATAAACTTGGAATAGTGCCAAGTAAGTACAAAGGGTGAGAGGAAGACTACGAGCCTTCAGCATGAAAGACCCCTAGAGACCCCCAGAGGAGACTGATGCGCATGCTCCAGTAGGAGGAACTGGACCCCGGAAGCTAATTATAATAATCTACTTTTTTAGAAGTAGTAATGAATATGTATTAGTCTAGGTGCATAAAAATCAGCTGCTTGATGTAACTGGTGTGCGTCCTGGTGGAGCGGAGACTCCCGGTGCACCCAGCGCTGTTTGCTTACCTCTATTCCTTTATATTCTTTTAATAAATCCTATTTTTTTATTTAATCCTAATTTGAATCCTGAGCCATTTATAACAATTTGGGGGCTCGTCCGGGATGGCTATAGTTCCTGAATTCTGATTTAATCTAGGAGAGGCGCCCCACCATTTGGTGGCTCCTGTTTGAGTCAGATCGGGACTAATGCCATCCTGAACCTGAATAAAGGTAAGCAAAGAATTTAATTTTTTTTGAGCTCCCGTGTTGCCGGCTGTTTTTTGCCCGTAATTCTGCGCGCGAAGATCCGGACGAAGACGACAGGGTCGTTTGGATACCGTTCGGTTGGATTCTGGTGTCCGGAATCGAACCGGATGAAGACGACAGTCGTTTGGATACCGTCTGGTTCGATCCCAGACGAAGACAGCAGAGACGCTGGTGGATACCGTCCGATTGGAGTCTGGACGAAGACGACTGATTCGTAATGCAGGATGCAGGGAGTGTCAGAGCCTGCTGCTGCCATCAACGGGAGGCAGAGACGCTGCGTGTGTGAGGTGTGAGCAGGTGGATGACCTGGTCCGCATGGTGGCGGAGCAAGGAGGAGGTGGAGAGGCTGAGGGCCATCAGGGAGTGTGAGCGGGAGATTGACTTCTGGAGCAACTCCCTGCAGGGCATCAAGGAGAGGTACCGGGGTGAGACACCCCAAACGGGGGTGGACCCCTTGCCCTGTCGCCGTCGGGCTGAGGGAGGGGATCTGGGAACTGAGGAGGAGTGGAGACAGGTCCCTGTGCGACCTGGCAGGCGATGCCCTCCCCCTCCGGCCCCACCTTCCCAGGTGCCCTTACAAAACAGGTTTGAGGCCCTGGAGATTGAGAGACCGGTAGCTGAGGAAGAGATAGAAAGTGTTCCCAGGAGGATGCCTAGGGCGAGGAGGTCGACTCCACGCATCAGAACTGCCTCCACCAAGAAAGAAAGAAAGGTGATTGTCGTGGGAGACTCTGTCCTTAGGGGGACAGAGGGCCCTATTTGTCGGCCTGACCCTACCCGTAGGGAAGTCTGCTGCCTCCCTGGGGCCAGGGTCAGGGACGTGGCCAGGAAGCTCCCCAACCTGGTGCGCCCCTCTGATTATTATCCGCTCCTGATAATCCAGGCGGGCACTGATGACATTGACAACAGAAGCCTGAAGGCTATCAAAAGAGACTTTAGGGGACTGGGACGGTTAGTGGACGGAGCAGGAGTGCAAGTAGTTTTTTCGTCCGTCCCTACGTTGACAGGGAGGGGTACGGAGAGGACAACGAAAGCCCACCTGTTAAACATGTGGCTCCGGGGCTGGTGCCTACGCAGAAATCTTGGGTTTTTCGACCATGGGGCAGTTTACTCAGCACCTGGTCTGGTGGCCGTAGACGGGTCCCTATCCTTTAGGGGAAAAAGGATCCTGGGCCAGGAGCTGGCGGGGCTCATTGATAGGGCTTTAAACTAGGTAAGAAGGGGGATGGGGCTGGAGCGAGGACTGTTGGGGCTGTACCAGGGGGAGCAGTGGCAAGGCCGGAGGATAAGGTAAAGGCCCAGCTGAAGTGCATCTACACCAATGCACGCAGCATGGGTAACAAACAGGAGGAGCTGGAAGCCATCGTGCAGCGGGCAGGCTACGACTTGGTTGCCATCACGGAAACGTGGTGGGACCAGTCTCATGACTGGAGTGCTGCGATGCCTGGCTATAGGCTCTTCAGAAGGGACAGGCAGCACAGAAGGGGTGGCGGTGTGGCTCTCTATATTAGAGAGTCTTTCGATGTTGTAGAACTCGAGGCTAGGAATGACAAGATCGAGTCCCTTTGGGTTAGGATCGGCAGGGACAACAAGGCTAGTGTCCTGGTCGGGGTCTGCTATAGACCGCCGAACCAGGATGAGGAGACGGATGAGGAGTTCTACAGGCAGCTGACAGAAGTTGCAAAATCGTCAGCGCTTGTACTCGTGGGGGACTTCAACTTCCCTGACATATCCTGGAAGCACAACACAGCCCAGAGGAAGCAGTCTAGGAGGTTTCTGGAGAAAGTGGAAGATAGCTTCCTGACGCAGCTGATTAGTGAACCTACCAGGGGTGGTGCCCTGCTAGACCTTCTCTTCACAAACAGAGAAGGACTGGTGGAGGATGTGATTGTCGGGAACAGTCTTGGGCAGAGTGACCACGAAATGGTGGAGTTCTCTATTCTTGGCGGGGCCAGGAAGGGAACCAGTAAAACCACTGTATTGGACTTTCGGAGGGCTGACTTTGGGCTGCTCAGGACACTGGTTGGTGGAGTCCCATGGGAGGCGGTTCTGAAGGGCAGAGGGGTTCAGGAAGGCTGGGTGCTATTCAAGAGGCAAATCCTAATGGCACAGGAGCGGTCTATCCCCATGTGCCCAAAGATGAGCCAGCGGGGAAGACGACCAGCCTGGCTCAACAGAGAATTGTGGCTTGAGCTTAGGAGGAAAAAGAGGGTTTATAATCTTTGGAAAATTGGGCAGGCCACTAGGGAGGACTATAAGGATGTAGCGAGGCTGTGCAGGGACAAAATTAGGAAGGCCAAAGCTCATCTGGAGCTCAAGCTGGCTACTGCCGTTAAAGATAACAAAAAACGCTTTTATAAATACATCAACACAAAAAGGAGGACTAAGGAGAATCTCCATCCTTTACTGGATGCGGGGGGAAACTTAGTTACAAGAGATGAGGAAAAGGCGGAGGTGCTCAATGCCTTCTTTGCCTCAGTCTTTAGTGGTAAAACCGGTTGCTCTCTGGATACCCAGTACCCAGAACTGGTGGAAGGGGACGGGGAGCAGGATGTGGCCCTCACCATCCACGAAGAACTGGTTGGTGACCTGCTACGGCACTTGGATGTGCACAAGTCGATGGGGCCGGATGGGATCCACCCAAGGGTACTGAGAGAACTGGCAGAGGAGCTGGCCAAGCCCCTATCCATCATTTATCAGCAGTCCTGGCTATCGGGGGAGGTCCCAGCTGACTGGCGGCTAGCAAACGTGACGCCCATCTACAAGAAGGGCCGGAGGGCAGACCCGGGGAACTACAGGCCGGTCAGTTTGACCTCAGTACCAGGGAAGCTCATGGAGCAGATCCTCTTGGGAGTCATCATGCGGCACTTGAAGGGCAAGCAGGTGATCAGGCCCAGTCAGCATGGGTTTATGGAAGGCAGATCCTGCTTGACGAACCTGATCTCCTTCTACGACAAAGTGACGCGCTGGGTGGACGAGGGAAAGGCTGTGGATGTGGTCTACCTTGACTTCAGCAAGGCTTTTGACACCGTTTCCCACAGCATTCTCCTCAAGAAACTGGCTGCTCTTGGCTTGGACTGGCGCACGCTTCGTTGGGTTAGAAACTGGCTGGATAGCCGGGCCCAGAGAGTTGTGGTAAATGGAGCCAAGTCCAGTTGGAGGCCAGTCACTAGTGGCGTCCCCCAGGGCTCGGTGCTGGGGCCGGTCCTCTTTAACATCTTCATCAATGATCTGGATGAGGGCATTGAGTGCACCCTCAGTAAGTTTGCAGATGACACCAAGCTAGGTGCGTGTGTCGATCTGCTTGAGGGTAGGAAGGCTCTGCAGGAGGATCTGGATAGGCTGCACCGATGGGCTGAGGTCAACTGTATGAAGTTTAACAAGGCCAAGTGCCGGGTCCTGCACCTGGGGCGCAATAACCCCAAGAAGAGCTACAGGCTGGGAGAGGAATGGCTGGAGAGCTGCCAGGCAGAGAAGGACCTGGGAGTGATGGTGGACAGTCGGCTGAATATGAGCCAGCAGTGTGCTCAGGTGGCCAAGAAGGCCAACGGCATCCTGGCTTGTATCAGAAACACTGTGACCAGCAGGGCTAGGGAGGTGATCATCCCCCTGTACTCGGCTCTGGTGAGGCCGCACCTCGAGTACTGTGTTCAGTTCTGGGCCCCTCGCTACAAGAAGGACATCGAGGTGCTTGAGCGGGTCCAGAGAAGGGCGACGAAGCTGGTGAGGGGCCTGGAGAGCAAGTCCTATGAGGAGCGGCTGAAGGAGCTGGGCTTGTTCAGCCTAGAGAAAAGGAGGCTCAGGGGTGACCTTATCACTCTGTATAAGTATATTAAAGGAGGCTCTAGCGAGATGGGGGTTGGCCTGTTCTCCCATGTGCCTGGTGACAGGACGAGGGGGAATGGGCTAAAGTTGCGCCAGGGGAGTTTTAGGTTAGATGTTAGGAAGAATTTCTTTACTGAAAGGGTTGTTAGACATTGGAACAGGCTGCCCAGGGAGGTGGTTGTGTCACCATCCCTGGAAGTCTTCAAAAGACGTTTAGATGTAGAACTTAGGGATATGGTTTAGTGGGGACTGTTAGTGTTAGGTCAGAGGTTGGACTCGATGATCTTGAGGTCTCTTCCAACCTAGAGATTCTGTGATTCTGTGATTCTGTGATTCTGTAAGATACCGTCCGGTTGGGTAAGGGTACGGTTGCCAGTTTTTGTGTGTGAGAGTGTAACTGAGACTTTTAAAGTCAGCGTGGAGGTCTTTTTGTTTTCTCACTGGTTCTAATCTCCTGTCGGGGGGGCTGGGCTGGTGAGAAGAGGGATACGTGGGTGGGTGATAGGTCCTAAACCCCCTGCAAGACACTCTCACTGGGCAGCCAAGGGCTGTGGGAATTGCCACTAGTAAAATTCCCGGATGGGTCAGATAAAATCGAAGACCAAGGACCAGAAAGGGAGCAAATTACTAGATATATGTCCAAAAAGTCCATTATGAATAATGATTAGAAATTGGAACAATAGGGGCCCCAGAAAATTAAAGAGTAAATTAAAAATGATCCAGTATTTTATGATAGAATGACCAAAAGAACCCTTAAGACCCCCTGTATTTTGATCCACGGAGGACGGGGTCTGTCAGGCTTTGAACATTAATAGTAGAATACCTGTGGATCCCGAAAAGAGCAAGCTGAAACATTGGAATTAGAATTTAGAGAGCAATTGATTAAGAATGAATATGTGCTCCATTTGTGCCTGTGCTGCACTTATACCACCAGATAACAGGAGCCTCTCGGACCCAGAGAACCAGATCAAAAACAACCTCATGGTTCAGACTTTAACCAAGGGGTCTAAGATAAGGAGGACTGTTCACAAAGGGACAGGTTATGTATATGTATAGGAATGTTTATGTATATGTAACTCTTTACTAAAGCAATTTGTCACGTTAGGCCTGCACGACTTTGGGGGGACTACCCGCCCCGTGCTGCACGGAACTGAGTAAACATACCTACTTTACAATCTTACTGACTGTGGAGTCAGCTTTCTGTGAGTCATTTTGGTGAGCCAGGCAGGAGACACTCTGCTCGGCTGCGGGATCGGCTGCAGCGTGGACGCCCCTAGGTGCACCCTGAGTGTTTTTGCTCGGAGGGGACTCCACTCTCAGCTGCTCACCGCAGGAGCAAAGATCTCCTGAAACTGCAGACAAACGGTATGTTTTCGGCTGCTGGAGGGATACTATCTGGAGTGTTAATAACTGTATGTGTTTTTATGTATGTATTTTGTGTTGAAAGTATTTGTGTAAATGTAAGGGTTTGAAACAAAGTGTTACAAGTCACTTCATGAAAAACACAGTCAGAGACAATACTTATTTGGTTGGTTATCATTCTAAATTATATTCCTGTGGTATGAATGAGATGTGCTGGAGGCCTCCGTGTGCGAGTGTGCTGTGTGAGTGAGACGCAGCGTTGCTGCAAAGCGAGTGCAGAGTTCCGATCCGTTGTTCCGTACTCTCCGCAAAGGGAGTGGGCAGAGACAAACAAAGTGCTTGACAGACTGAAAAGAAGTGCTGTTTTATCCAAGTTTTGAGTGGTGGTGCCTAATATATGGGCCCGGTGTATCTTGTGTATCTTGTGTATCCTATTTTTGCTCTTAAATGTTTTGACTGTGACAAGAAAAAGGCAGGAGCATGATATGACATGCTTCCTGCAACATATGAGGCCCGCACAGGCCGAGACCTGGACTCGCTGAGACCCAGACTCGCTGAGACCTGAACAGGCCGAGAGACCTGAGCGGCGCCGAGAGACCGGAGCGGTGCTGGGAGACCCGAGACACTACGGAGGGACTACCGCTGGATGGAGAGAGCTCTGAGAGACGCTGCAGAGCCACGGACGGCTCTGAGAGACACAGAATAGACCTGACAGAAGCTGCAAAACGCGGGGAAATTGAAGTAATTGCGGAACATCCGAGATCGAGTTGCTACGGGAGACCAGAGGCGTCAGTGGACACCGGTAGCTGACCCTCACCGTGTGGCGAGTCGGCACAGAGCAGAGGGGCGGACATCAGGACCCTGCAGCCTGTCTGACATAACCATGGAGGCAGCGGCAGCAGCGGCTGTGCTGCTTCACTCTAGCATTCTTTTTATAAAAGGTTTATCTTGCAATGTAAAAAAGACTATTCGTCCCCAGATCGGTGTTATAACTATTACTAATGACGACTTAGCTCTATTGCGGGGCAGGAGTGCAGAGACGCAGATCACACTGCCAAATGACCACCGGCAGGCTCTTTCACAAACCTAAGGTTGCAGCTGGCACTGCCTGCAGCCGTATAGCAGACGTTACACTCTCTTTCCTAACTAGTAATCATGTGTCTCATCCATTTGTGGTGAATGGCCAGTGACAAAAAGAAAAGGGGGGAGACAAAGACAGAAACGGTACAAGGAGGATGCCACTGACACTAACAGCATGGGTAATAGGAGTAGTATAAGTGACACAGGTGACGGTGCAGGGCACTCTGCCTGCTGCTCGCCCTCACCTGACTGTGCACTGCTGACGACAGTGCTAGAGTAAAATGTGAAGACTGCTCAGATGGCAGTGATGAGAGTGCTTGTGTGAAGAAGATATGTGAAAAAGATGTGTGCTGAATCTGACTTTGTGTGCAACAGTGGTCAGTGTGTGCCAAATAGATGGCAGTGTGATGGGGATCCGGACTGTGAAGATGGGTCTGACGAAAGTGCTGAGCTGTGTCATATGAGAACATGCCAGGTAAATGAAATCAGCTGTGGTCCTCAGTTGACCCAGTGTATCCCAGTGTCGTGGAAATGTGATGGTGAAAGAGACTAAAGAGACTGTGACAGTGGAGAAGATGAAGAGAATTGTGGCAATGTGACTTGTAGTGCAGCAGAGTTCACATGCAGTAGTGGACAATGTATTTCCAAAAGCTTTGTCTGCAATGGTCAAGGTGACTGCTCTGACCACTCAGATGAATCTTTGGAGCAGTGTGGCTGCCAGCCTGCACCTCCGGTGAAGTGTTCTGTGAGTGAGGTGCAGTGTGGCTCAGGTGAATGTATCTACAAGTGGTGATGTGACAGAGATCCTTATTGCAAGGATGGAAGTGATGAAATTAACTGCCCTTCCTGGATGTGAAGATGGGAACTGTGTCCATGGGGGTAGACAGTGCAGTGGTCTGGATGGCACTGATGAAGCAAACTGTAACAATGTTATTCAGTGCTCTGGACCTGGCAAATTCAAGTGCAGATCAATAAAGTGTGTAACCAGCAGAGAGACTGCAAGGACTGGGGTGATGAGCCCCTGAAGGAATGCAACAAAAATGAATGTGACTGTCCAGCTGGGAAACTGTGGAGATAGTGATGAATGCCAAAACCCTGGTATCTGTAGTCAAATCTGTATCAACCTGAAAGGCTATCAGATGAATCCTGCTACGGGAACCTGAAAAGGGCCATACGGCAAAGCAAATTAGATAACTGTTATTTAACTTGTCAGAAGATAAAAAAGAAAGTGTTTCAACAAGCAGCCACGGGAGGGAAGAATCACTGAACCCTCGGTGTGAGGGACTGTACCTTGTTTTACTGACTACTGAAACAGCTGTGAGGACTGCAGGAAGGGACCCATGCATCCAGAATAAAAGGACCAGTAACTACTGAAACTTGGAGGGATGAGTCCACTCCTGGGAAACTGAAACTCAAGCTAAGGAAGAACTAATATTCTGGCAACGAGGCTCTGCATGAATTAAGGATGCCAAATAAAGGGGACAAGCCTGAAGGGAGGAAAGGGAGAAGGCAAGACCAGGGCAGGACCCTCCACTGCGGTGTGTATGGTCTACCGAGGGAAGCAACCCCTATGGGTATTGACTGCCGAGTGAGAGGGCCTCGACTGGACTTCTCCCACACTAAGGAGCTGGATCACCCTGACAGGCCGAATGGTAACACAAGCCTGAATCAACCCTGAAGGTGTTTGCCTATTATGATCCAGATACGTGGGCAGAAGACAGATCGTGGGACTATAGGACCCCAGTATATATACTTAATAGAATAATTAGGTTATTAGCTGTAATAGAAATAGTTATAAATGATGAGAACTGCTTTGTATCAAAATTGCCTAGCTTTGGATTATTTACTAGCTCAAGAAGGAGAAGTCTGTGGAAAATTTAGCTTTAGTAATTGCTGTTTAAAGATTGATAAAAAGGGTGTTTCTTCCTAGTAGCTGATAGAATGTTATGTTCTGGTTTAGGATGAGAAGAATGTTAATAATATGCTGATGTTTTAATTGTTTTTAATTGTTACAGAGCAGTGCTTACATCAAGCCAAGGACCAAGCTAAATTCAGCTTCTCACTGTCCTGTCAGCAGGCAGGCTGGGAGGAGGGCCGGACTGCTCGGGGTTAGGTTGGGCATCGGACAGCAGGTGGTGAGCAATTGCATTGTGCATCACTTGTTTCGTACACATTATTACTAGTAGTGCTATTATAATCATTATTGTTATTATTATTATTATTATTATTTTCTTGTTTTTATCTCAACTCACAGGCTTCACTTTCCCATTTCTCTCTCCCATCCCAGAGAAGGAGAAAGGGGAGGTGAGCGAGCAAACACAAACCTGGAAGGATATGGAATGGGATTTATTTTCATGGCTGCCTGGTGGACCATGGGTTAAAAGAGTGTTATTTTTATTGTTATGTGGTGTAAAGATGTTATTGTCTATACCTTGTATGATACCTTGTCTTACATTATTGATACACTGGGTGATAAATAGTACATTGGTAATAATTTCATTAAAAAAGGAAGGGAATATGTCAATTATGATGCTTAAGAATTGGACCCTCCAAGAACAAACTGATGAAATCCAATTATTAATAACAGAAGAGACACGAATTGGGGATATTAAAAAGAAGATAAGGGATTGTGAGGAATGTTTTAACAATTCCAATTCGTGTCCATAAATTCGTGTCCATAAAGAATAATTCTGTTTGAATCCTGTCTGCCTCTGGGCCCTGCACTGGCAGTTTAATTCTTGAACCACAGATGCAGTGTGCCCCAGTCTCCCCCTCATTCCAGTCAATTTATCACGTCTTCAGAAAACACTCCTTAAATTTATGAACCTGTTTGCTTTTGTTATTCCTGACTTCTAGTTCTAACAGTTACAGCCTTTTTTCCTGTCTTCTTCGAGATTAACTTAACACTGCTATAGATGTGTCTGTGAATGGCTGGGGAAGAATGTTTTAATTACTCGTGAAGCGTCAAATAAGAAAGCTGTTTGTGTTTGATGTCTGGGAGTTTCAGAACAACTGATAACAACTAGTGACTGTTATGGGATACTATGAGGATCCTTGGTATCTGGCCAGGGGGGCCAAGAGATTAAGAGGAAGGAAAAAGAAGCTGAAGGACGGTTGGGAGACAAGACCTGTGGAGAGTGTACAGAGAGTGTTCCATAAACTTGGAATAGTGCCAAGTAAGTACAAAGGGTGAGAGGAAGACTACGAGCCTTCAGCATGAAAGACCCCTAGAGACCCCCAGAGGAGACTGATGCGCATGCTCCAGTAGGAGGAACTGGACCCCGGAAGCTAATTATAATAATCTACTTTTTTAGAAGTAGTAATGAATATGTATTAGTCTAGGTGCATAAAAATCAGCTGCTTGATGTAACTGGTGTGCGTCCTGGTGGAGCGGAGACTCCCGGTGCACCCAGCGCTGTTTGCTTACCTCTATTCCTTTATATTCTTTTAATAAATCCTATTTTTTTATTTAATCCTAATTTGAATCCTGAGCCATTTATAACATTGTTCACCGTTTACGAGCAACCCAAAATATACCCCTAGCCACCATGGCAGAAGACTGAAAACTCGGGCTCCAGAAAATGCGTTTCAAGCCCCATTCACCCATCCAGAAGTGCCCCCAAAGGAAGGCTTTGGGTACAACTGAACTCCCCAGGGGAGCCTTTATGCAGCCCCACATGCAACTGGACCCTCCGGGTTCACTCTTTCACCGCAAGCCTAAATATAGCCCTAGCACGCCTGGCAGTCGACTGAAAGCTCAGGCCACAGAAAATGTGTTACGAGCCCCATTCGCCCATCCCAAAGTGCCTCCAAAGGAAGGCTTTGGGTACATCTGAACTCCACAGGGGACCCTTTACACAGCCCCACATGCAAATGGACCCTCCGTTTTCGCTCTTTACAGCAAACCTAAATATAACCCTAGCCAGCATGGCAGAAGACTGAAAACTCGGGCCACAGAAAAAGCGATTCAAGCCCCTTTCGCCCATCCAGAAGTGCCCCCAGAAGAAGGCTTTGGGTACAACTGAACTCCCCAGGGGAGCCTTTACGCAGCCCCACATGCAACTGGACCCTCCTTGTTCACTGTTTACGAGCAACCCTAAATATACCCCTAGCCACCATGGCAGAAGACTGAAAACTCGGGCTCCAGAAAATGCGTTTCAAGCCCCATTCACCCATCCAGAAGTGCCCCCAAAGGAAGGCTTTGGGTACAACTGAACTCCCCAGGGGAGCCTCTATGCAGCCCCACATGCAACTGGACCCTCCGGGTTCACTCTTACACCGCAAGCCTAAATATAGCCCTCGGCGCAATGGGAGAAGACTGAAAAAGCGGGCCTCAGAAAACGCATTGCGATTCCCCATGGACCATCCAAAAGTGCCCCCAGAGGATGGCTTTGGGTACAACTGAACTCCCCAGGGGAGCCTTAACGCAGCCCCACATGCAACTGGACCGTCCGTATTCGCTCTTTCACAGCAACCCTAAATATAGCCCTAGCCCGCCTGGCAGTCGACTGAAAATTCGGGCCCCAGAATATGCATTAAAAGCCTAATTCGCCCATCCAAAAGTGCCCCCAGAGGAAGGCTTTGGGTACAAGTGAACTCCCCAGGGGAGCCTTTACGCAGCCCCACATGCAACTGGACCCTCCTTGTTCACTGTTTACGAGCAACCCTAAATATACCCCTAGCCACCATGGCAGAATACTGAAAACTCGGGCTCTAGAAAATGCGTTTCAAGCCCCATTCACCCATCCAGAAGTGCCCCCAAAGGAAGGCTTTGGGTACAAGTGAACTCCCCAGGGGAGCCTTTATGCAGCCCCACATGCAACTGGACCCTCCGGGTTGACTCTTTCACCGCAAGCCTAAATATAGCCCTCGGCGCAATGGGAGAAGACTGAAAAAGCGGGCCTCAGAAAAAGCAATGCGATTCCCCTTGGACCATCCCAAAGTGCCCCCAAAGGAAGGCTTTGGGTACAACTGGACTCCCCAGGGGAGCCTTAACGCAGCCCCACATGCAACTGGACCCTCCTTGTTCACCGTTTACGAGCAACCCTAAATATACCCCTAGCCACCATGGCAGAAGACTGAAAACTCGGGCTCTAGAAAATGCGTTTCAAGCCCCATTCACCCATCCAGAAGTGCCCCCAAAGGAAGGCTTTGGGTACAAGTGAACTCCCCAGGGGAGCCTTTATGCAGCCCCACATGCAACTGGACCCTCCGGGTTCACTCTTTCACCGCAAGCCTAAATATAGCACTAGCACGCCTGGCAGTCGACTGACAGCTCGGGACACAGAAAATGTGTTACGAGCCCCATTCGCCCATCCAAAAGTTCCTCCAAAGGAAGGCTTTGGGTACATCTGAACTCCACAGGGGACCCTTTACACAGCCCCACATGCAACTGGACCCTCCGTATTCGCTCTTTACAGCAACCCTAAATATAACCCTAGCCAGCATGGCAGAAGACTGAAAACTCGGGCCACAGAAAAAGCGTTTCAAGCCCCTTTCGCCCAACCAGAAGTGCTCCCAAAGGAAGGCTTTGGGTACAAGTGAACTCCCCAGGGGAGCCTTTATGCAGCCCCACATGCAACTGGACCCTCCGGGTTCACTCTTTCACCGCAAGCCTAAATATAGCCCTCGGCGCAATGGGAGAAGACTGAAAAAGCGGGCCTCAGAAAACGCATTGCGATTCCCCTTGTACCATACAAAAGTGCCCCCAAAGGAAGGCTTTGGGTACAATTGGACTCCCCAGGGGAGCCTTAACGCAGCCCCACATGCAACTGGACCCTCCGTATTCTCTCTTTCACAGCAACCCTAAATATAGCCCTGGCCCGCCTGGCAGTCGAATGAAAACTCAGGCCCCAGAAAATGCAATAAAAGCCTATTTCGCCCCTCCAAAAGTGCCCCCAGAGGAAGGCTTTGGGTACAACTGAACTCCCCAGGGGAGCCTTTACGCAGCCCCACATGCAACTGGACCCTCCGTGTTCGCTCTTTACAGCAACCCTAAATATAACCCTAGCCACCATGGCAGAAGCCTGAAAACTCGGGCTCCAGAAAATGCGTTTCAAGCCACATTCACCCATCCAGAAGTGCCCCCAAAGGAAGGCTTTGGGTACAACTGAACTCCCCAGGGGAGCCTTTATGCAGCCCCACATGCAACTGGACCCTCCGTGTTCGCTCTTTACAGCAACCCTAAATATAACCCTAGCCAGCATGGCAGAAGACTGAAAACTCGGGCCTCAGAAAAAGCGTTTCAAGCCCCTTTTGCCCATCCAAAAGTGCCCCCAGAGGAAGGCTTTGGGTACAGATGGACTCCCCAGGGGAGCCTTAACGCAGCCCCACACGCAACTGGACCCTCCGTATTCGCTCTTTCACAGCAACCCTAAATATAGCCCTGGCCCGCCTGGCAGTCGACTGAAAACTCGGGCCAGAGAAAATGCATTAAAAGCCTAATTCGCCCATCCAAAAGTGCCCCCAGAGGAAGGCTTTGGGTACAAGTGAACTCCCCAGGGGAGCCTTTACGCAGCCCCACATGCAACTGGACCCTCCGCGTTCACTCTTTCACCGCAAGCCTAAATAGAGCCCTAGCACGCCTGGCAGTCGTCTGAAATCTCGGGCCACAGAAAATGTGTTACGAGCCCCATTCGCCCATCCAGAAGTGCCCCAAAAGGAAGGCTTTGGGTACATCTGAACTCCCCAGGGGAGCCTTTACGCAGCCCCACATGCAACTGGACCCTCCGTGTTCGCTCTTTACAGCAACCCTAAATATAACCCTAGCCAGCATGGCAGAAGACTGAAAGCTCGGGCCACAGAAAATGTGTTACGAGCCCCTTTCGCCCATCCAGAGGTGCCCCCAAAGAAAGGCTTTGGGTACAACTGAACTCCCCAGGGGAGCCTTTATGCAGCCCCACATGCAACTGGACCCTCCGTATTCGCTCTTTCACAGCAACCCTAAATATAACCCTAGCCAGCATGGCAGAAGACTGAAAACTCGGGCCCCAGAAAACGTGCTACAAGCCACATTCGACCATCCAAAAGTGCCCCCAAAGGAAGGCTTTGGGTACAACTGAACTCCCCAGGGGAGCCTTTATGCAGGCCCATACGCAACTGGACCCCCTTGTTCGCTGTTTACAAGCAACCCTATGTATAACCCTAGCCAGCATGGCAGAAAACTGAAAACTCGGGCCACAGAAAAAGAGTTTCAAGCCCCATTCACCCATCCAAAAGTGCCCCCAGAGGAAGGCTTTGGGTACAACTGAACTCCCCAGGGGAGCCTTTATGCAGCCCCACATGCAACTGGACCCTCCGTGTTCGCTCTTTACAGCAACCCTAAATATAACCCTAGCCAGCATGGCAGAAGACTGAAAACTCGGGCCACAGAAAAAGCGTTTCAAGCCCCTTTCGCCCATCCAGAAGTGCCCCCAAAGGAAGGCTTTGGGTACAAGTGAACTCCCCAGGGGAGCCTTTATGCAGCCCCACATGCAACTGGACCCTCCTTGTTCACTGTTTACGAGCAAACCTAAATATACCCCTAGCCACCATGGCAGAAGACTGAAAACTCGGCCTCCAGAAAATGTGTTTCAAGCCCCATTCACCCATCCAGAAGTGCCCCCAAATGAAGGCTTTGGGTACAAGTGAACTCCCCAGGGGAGCCTTTATGCAGCCCCACATGCAACTGGACCCTCCGGGTTCACTCTTTCACCGCAAGCCTAAATATAGCCCTAGCACGCCTGGCAGTCGACTGAAAGCTCGGGCCACAGAAAATGTGTTACGAGCCCCATTCGCCCATCCCAAAGTGCCCCCAAAGGAAGGCTTTGGGTACATCTGAACTCCCCAGGGGAGCCTTTACGCAGCCCCACATGCAACTGGACCCTCCGGGTTCACTCTTTCACCGCAAGCCTAAATATAGCCCTACCACGCCTGGCAGTCGACTGAAAGCTCGGGCCACAGAAAATGTGTTACGAGCCCCATTCGCCCATCCAGAAGTGCCCCCAAAGGAAGGCTTTGGGTACAACTGAACTCCCCAGGGGAGCCTTTATGCAGCCCCACATGCAACTGGACACTCCGTATTCGCTCTTTCACAGCGACCCTAAATATAACCCTGGCCCGCATGGCAGACGACTGAAAAATCGGGCCCCAGAAAACGTGCTACAGCCACATTCGACCATCCAAAAGTGCCCCCAAAGGAAGGCTTTGGGTACATCTGAACTCCCCAGGGGAGCCTTTATGCAGCCCCACATGCAACTGGACCCTCCTTGTTCACTGTTTACGAGCAACCCTAAATATACCCCTAGCCACCATGGCAGAAGACTGAAAACTCGGGCTCCAGAAAATGCGTTTCAAGCCCCATTCACCCATCCAGAAGTGCCCCCAAAGGAAGGCTTTGGGTACAAGTGAACTCCCCAGGGGAGCCTTTATGCAGCCCCACATGCAACTGGACCCTCCGGGTTCACTCTTTCACGGCAAGCCTAAATATAACCCTAGAACGCCTGGCAGTCGACTGAAAGCTCGGGCCACAGAAAATGTGTTACGAGCCCCATTCGCCCATCCCAAAGTGCCCCCAAAGGAAGGCTTTGGGTACATCTGAACTCCCCAGGGGAGCCTTTACGCAGCCCCACATGCAACTGGACCCTCCTTTTTCACTGTTTACAAGCAACCCTAAATATACCCCTAGCCACCATGGCAGAAGACTGAAAACTCGGGCTCCAGAAAATGTGTTTCAAGCCCCATTCACCCATCCAGAAGTGCCCCCAAAGGAAGGCTTTGGGTAAAACTGAACTCCCCAGGGGAGCCTTTATGCAGCCCCACATGCAACTGGACCCTCCGGGTTCACTCTTTCACCGCAAGCCTAAATATATCCCTAGCATGCCTGGCAGTCGACTGAAAGCTCGGGCCACAGAAAATGTGTTACGAGCCCCATTCGCCCATCCAAAAGTGCCCCCAAAGGAAGGCTTTGGGTACATCTGAACTCCCCAGGGGAGCCTTTACGCAGCCCCACATGCAACTGCACCCTCCGTGTTCGCTCTTTACAGCAACCCTAAATATAACCCTAGCCAGCATGTCAGAAGACTGAAAACTCGGTCCACAGAAAAAGCGTTTCAAGCCCCATTCACCATCCAGAAGTGCCCCCAAAGGAAGGCTTTGGGTACAACTGAACTCCCCAGGGGAGCCTTTACGCAGCCCCACATGCAACTGGACCCTCCTTGTTCACTGTTTACGACCAACCCTAAATATACCCCTAGCCACCATGGCAGAAGACTGAAAACTGGGGCTCCAGAAAATGCGTTTCAAGCCCCATTCACCCATCCAGAAGTGCCCCCAAAGGAAGGCTTTGGGTACAACTGAACTCCCCAGGGGAGCCTTAACGCAGCCCCACATGCAACTGGACCCTCCGGGTTCACTCTTTCCCCGCAAGCCTAAATATAGCCCTCGGCGCAATGGGAGAAGACTGAAAAAGCGGGCCTCAGAAAACGCATTGCGATTCCCCTTGGACCATCCAAAAGTGCCCCAAGAGGAAGGCTTTGGGTACAGCTGGACTCCCCAGGGGAGCCTTAACGCAGCCCCACATGCAACTGGACCCTCCGTATTCGCTCTTTCACAGCAACCCTAAATATAGCCCTGGCCCGCCTGGCAGTCGACTGAAAACTCGGGCCCCAGAAAATGCATTAAAAGCCTAATTCGCCCATCCAAGAGTGCCCCCAGAGGAAGGCTTTGGGTACAAGTGAACTCCCCAGGGGAGCCTTTACGCAGCCCCACATGCAACTGGACCCTCCAGGTTCACTCTTTCACCGCAAGCCTAAATATAGCCCTAGCACGCCTGGCAGTCGACTGAAAGCTCGGGCCACAGAAAATGTGTTACGAGCCCCATTCGCCCATCCAGAAGTGCCCCCAAAGGAAGGCTTTGGGTACATCTGAACTCCCCAGGGGAGCCTTTACGCAGCCCCACATGCAACTGGACCCTCCGTGTTCGCTCTTTACAGCAACCCTAAATATAACCCTAGCCAGCATGGCAGAAGACTGAAAACTCGGGCCCCAGAAAATCCGTTAAAAGCCTAATTCGCCCATCCAAAAGTGCCCCCAGAGGAAGGCTTTGGGTACATCTGAACTCCCCAGGGGAGCCTTTATGCAGCCCCACATTCAACTGGACCCTCCGGGTTCACTCTTTCACAGCAACCCTAAATATAACCCTAGCACGCCTGGCAGTCGACTGAAAACTCGGGCTCCAGAAAATGCGTTGCAAGCCCCATTCACCCATCCAGAAGTGCCCCTAAAGGAACGCTTTGGGTACAACTGAACTCCCCAGGGGAGCCTTAACGCAGCCCCACATGCAACTGGACCCTCCGTATTCGCTCTTTCACAGCAACCCTATATATAGCCCTGGCCCGCCTGGCAGTCGACTGAAAACTCGGGCCCCAGAAAAACTGTTAAAAGCCTAATTCGCCCATCCAAAAGTGCCCCAAGAGGAAGGCTTTGGGTACAACTGAACTCCCCAGGGGAGCCTTTATGCAGCCCCACATGCAACTGGACCCTCCGGGTTCACTCTTTCACAGCAACCCTAAATATATCCCTTGCCCGCCTGGCAGTCGACTGAAAAATCGGGCCAGAGAAAATGCATTAAAAGCCTAATTCGCCCATCCAAAAGTGCCCCCAGAGGAAGGCTTTGGGTACAACTGAACTCCCCAGGGGAGCCTTTATGCAGCCCCACATGCAACTGGACCCTCCGCGTTCACTCTTTCACCTCAGGCCTAAATATAGCCCTCGGCGAATTGGGAAAATACTCAAAATGCGGGCCTCAGAAAACGCATTTCGATTCCCCTTGGACCATCCAAAAGTGCCCCCAAAGGAAGGCTTTGGGTACAACTGGACTCCCCAGGGGAGCCTTAACCCAGCCCCACATGCAACTGGACCCTCCTTGTTCACTGTTTACGAGCAACCCTAAATATACCCCTAGCCACCATGGCAGAAGTCTTAAAACTCGGGCTCCAGAAAATGCGTTTCAAGCCCCATTCACCCATCCAGAGGTGCCCCCAAAGGAACGCTTTGGGTACAAGTGAACTCCCCAGGGGAGCCTTTATGCAGCCCCACATGCAACTGGACCCTCCGGGTTCACTCTTTCACCGCAAGCCTAAATATAGCCCTAGCACGCCTGGCAGTCGACTGAAAGCTCGGGCCACAGAAAATGTGTTACGAGCCCCATTCGCCCATCCCAAAGTGCCCCCAAAGGAAGGCTTTGGGTACATCTGAACTCCCCAGGGGAGCCTTTACGCAGCCCCACTTGCAACTGGACCCTCCGTGTTCGCTCTTTACAGCAACCCTAAATATAACCCTAGCCAGCATGGCAGAAGACTGAAAACTCGGGCCACAGAAAAAGCGTTTCAAGCCCCTTTCGCCCATCGAAAAGTGCCCCCAAAGGAAGGCTTTGGGTACAAGTGAACTCCCCAGGGGAGCCTTTATGCAGCCCCACATGCAACTGGACCCTCCTTGTTCACTGTTTACGATCAACCCTAAATATACCCCTAGCCACCATGGCAGAAGACTGAAAACTCGGGCTCCAGAAAATGCGTTTCAAGCCCCATTCACCCATCCAGAAGTGCCCCCAAAGGACGGCTTTGGGTACAACTGAACTCCCCAGGGGAGCCTTAACGCAGCCCCACATGCAACTGGACCTTCCGTATTCGCTCTTTCACAGCAACCCTAAATATAGCCCTGGCCCGCCTGGAAGTCGACTGAAAACTCGGGCCCCAGAAAATGCGTTAAAAGCCTAATTCGCCCATCCAAAAGTGCCCCCAAAGGAAGGCTTTGGGTACAAGTGAACTCCCCAGGGGAGCCTTTACGCAGCCCCACATGCAACTGGACCCTCCTTGTTCACTGTTTACGAGCAACCCTAAATATACCCCTAGCAAGCATGGCAGAAGACTGAAAACTCGGGCTCCAGAAAATGCGTTTCAAGCCCCATTCACCCATCCAGAAGTGACCCCAAAGGAAGGCTTTGGGTACATCTGAACTCCCCAGGGGAGCCTTTACGCAGCCCCACATGCAACTGGACCCTCCGTGTTCGCTCTTTACAGCAACCCTAAATATAACCCTAGCCAGCATGGCAGAAGACTGAAAACTCGGGCCACAGAAAAAGCGTTTCAAGCCCCTTTCGCCCATCCAAAAGTGCCCCCAAAGGAAGGCTTTGGGTACAAGTGAACTCCCCAGGGGAGCCTTTATGCAGCCCCACATGCAACTGGACCCTCCTTGTTCACTGTTTACGAGCAACCCTAAATATACCCCTAGCCACCATGGCAGAGGACTGAAAACTCGGGCTCCAGAAAATGCGTTTCAAGCCCCATTCACCCATCCAGAAGTGCCCCCAAAGGACGGCTTTGGGTACAACTGAACTCCCCAGGGGAGCCTTAACGCAGCCCCACATGCAACTGGACCCTCCGTATTCGCTCTTTCACAGCAACCCTAAATATAGCCCTAGCACGCCTGGCAGTCGACTGAAAACTCGGGCCCCAGAAAATGCGTTAAAAGCCTAATTCGCCCATCCAAAAGTGCCCCCAAAGGAAGGCTTTGGGTACAACTGAACTCCCCAGGGGAGCCTTTATGCAGCCCCACATGCAACTGGACCCTCCGGGTTCACTCTTTCACCGCAAGCCTAAATAGAGCCCTAGCACGCCTGGCAGTCGACTGCAAGCTCGGGCCACAGAAAATGTGTTACGAGCCCCATTCGCCCATCCAAAAGTGCCCCAAAGGAAGGCTTTGGGTACATCTGAACTCCCCAGGGGAGCCTTTACGCAGCCCCACATGCAACTGGACCCTCCTTGTTCACTGTTTACGACCAACCCTAAATATACCCCTAGCCACCAGGGCAGAAGACTGAAAACTCGGGCTCTAGAAAATGCGTTTCAAGCCCCATTCACCCATCCAGAAGTGCCCCCAAAGGAAGGCTTTGAGTACAAGTGAACTCCCCAGGGGAGCCTTTATGCAGCCCCACATGCAACTGGACCCTCCGCGTTCAGTCTTTCACCGCAGGCCTAAATATAGCCCTCGGCGAATTGGGAAAATACTCAAAATGCGGGCCTCAGAAAACGCATTTCGATTCCCCTTGGACCATCCAAAAGTGCCCCCAAAGGAAGGCTTTGGGTACAACTGGACTCCCCAGGGGAGCCTTAACCCAGCCCCACATGCAACTGGACCCTCCTTGTTCACTGTTTACGAGCAACCCTAAATATACCCCTAGCCACCATGGCAGAAGTCTTAAAACTCGGGCTCCAGAAAATGCGTTTCAAGCCCCATTCACCCATCCAGAGGTGCCCCCAAAGGAACGCTTTGGGTACAAGTGAACTCCCCAGGGGAGCCTTTATGCAGCCCCACATGCAACTGGACCCTCCGGGTTCACTCTTTCACCGCAAGCCTAAATATAGCCCTAGCACGCCTGGCAGTCGACTGAAAGCTCGGGCCACAGAAAATGTGTTACGAGCCCCATTCGCCCATCCCAAAGTGCCCCCAAAGGAAGGCTTTGGGTACATCTGAACTCCCCAGGGGAGCCTTTACGCAGCCCCACTTGCAACTGGACCCTCCGTGTTCGCTCTTTACAGCAACCCTAAATATAACCCTAGCCAGCATGGCAGAAGACTGAAAACTCGGGCCACAGAAAAAGCGTTTCAAGCCCCTTTCGCCCATCGAAAAGTGCCCCCAAAGGAAGGCTTTGGGTACAAGTGAACTCCCCAGGGGAGCCTTTATGCAGCCCCACATGCAACTGGACCCTCCTTGTTCACTGTTTACGAGCAACCCTAAATATACCCCTAGCCACCATGGCAGAAGACTGAAAACTCGGGCTCCAGAAAATGCGTTTCAAGCCCCATTCACCCATCCAGAAGTGCCCCCAAAGGACGGCTTTGGGTACAACTGAACTCCCCAGGGGAGCCTTAACGCAGCCCCACATGCAACTGGACCTTCCGTATTCGCTCTTTCACAGCAACCCTAAATATAGCCCTGGCCCGCCTGGCAGTCGACTGAAAACTCGGGCCCCAGAAAATGCGTTAAAAGCCTAATTCGCCCATCCAAAAGTGCCCCCAAAGGAAGGCTTTGGGTACAAGTGAACTCCCCAGGGGAGCCTTTACGCAGCCCCACATGCAACTGGACCCTCCTTGTTCACTGTTTACGAGCAACCCTAAATATACCCCTAGCAAGCATGGCAGAAGACTGAAAACTCGGGCTCCAGAAAATGCGTTTCAAGCCCCATTCACCCATCCAGAAGTGACCCCAAAGGAAGGCTTTGGGTACATCTGAACTCCCCAGGGGAGCCTTTACGCAGCCCCACATGCAACTGGACCCTCCGTGTTCGCTCTTTACAGCAACCCTAAATATAACCCTAGCCAGCATGGCAGAAGACTGAAAACTCGGGCCACAGAAAAAGCGTTTCAAGCCCCTTTCGCCCATCCAAAAGTGCCCCCAAAGGAAGGCTTTGGGTACAAGTGAACTCCACAGGGGAGCCTTTATGCAGCCCCACATGCAACTGGACCCTCCTTGTTCACTGTTTACGAGCAACCCTAAATATACCCCTAGCCAGCATGGCAGAAGACTGAAAACTCGGGCTCCAGAAAATGCGTTTCAAGCCCCATTCACCCAACCAGAAGTGCCCCCAAAGGAAGGCTTTGGGTACAAGTGAACTCCCCAGGGGAGCCTTTATGCAGCCCCACATGCAACTGGACCCTCCGCGTTCACTCTTTCACCGCAGGCCTAAATATAGCCCTCGGCGCAATGGGAAAATACTGAAAATGCGGGCCTCAGAAAACGCATTTCGATTCCCCTTGGACCATCCAAAAGTGCCCCCAAAGGAAGGCTTTGGGTACAACTGGACTCCCCAGGGGAGCCTTAACGCAGCCCCACATGCAACTGGACCCTCCATATTCGCTCTTTCACAGCAACCCTAAATATAGCCCTGGCCCGCCTGGCAGGGCTATATATAAAACTCGAGCCCCAGAAAATGCGTTAAAAGCCTAATTCGCCCATTCAAAAGTGCCCCCAGAGGAAGGCTTTGGGTACAACTGAACTCCCCAGGGGAGCCTTTACGCAGCCCCACATGCAACTGGACCCTCCGGGTTCACTCTTTCACCGCAAGCCTAAATAGAGCCCTGGCCCGCCTGGCAGTCGAATGAAAGCTCGGGCAACAAAAAATGTGTTACGAGCCCCATTCGCCCATCCAAAAGTGCCCCCAAAGGAAGGCTTTGGGTACATCTGAACTCCCCAGGGGAGCCTTGTTGTGGTTTAACCCGGCCGGCAGCTAAACACCACGCAGCCGTTCGCTCACCCTCCCCCCTCCCTCTCCGGGACGGGGGAGAGAAATGGAAAGTGAAGCCCGTGAGTTGAGATAAAGACAGTTTAATAAGACAGGAAAATAATAATAACAAAATAATAATAAAAATAATAACAATAATAATACAATGATGATAATAGGAAAGTAATAATAGTATGTACAAACAAGTGATGCACAATGCAATTGCTCACCACTCGCTGACCGATGCCCAGCCTAACCCCGAGCAGTCCGGCCCCCTCCCCCCAGCTAGCCACCCCTATATATTGTTTAGCATGACGTCAGATGGTATGGAATACCCCTTTGGCTAGTTTGGGTCACCTGTCCTGGGTCTGTCCCCTCCCAGCTCTTACTGCACCCCCAGCCTGCCCGTTGGCAGGACAGAGCAAAAGGCTGAGATGTCCTTGGCTTAGTATAAGCACTGCTCTGCAACAATTAAAGCATCGGGGTGTTATCAGCACTCTTCTCATCCTAAGCCAAAACACAGCATTCCACCAGCTACTAGGAAGAAAATTAATTCTGTGCTAACTGAAACCAGGACATCTATCCACCCCTTATTCCATACCATTTATGTCATGCTCAGGTTACACTCTTTTCCATACATTCTAATTAGTCACCTATAGTAATCATGGTAGTGATAACATACAGTATAATATACTATTTAACATGGTACAATTCAGTTCATGGGCTATTCTCACCCAGTATTAAATCTCCTTGAGGTACACACCGGACCTCTCCGTTCTTTTGCATCACCCACCAAGTGTATCCAGGTCCCTGAGCGAAAACAATTCCACGAATAGGTTTGCCTTTTCCTGAGGCAGGAGTAGCCCAGACTGTTTTACCCAGCATATTTTTTACATGCACTACAGGAACTTTATCCCCATCTACAGTACGTAACAGGTTTGATTGGGCAGGTCCAGCTCGGTTGGTAGATCCCCTAGTATTGACTAACCAAGTGGCCTTTGCTAAATGCGTATCCCAGTTTTTGAACGTCCCAGCGCCCATTGCTTTCAAGGTAGTCTTTAACAGGCCATTGTATCGTTCAACTTTCCCGGAGGCTGGTGCATGATAGGGGATGTGATACACCCATTCAATACCATGTTCTTTGGCCCAAGTGTCTATAAGGTTGTTTCGGAAGTGAGTCCCATTGTCTGATTCTATTCTTTCTGGGGTGCCATGTCGCCATAGGACTTGCTTTTCAAGGCCCAGGATGGTGTTCCGGGCGGTGGCATGAGGCACAGGATATGTTTCCAGCCATCCGGTGGTTGCTTCCACCATTGTAAGTACGTGGCGCTTGCCATTGCGAGTTTGAGGGAGTGTGATGTAATCAATCTGCCAGGCCTCTCCATATTTATATTTCAGCCATCGTCCTCCATACCAAAGAGGCTTTGACCGTTTGGCTTGCTTGATTGCAGCACATGTTTCACAGTCATGAATAACCTGTGCTATAGCATCCATGGTCAAGTCCACCCCTCGATCACGAGCCCATCTGTATGTTGCATCTCTACCTTGATGGCCTGAGGTGTCATGGGCCCATCGGGCTATAAATAATTCACCTTTATGCTGCCAATCCAAGTCCACCTGAGCTACTTCAATCTTAGCAGCCTGATCCACCTGCTGGTTGTTTTGATGTTCTTCAGTAGCCCGATTTTTGGGCACATGAGCATCTACGTGGCGTACTTTCACAGCCAGGTTCTCTACCCGAGCAGCAATATCTTGCCACAATGCAGCAGCCCAGATGGGTTTGCCCCTACGCTGCCAGTTGTTTTGCTTCCATTGCTGTAACCATCCCCACAGGGCATTTGCTACCATCCATGAATCGGTGTAGAGATAGAGAACTGGCCATTTTTCTCGTTCAGCAATGTCTAAAACCAGCTGAATGGCTTTCACTTCTGCAAACTGACTCGATTCACCTTCTCCCTCAGCAGCTTCTGCAACTCGTCGCGTAGGACTCCATACAGCAGCCTTCCATCTCCGATGCTTCCCCACAATACGACAGGACCCATCAGTGAACAGGGCATATTTCTTTTCATTCTCTGGCAACTGGTTGTACAGTGGGGCTTCTTCAGCACGACCCACCTCCTCCTCTGATGATATCCCAAAGTATTTGCCTTCTGGCCAGTCCATGATCACTTCCAATATTCCTGGGCGACTGGGGTTTCCTATTCGAGCCCGCTGAGTAATCAATGCAACCCACTTGCTCCATGTAGCATCAGTTGCATGATGCGTAGAGGGGACCCTTCCCTTGAACATCCAGCCTAGTACTGGCAATCGGGGTGCTAGGAGGAGTTGCGCTTCAGTACCGACCACCTCCGAAGCAGATCGAACTCCTTCATATGCTGCCAATATCTCCTTTTCAGTTGGAGTATAGCGGGCCTCAGATCCTCTGTATCCCCGACTCCAAAACCCCAGGGGCCGACCTCGAGTTTCCCCAGGTTCTTTCTGCCAGAGGCTCCAGGTGGGGCCGTTCTCCCCGGCTGCAGTGTAGAGCACATTCTTTACATCTGGTCCTGTTCGAACTGGCCCAAGGGCTACTGCATGGACTATTTCCTGCTTGATTTGTTCAAAGGCTTGTCGTTGTTCAGGGCCCCATTCAAACTCATTCTTCTTACGGGTTACTTGGTAGAGCGGGTTTACAATCAGACTGTAATTTGGGATGTGCATTCTCCAAAACCCCACAACACCTAGGAAAGTCTGTGTTTCTTTTTTGTTAGTTGGTGGAGACATAGCTGTTATTTTGTTGATCACATCCATTGGGATTTGACGACGTCCATCTTGCCATTTTATTCCTAAAAACTGGATCTCTCGTGCAGGTCCTTTGACTTTATTCTGTTTTATGGCAAAACCGGCTTTCAGAAGGATTTGGACTATTTTCTTCCCTTTCTCGAAAACTTCCTCTGCTGTGTCACCCCACACAATAATGTCATCGATGTACTGCAGGTGTTCAGGAGCTTCCCCCTGCTCTAGCGCAGACTGGATCAGCCCATGGCAAATGGTAGGGCTGTGTTTCCACCCCTGGGGCAGCCTATTCCAAGTATATTGAACTCCCCTCCAAGTGAAGGCAAATTGTGGCCTGCACTCTGCTGCTAGAGGGATGGAGAAAAATGCATTAGCGATATCAATTGTGGCGTACCACTTGGCTGCCCTCGATTCAAGTTCATACTGAAGTTCCAGCATGTCCGGCACTGCAGCACTCAGTGGTGGCGTGACTTCGTTCAGGCCACGATAGTCCACTGTTAGTCTCCACTCGCCATTAGACTTTCGCACTGGCCATATGGGGCTATTGAAAGGTGAATGGGTCTTGCTGATCACTCCTTGGCTCTCCAATTGACGAATTAGCTTATGGATGGGAATCAGGGAGTCTCGGTTAGTGCGATATTGCCGCCGGTGCACAGTTGTGGTAGCGATTGGCACTTGCTGTTCTTCGACCCTCAGCAACCCCACAACAGAGGGGTCCTCTGAGAGACCAGGCAAGGTAGATAATTGTTTAATGCCCTCTGTCTCTAAGGCAGCTATACCAAAAGCCCACCGGAACCCTTTTGGGTCCTTGCAATATCCTCTTCTAAGATAGTCTATGCCAAGGATACATGGAGCATCCGGGCCAGTCACAATGCGGTGCTTTTCCCACTCATTCCCAGTCAGACTTACTTCAGCCTCCAATACAGTCAACTGCTGAGATCCTCCTGTCACTCCACAAATATAGATGGGCTCTGGTCCTTTATAGCTCGATGGCATTATAGTACATTGTGCACCGGTGTCTACTAAAGCCTTATACTTCTGTGCGCGTGATGTGCCAGGCCATCGAATCCACACAGTCCAATAAACTCGATTGTCCCTTTCCTCCCCCTGGCTGGAGGCAGGGCCCCCCTAATCCTGGTCAGAATCTTCTTCGTTTCTGTGTTTGAAGGATTGTCTGCTGGAAGTTGGAGCAGCAAACTTTTCGGAGAATCCTTTTTTCCTGATTGTTTTCTTTTGCAACTCACGTACCCGTGCCTCTAGGGTCGCGGTAGATTTTCCATCCCATTTTCTCATGTCCTCTCCATGGTCTCGTAAGTAAAACCACAGGGTGGCACGGGGTGAGTACCCACTATATCGTCTTCCTTGTGTGGATGAACGCCTACCCCTGATAGCTGAGACACTGCTTTGTACAGGTGCGGAGGAGAATAATCTCTCTTCAAGTTGGTGAAACTTTTCAGAAAGTTTCTCCCAGGTGTTCTCTTTCGGTCGTTGGACACTGGTTGGTTCAGGTTGGGGGGAAGATAGATTCTCTTTAAGTTGGTGGACCTCTTCAGACAGTTTCTCCACAGCTGAGACGCAGGCCTGTAAGGAAGAGGAGAGACTTTCTTCGTACTGCCGGAGTTGTTTAGCCGCTTCATCCACTGTGGGTTCCTCATCCTCTTTCCAGGCCATTACTGCCAATGAGCTGGCATATGATGATGGTGCACTCCGTACAAACTTCCGCCACATGGGTCGTGTACACTTGACTCCATCTGGATCTTTGGATGTTTGTGTCTGGTCTGGATCCTCATAAATCACTTCCCGTACGGCTAATTCCCTCAGGTACTGGATTCCCTTCTCCATAGTGGTCCACTTGCCTGGTACACATAAAATATCTTCCTTGAAGGGATACCTTTCCCTCACAGCTGAGAGGAGACGCCTCCAGAGGCTGGTGGGTCGTGCTCCATCTGCAATTGCTTTGTCAATGCCGGCGTCTCGAGCAAGGGATCCCAACCGTCTGGCTTCCCTGCCGTCTAATTCCACACAATTGGCTCCAGAGTCCCAGCACCGGAGCAGCCAGGTGACAAGCTGCTCACCTATACAGCGACCAAAATCTTTTCGCACATCTCGTAGCTCGCGCTCGTTTAGGCTTCGCGTAGTTACTGTTGCTCTTTCGGCATCCTCATCTTCCTCCTCCTGAATCCTTGATGGCCCAGCGTCGTCATCATCTTCGTCATCTCTATACTTAGTTTTGGCAGAAGCCTTACCTGGATTGGCAGAAGACTCTCTGCGTTCTAAACGACTTGAATTTCTGTACCATATTTTCACCTTCTCTACAGGGGCAGCTTGCACTGCTACTGCTCGTTTCTCTGACTTTGTTACAGGGTCTGCCACAGGGATTGGAATACCCTCTGCAGGGTCAACTTGCACTGCTACAGCTCGTTTCTCTGACACGGCCACAGGAGCTGGAGCGGCTGCAGGAGCTGGAGCAGTTGCAGGAACCGGAGCTGTAGCGGCTACAGGAGCTGGAGCTGGAGCTGGAGCAGTTGCAGGAACTGGGACTGGAGCGGCTGCAGGAGCTGGAGCTGGAGCGGCTGCAGGAACTGGAGCTGGAGCGGCTGCAGGAGCTGGAGCTGGAGCGGCTGCAGGAGCTGGAACTGGAGCGGCTGCAGGAGCTGGAACTGGAGCGGCTGCAGGAGCTGGGACTGGAGCGGCTGCAGGAGCTGGGACTGGAGCGGCTGCAGGAGCTGGGACTGGAGCGGCTGCAGGAGCTGGAGCTGGGGCGGCTGCAGGAACCGGATCTGGAGCGGCTGCAGGAGCTGGGACTGGAGCGGCTGCAGGAGCTGGGACTGGAGCGGCTGCAGGAGCTGGGACTGGAGCGGCTGCAGGAGCTGGAGCTGGGGCGGCTGCAGGAGCTGGAGCTGGGGCGGCTGCAGGAACCGGATCTGGAGCGGCTGCAGGAACCGGATCTGGAGCGGCTGCCGAGTCCACCGTAGGGGTCACAGTGGCCGTTGGATCTGTCACAGGGCTTGGAGTGGCCGCAGGGTCTGTCACTAAGTTGATAGCAGTATCAATGGCAGCTCGATAGGCATGAGCCAGGCCCCAGCACGTTACAATGATTTGTGTTACTTTAGAACTGCCAGAATCATGACACCTTTTTTTCAAGCATTCTGCCAGTTTTTGAGGATTTTGCCATTGTTCAGGGGTGAATTTCCAACACACTGGGGGTGCCAACTGCTCTAGATGCCTGCCCATATCCGCCCATACTCCCTGCCACCCACAACTATCCTGCCCCCGGGCAGATCTCCAGAAGAGCTTCCCAAGTAGTTGTTTAACTTTAAGCAGAACCTGAAGTGCATTCATGAGGCAGAACAACAAGACTATGGTACTCTGAGTATTCCAGAAATATTCAATATCTTGGAGAGCTATTGTGACAAGCTCAGGGGATAAGAGGGTGGTGAAGGAGGAAGGCAGAGTGACCCAGGAGGATACAGGGGTGGTGAAGGAGAAAGGGAGAGTAAGCAAGTAAGGAAAAATATCCTCCCCTTTCCCCTCCACAGATTGACTCCTTAATGGAAAAAAACAATAGGTATAATTGCTAATAGTTTCCAAGATACAGTTTCCAAAGTACAGAGTCGACGATGTTACTGAATACAAATAACAAGTTAGAGTCATGACCACATATTTCATCGTCTCATAAGCCATTGCTACAACACACAGCACCATAATGATCTGAAACCAGGGCCCGGAGAGGATAAACAACACGACAGAGAGTAAATACGGAAAATAATGTACTATAATACTCAATTTGGAAAACAGGCGCAGCAAAGTTGAGATTAAAGCAATCAGCATTATGACAAGTGACTATTAAGCAGGTCTAATCCTTACACCAATTTTAGTTTAACACACTCTGGTCAGATCTGCCGTTATCTCAACCTTTCGGGCCCCACGTTGGGCGCCAAAAAGGCTGTTGTGGTTTAACCCGGCCGGCAGCTAAACACCACGCAGCCGTTCGCTCACCCTCCCCCCTCCCTCTCCGGGACGGGGGAGAGAAATGGAAAGTGAAGCCCGTGAGTTGAGATAAAGACAGTTTAATAAGACAGGAAAATAATAATAACAAAATAATAATAAAAATAATAACAATAATAATACAATGATGATAATAGGAAAGTAATAATAGTATGTACAAACAAGTGATGCACAATGCAATTGCTCACCACTCGCTGACCGATGCCCAGCCTAACCCCGAGCAGTCCGGCCCCTTCCCCCCCGGCTAGCCACCCCTATATATTGTTTAGCATGACGTCAGATGGTATGGAATACCCCTTTGGCTAGTTTGGGTCACCTGTCCTGGGTCTGTCCCCTCCCAGCTCTTACTGCACCCCCAGCCTGCCCGTTGGCAGGACAGAGCAAAAGGCTGAGATGTCCTTGGCTTAGTATAAGCACTGCTCTGCAACAATTAAAGCATCGGGGTGTTATCAGCACTCTTCTCATTCTAAGCCAAAACACAGCATTCCACCAGCTACTAGGAAGAAAATTAATTCTGTGCTAACTGAAACCAGGACAAGCCTTTACGCAGCCCCACATGCAACTGGACCCTTCGTGTTCGCTCTTTACAGCAACCCTAAATTTAACCCTAGCCAGCATGGCAGAAGACTGAAAACTCGGGCCACAGAAAAAGCGTTTCAAGCCCCTTTCGCCCATCCAGAAGTGCCCCCAAAGGAAGGCTTTGGGTACAACTGAACTCCCCAGGGGAGCCTTTATGCAGCCCCACATGGAACTGGACCCTCCGTATTCGCTCTTTCACAGCAACCCTAAATATAGCCGTGGCCCGCCTGGCAGTCGACTGAAAACTCGGGACCCAGAAAATGCGTTAAAAGCCTAATACGCCCATCCAAAAGTGCCACCAGAGGAAGGCTTTGGGTACAAGTGAACTCCCCAGGGGAGCCTTAACGCAGCCCCACATGCAACTGGACCCTCCGTATTCGCTCTTTCACAGCAACCCTAAATATAACCCTTGCCCGCCTGGCAGTCGACTGAAAACTCGGGCCCCAGAAAATGCATTAAAAGCCTAATTCGCCCATCCAAAAGTGCCCCCAAAGGAAGGCTTTGGGTACAAGTGAACTCCCCAGGGGAGCCTTTATGCAGCCCCACATGCAACTGGACCCTCCGGGTTCACTCTTTCACCGCAAGCCTAAATAGAGCCCTAGCACGCCTGGCAGTCGACTGCAAGCTCGGGCCACAGAAAATGTGTTACGAGCCCCATTCGCCCATCCAAAAGTGCCCCAAAGGAAGGCTTTGGGTACATCTGAACTCCCCAGGGGAGCCTTTATGCAGCCCCACATGCAACTGGACCCTCCTTGTTCACTGTTTACGAGCAACCCTAAATATACCCCTAGCCACCAGGGCAGAAGACTGAAAACTCGGGCTCCAGAAAATGCGTTTCAAGCCCCATTCACCCAACCAGAAGTGCCCCCAAAGGAAGGCTTTGGGTACAACTGAACTCCCCAGGGGAGCCTTTATGCAGCCCCACATGCAACTGGACCCTCCGCGTTCACTCTTTCACCGCAGGCCTAAATATAGCCCTCGGCGCAATGGGAAAATACTGAAAATGCGGGCCTCAGAAAACGCATTTCGATTCCCCTTGGACCATCCAAAAGTGCCCCCAAAGGAAGGCTTTGGGTACAACTGGACTCCCCAGGGGAGCCTTAACGCAGCCCCACATGCAACTGGACCCTCCATATTCGCTCTTTCACAGCAACCCTAAATATATCCCTGGCCCGCCTGGCAGGGCTATATATAAAACTCGAGCCCCAGAAAATGCGTTAAAAGCCTAATTCGCCCATTCAAAAGTGCCCCCAGAGGAAGGCTTTGGGTACAACTGAACTCCCCAGGGGAGCCTTTACGCAGCCCCACATGCAACTGGACCCTCCGGGTTCACTCTTTCACCGCAAGCCTAAATAGAGCCCTGGCCCGCCTGGCAGTCGACTGAAAGCTCGGGCCACAGAAAATGTGTTACGAGCCCCATTCGCCCATCCAAAAGTGCCCCCAAAGGAAGGCTTTGGGTACATCTGAACTCCCCAGGGGAGCCTTTACGCAGCCCCACATGCAACTGGACCCTCCGTGTTCGCTCTTTACAGCAACCCTAAATTTAACCCTAGCCAGCATGGCAGAAGACTGAAAACTCGGGCCACAGAAAAAGCGTTTCAAGCCCCTTTCGCCCATCCAGAAGTGCCCCCAAAGGAAGGCTTTGGGTACAACTGAACTCCCCAGGGGAGCCTTTATGCAGCCCCACATGCAACTGGACCCTCCGTATTCGCTCTTTCACAGCAACGCTAAATATAGCCGTGGCCCGCCTGGCAGTCGACTGAAAACTCGGGCCCCAGAAAATGCGTTAAAAGCCTAATTCGCCCATCCAAAAGTGCCCCCAGAGGAAGGCTTTGGGTACAAGTGAACTCCCCAGGGGAGCCTTAACGCAGCCCCACATGCAACTGGACCCTCCGTATTCGCTCTTTCACAGCAACCCTAAATATAGCCCTGGCCCGCCTGGCAGTCGACTGAAAACTCGGGCCCCAGAAAATGCGTTAAAAGCCTAATTCGCCCATCCAAAAGTGCCCCCAGAGGAAGGCTTTGGGTACATCTGAACTCCCCAGGGGAGCCTTTACGCAGCCCCACATGCAACTGGACCCTCCTTGTTCACTGTTTACGAGCAACCCTAAATATACCCCTAGCCACCATGGCAGAAGACTGAAAACTTGGGCTCCAGAAAATGCGTTTCAAGCCCCATTCACCCATCCAGAAGTGCCCCCAAAGGAAGGCTTTGGGTACAACTGAACTCCCCAGGGGAGCCTTTATGCAGCCCCACATGCAACTGGACCCTCCGGGTTCACTCTTTCACCGCAAGCCTAAATATAGCCCTGGCCCGCCTGGCAGTCGACTGAAAATTCGGGGCCCAGAAAATGCGTTAAAAGCCTAATTCGCCCATCCAAAAGTGCCCCCAAAGGAAGGCTTTGGGTACAACTGGACTCCCCAGGGGAGCCTTTACACAGCCCCACATGCAACTGGACCCTCCGTATTAGCTCTTTACAGCAACCCTAAATATAACCCTAGCCAGCATGGCAGAAGACTGAAAACTCGGGCCACAGAAAAAGCGTTTCAAGCCTAATTCGCCCATGCAAAAGTGCCCCCAGAGGAAGGCTTTGGGTACAAGTGAACTCCCCAGGGGAGCCTTTACGCAGCCCCACATGCAACTGGACCCTCCTTGTTCACTGTTTACGAGCAACCCTAAATATACCCCTAGCCACCATGGCAGAAGACTTAAAACTCGGGCCACAGAAAATGCGTTTCAAGCCCCATTCACCCATCCAGAAGTGCCCCCAAAGGAAGGCTTTGGGTACAACTGAACTCCCCAGGGGAGCCTTAACGCAGCCCAACATGCAACTGGACCCTCCGGGTTCACTCTTTCACAGCAAGCCTAAATATAGCCCTAGCACGCCTGGCAGTCGACTGAAAGCTCGGGCCACAGAAAATGTGTTACGAGCCCCATTCGGCCATCCAAAAGTTCCCCCAAAGGAAGGCTTTGGGTACATCTGAACTCCCCAGGGGAGCCTTTACGCAGCCCCACATGCAACTGGACCCTCAGTGTTCGCTCTTTACAGCAACCCTAAATATAACTCTAGCCAGCATGTCAGAAGACTGAAAACTCGGGCCACAGAAAAAACGTTTCAAGCCCCTTTCGCCCATCCAGAAGTGCCCCCAAAGGAAGGCTTTGGGTACAACTGGACTCCCCAGGGGAGCCTTTATGCAGCCCCACATGCAACTGGACCCTCCGGGTTCACTCTTTCACAGCAACACTAAATATATCCCTGGCCCGCCTGGTAGTCGACTGAAAACTCGGGCCCCAGAAAATGCATTAAAAGCCTAATTCGCCCATCCAAAAGTGCCCCCAGAGGAAGGCTTTGGGTACAACTGAAGTCCCCAGGGGAGCCTTTACGCAGCCCCACATGCAACTGGACCCTCCTTGTTCACTGTTTACGAGCAACCCTAAATATACCCCTAGCCACCATGGCAGAAGACTGAAAACTCGGGCTCCAGAAAATGTGTTTCAAGCCCCATTCACCCATCCAGAAGTGCCCCCAAAGGAAGGCATTGGGTACAAGTGAACTCCCCAGGGGAGCCTTTATGCAGCCCCACATGCAACTGGACCCTCCAGGTTCACTCTTTCACCGCAAGCCTAAATATAGCCCTCGGCGCAATGGGAGAAGACTGAAAAAGCGGGCATCCGAAAACGCATTGCGATTCCCCTTGGACCATGCAAAAGTGCCCCCAAAGGAAGGCTTTGGGTACAACTGGACTCCCCAGGGGAGCCTTTATGCAGCCCCACATGGAACTGGACCCTCCGTATTCGCTCTTTCACAGCAACCCTAAATATAGCCCTGGCCCGCCTGGCAGTCGACTGAAAACACGGGCCACAGAAAATGCATTAAAAGCCTAATTCGCCCATCCAAAAGTGCCCCCAGAGGAAGGCTTTGGGTACAAGTGAACTCCCCAGGGGAGCCTTTACGCAGCCCCACATGCAACTGGACCCTCCGTATTCGCTCTTTCACAGAAAACCTAAATATAACACTGGCCCGTATGGCAGACGACTGAAAAATCAGGCCACAGAAAACGTGCTACAAGCGCCATTTGACCATCCAAAAGTGCCCCCAAAGGAAGGCTTTGGGTACATCTGAACTCCCCAGGGGAGCTTTTATTCAGTCCCATACGCAACTGGACCCCCCGTGTTCGCTGTTTACAAGCAACCCTAAATATAACCCTAGCCAGCATGGCAGAAAACTGAAAACTCGGGCCACAGAAAAAGCGTTTCAAGCCCCATTCACCCATCCAGAAGTGCCCCCAGAGGAAGGCTTTGGGTACAAGTGAACTCCCCAGGGGAGCCTTTACGCAGCCCCACATGCAACTGGACCGTCTGTGTTCGCTCTTTACAGCAAACCTAAATATAACTCTAGCCAGCATGGCAGAAGACTGAAAACTCGGGCTCCAGAAAATTCATTTCAAGCCCAATTCACCCATCCAGAAGTGCCCCCAAAGGAAGGCTTTGGGTACAAGTGAACTCCCCAGGGGAGCCTTTATGCAGCCCCACATGCAACTGGACCCTCCGGGTTCACTCTTTCACCGCAAGCCTAAATATATCCCTCGGCGCAATGGGAGAAGTCTGAAAAAGCGGGCCTCAGAAAACGCATTGCGATTCCCCTTGGACCATCCAAAAGTGCCCCCAAAGGAAGGCTTTGGGTACAACTGGACTCCCCAGGGGAGCCTTTACACAGCCCCACATGCAACTGGACGCTCCGGGTTCGCTCTTTCACCGCAAGCCTATATATAGCCCTCGGCGCAATGGGAGAAGACTGAAAAAGCGGGCCTCAGAAAACGCATTGCGATTCCCCTTGGACCATCCAAAACTGCCCCCAAAGGAAGGCTTTGGGTACAACTGGACTCCCCAGGGGAGCCTTTATGCAGCCCCACATGCAACTGGACCCTCCGGGTTCACTCTTTCACAGCAACCCTAAATATAGCCCTGGCCCGCCTGGCAGTCGACTGAAAACTCGGGCCCCAGAAAAACTGTTAAAAGCCTAATTCGCCCATCCAAAAGTGCCCCCAAAGGAAGGCTTTGGGTACAAGTGAACTCCCCAGGGGAGCCTTTACGCAGCCCCACATGCAACTGGACCCTCCTTGTTCACTGTTTACGAGCAACCCTAAATATACCCCTAGCCACCATGGCAGAAGACTGAAAACTCGGGCCCCAGAAAATGCGTTTCAAGCCCCATTCACCCATCCAGAAGTGCCCCCAAAGGAAGGCTTTGGGTACAAGTGAACTCCCCAGGGGAGCCTTTATGCAGCCCCACATGCAACTGGACCCTCCGGGTTCACTCTTTCACCGCAATCCTAAATATAGCCCTAGCACGCCTGGCAGTCGACTGAAAGCTCGGGCCACAGAAAATGTGTTACGAGCCCCATTCGCCCATCCAAAAGTGCCCCCAAAGGAAGGCTTTGGGTACATCTGAACTCCCCAGGGGAGCCTTTACGCAGCCCCACATGCAACTGGACCCTCCGGGTTCACTGTTTCACCGCAAGCCTAAATATAGACCTAGCACGCCTGGCAGTCTACTGAAAGCTCGGGCCACAGAAAATGTGTTACGAGCCCCGTTCGCCCATTCAAAAGTGCCCCCAAAGGAAGGCTTTGGGTACATCTGAACTCCCCAGGGGATCCTTTACACAGCCCCACATGCAATTGGACCGTCTGTGTTCGCTCTTTACAGCAAACCTAAATATAACTCTAGCCAGCATGGCAGAAGACTGAAAACTCGGGCTCCAGAAAATTCGTTTCAAGCCCAATTCACCCATCCAGAAGTGCCCCCAAAGGAAGGCTTTGGGTACAACTGAACTCCCCAGGGGAGCCTTTATGCAGCCCCACATGCAACTGGACCCTCCGGGTTCACTCTTTCACCGCAAGCCTAAATATATCCCTCGGCGCAATGGGAGAAGTCTGAAAAAGCGGGCCTCAGAAAACGCATTGCGATTCCCCTTGGACCATCCAAAAGTGCCCCCAAAGGAAGGCTTTGGGTACAACTGGACTCCCCAGGGGAGCCTTTACACAGCCCCACATGCAACTGGACGCTCCGGGTTCGCTCTTTCACCGCAAGCCTATATATAGCCCTCGGCGCAATGGGAGAAGACTGAAAAAGCGGGCCTCAGAAAACGCATTGCGATTCCCCTTGGACCATCCAAAACTGCCCCCAAAGGAAGGCTTTGGGTACAACTGGACTCCCCAGGGGAGCCTTAACGCAGCCCCACATGCAACTGGACCCTCCGTATTCGCTCTTTCACAGCAACCCTAAATATAGCCCTAGCCACCATGGCAGAAGACTGAAAACTCGGGCTCCAGAAAATGCATTAAAAGCCTAATTCGCCCATCCAAAAGTGCCCCCAGAGGAAGGCTTTGGGTACAAGTGAACTCCCCAGGGGAGCCTTTACGCAGCCCCACATGCAACTGGACCCTCCGTGTTCGCTCTTTTCAGCAACCCTAAATATAACCCTAGCCAGCATGGCAGAGGACTGAAAAATCGGGCCCCAGAAAACGTGCTACAAGCCCCATTCGACCATCCAAAAGTGCCCCCAAAGGAAGGCTTTGGGTACAAGTGAACTCCCCAGGGGAGCCTTTATGCAGCCCCACATGCAACTGGACCCTCCGGGTTCACTCTTTCACAGCAACCCTAAATATAGCCCTGGCCCGCCTGGAAGTCGACTGAAAACTCGGGCCACAGAAAATGCGTTAAAAGCCTAATTCGCCCATCCAAAAGTACCCCCAGAGGATGGCTTTGGGTACAACTGAACTCCCCAGGGGAGCCTTTACGCAGCCCCACATGCAACTGGACCCTCCGTATTTGCTCGTTCACAGCAAACCTTAATATAGCCCTGGCCCGCCTGGCAGACGACTGAAAACTCGGGCCCCAGAAAACGTGCTAGAAGCCCCATTCGCCCATCCAAAAGTGCCCCCAGAGGAAGGCTTTGGGTACAAGTGAACTCCCCAGGGGAGCCTTTACGCAGCCCCACATGCAACTGGACCCTCCGTGTTCGCTCTTTACAGCAACCCTAAATATAACCCTAGCCAGCATGTCAGAAGACTGATAACTCGGGCCACAGAAAAAGCGTTTCAAGCCCCTTTCGCCCATCCAGAAGTGCCCCCAAAGGAAGGCTTTGGGTACAAGTGAACTCCCCAGGGGAGCCTTTATGCAGCCCCACATGCAACTAGACCCTCCGTATTCGCACTTTCACAGCAAACCTAAATATAACCCTGGCCCGCATGGCAGACGACTGAAAAATCAGGCCACAGAAAACGTGCTACAAGCGCCATTTGACCATCCAAAAGTGCCTCCAAAGGAAGGCTTTGGGTACATCTGAACTCCCCAGGGGAGCTTTTATTCAGGCCCATACGCAACTGGACCCCCCGTGTTCGCTGTTTACAAGCAACCCTAAATATAACACTAGCCAGCATGGCAGAAAACTGAAAATTCGGGCCACAGAAAAAGCGTTTCAAGCCCCATTCACCCATCCAGAAGTGCCCCCAGAGGAAGGCTTTGGGTACAAGTGAACTCCCCAGGGGAGCCTTAACGCAGCCCCACATGCAACTGGACCCTCCTTGTTGTGAGGAATGTTTTAACAATTCCAATTCGTGTCCATAAATTCGTGTCCATAAAGAATAATTCTGTTTGAATCCTGTCTGCCTCTTGGCCCTGCACTGGCAGTTTAATTCTTGAACCACAAATGCAGTGTGCCCCAGTCTCCCCCTCATTCCAGTCAATTTATCACGTCTTCAGAAAACACTCCTTAAATTTATGAACCTGTTTGCTTTTGTTATTCCGGACTTCTAGTTCTAACAGTTACAGCCTTTTTTCCTGTCTTCTTCGAGATTAACTTAACACTGCTATAGATGTGTCTGTGAATGGCTGGGGAAGAATGTTTTAATTACTCGTGAAGCGTCAAATAAGAAAGCTGTTTGTGTTTGATGTCTGGGAGTTTCAGAACAACTGATAACAACTAGTGACTGTTATGGGATACTATGAGGATCCTTGGTATCTGGCCAGGGGGGCCAAGAGATTAAGAGGAAGGAAAAAGAAGCTGAAGGACGGTTGGGAGACAAGACCTGTGGAGAGTGTACAGAGAGTGTTCCATAAACTTGGAATAGTGCCAAGTAAGTACAAAGGGTGAGAGGAAGACTACGAGCCTTCAGCATGAAAGACCCCTAGAGACCCCCAGAGGAGACTGATGCGCATGCTCCAGTAGGAGGAACTGGACCCCGGAAGCTAATTATAATAATCTACTTTTTTAGAAGTAGTAATGAATATGTATTAGTCTAGGTGCATAAAAATCAGCTGCTTGATGTAACTGGTGTGCGTCCTGGTGGAGCGGAGACTCCCGGTGCACCCAGCGCTGTTTGCTTACCTCTATTCCTTTATATTCTTTTAATAAATCCTATTTTTTTATTTAATCCTAATTTGAATCCTGAGCCATTTATAACAATTTGGGGGCTCGTCCGGGATGGCTATAGTTCCTGAATTCTGATTTAATCTAGGAGAGGCGCCCCACCATTTGGTGGCTCCTGTTTGAGTCAGATCGGGACTAATGCCATCCTGAACCTGAATAAAGGTAAGCAAAGAATTTAATTTTTTTTGAGCTCCCGTGTTGCCGGCTGTTTTTTGCCCGTAATTCTGCGCGCGAAGATCCGGACGAAGACGACAGGGTCGTTTGGATACCGTTCGGTTGGATTCTGGTGTCCGGAATCGAACCGGATGAAGACGACAGTCGTTTGGATACCGTCTGGTTCGATCCCAGACGAAGACAGCAGAGACGCTGGTGGATACCGTCCGATTGGAGTCTGGACGAAGACGACTGATTCGTAATGCAGGATGCAGGGAGTGTCAGAGCCTGCTGCTGCCATCAACGGGAGGCAGAGACGCTGCGTGTGTGAGGTGTGAGCAGGTGGATGACCTGGTCCGCATGGTGGCGGAGCTCAAGGAGGAGGTGGAGAGGCTGAGGGCCATCAGGGAGTGTGAGCGGGAGATTGACTTCTGGAGCAACTCCCTGCAGGGCATCAAGGAGAGGTACCGGGGTGAGACACCCCAAACGGGGGTGGACCCCTTGCCCTGTCGCCGTCGGGCTGAGGGAGGGGATCTGGGAACTGAGGAGGAGTGGAGACAGGTCCCTGTGCGACCTGGCAGGCGATGCCCTCCCCCTCCGGCCCCACCTTCCCAGGTGCCCTTACAAAACAGGTTTGAGGCCCTGGAGATTGAGAGACCGGTAGCTGAGGAAGAGATAGAAAGTGTTCCCAGGAGGATGCCTAGGGCGAGGAGGTCGACTCCACGCATCAGAACTGCCTCCACCAAGAAAGAAAGAAAGGTGATTGTCGTGGGAGACTCTGTCCTTAGGGGGACAGAGGGCCCTATTTGTCGGCCTGACCCTACCCGTAGGGAAGTCTGCTGCCTCCCTGGGGCCAGGGTCAGGGACGTGGCCAGGAAGCTCCCCAACCTGGTGCGCCCCTCTGATTATTATCCGCTCCTGATAATCCAGGCGGGCACTGATGACATTGACAACAGAAGCCTGAAGGCTATCAAAAGAGACTTTAGGGGACTGGGACGGTTAGTGGACGGAGCAGGAGTGCAAGTAGTTTTTTCGTCCGTCCCTACGTTGACAGGGAGGGGTACGGAGAGGACAACGAAAGCCCACCTGTTAAACATGTGGCTCCGGGGCTGGTGCCTACGCAGAAATCTTGGGTTTTTCGACCATGGGGCAGTTTACTCAGCACCTGGTCTGGTGGCCGTAGACGGGTCCCTATCCTTTAGGGGAAAAAGGATCCTGGGCCAGGAGCTGGCGGGGCTCATTGATAGGGCTTTAAACTAGGTAAGAAGGGGGATGGGGCTGGAGCGAGGACTGTTGGGGCTGTACCAGGGGGAGCAGTGGCAAGGCCGGAGGATAAGGTAAAGGCCCAGCTGAAGTGCATCTACACCAATGCACGCAGCATGGGTAACAAACAGGAGGAGCTGGAAGCCATCGTGCAGCGGGCAGGCTACGACTTGGTTGCCATCACGGAAACGTGGTGGGACCAGTCTCATGACTGGAGTGCTGCGATGCCTGGCTATAGGCTCTTCAGAAGGGACAGGCAGCACAGAAGGGGTGGCGGTGTGGCTCTCTATATTAGAGAGTCTTTCGATGTTGTAGAACTCGAGGCTAGGAATGACAAGATCGAGTCCCTTTGGGTTAGGATCGGCAGGGACAACAAGGCTAGTGTCCTGGTCGGGGTCTGCTATAGACCGCCGAACCAGGATGAGGAGACGGATGAGGAGTTCTACAGGCAGCTGACAGAAGTTGCAAAATCGTCAGCGCTTGTACTCGTGGGGGACTTCAACTTCCCTGACATATCCTGGAAGCACAACACAGCCCAGAGGAAGCAGTCTAGGAGGTTTCTGGAGAAAGTGGAAGATAGCTTCCTGACGCAGCTGATTAGTGAACCTACCAGGGGTGGTGCCCTGCTAGACCTTCTCTTCACAAACAGAGAAGGACTGGTGGAGGATGTGATTGTCGGGAACAGTCTTGGGCAGAGTGACCACGAAATGGTGGAGTTCTCTATTCTTGGCGGGGCCAGGAAGGGAACCAGTAAAACCACTGTATTGGACTTTCGGAGGGCTGACTTTGGGCTGCTCAGGACACTGGTTGGTGGAGTCCCATGGGAGGCGGTTCTGAAGGGCAGAGGGGTTCAGGAAGGCTGGGTGCTATTCAAGAGGCAAATCCTAATGGCACAGGAGCGGTCTATCCCCATGTGCCCAAAGATGAGCCAGCGGGGAAGACGACCAGCCTGGCTCAACAGAGAATTGTGGCTTGAGCTTAGGAGGAAAAAGAGGGTTTATAATCTTTGGAAAATTGGGCAGGCCACTAGGGAGGACTATAAGGATGTAGCGAGGCTGTGCAGGGACAAAATTAGGAAGGCCAAAGCTCATCTGGAGCTCAAGCTGGCTACTGCCGTTAAAGATAACAAAAAACGCTTCTATAAATACATCAACACAAAAAGGAGGACTAAGGAGAATCTCCATCCTTTACTGGATGCGGGGGGAAACTTAGTTACAAGAGATGAGGAAAAGGCGGAGGTGCTCAATGCCTTCTTTGCCTCAGTCTTTAGTGGTAAAACCGGTTGCTCTCTGGATACCCAGTACCCAGAACTGGTGGAAGGGGACGGGGAGCAGGATGTGGCCCTCACCATCCACGAAGAACTGGTTGGTGACCTGCTACGGCACTTGGATGTGCACAAGTCGATGGGGCCGGATGGGATCCACCCAAGGGTACTGAGAGAACTGGCAGAGGAGCTGGCCAAGCCCCTATCCATCATTTATCAGCAGTCCTGGCTATCGGGGGAGGTCCCAGCTGACTGGCGGCTAGCAAACGTGACGCCCATCTACAAGAAGGGCCGGAGGGCAGACCCGGGGAACTACAGGCCGGTCAGTTTGACCTCAGTACCAGGGAAGCTCATGGAGCAGATCCTCTTGGGAGTCATCATGCGGCACTTGAAGGGCAAGCAGGTGATCAGGCCCAGTCAGCATGGGTTTATGGAAGGCAGATCCTGCTTGACGAACCTGATCTCCTTCTACGACAAAGTGACGCGCTGGGTGGACGAGGGAAAGGCTGTGGATGTGGTCTACCTTGACTTCAGCAAGGCTTTTGACACCGTTTCCCACAGCATTCTCCTCAAGAAACTGGCTGCTCTTGGCTTGGACTGGCGCACGCTTCGTTGGGTTAGAAACTGGCTGGATAGCCGGGCCCAGAGAGTTGTGGTAAATGGAGCCAAGTCCAGTTGGAGGCCAGTCACTAGTGGCGTCCCCCAGGGCTCGGTGCTGGGGCCGGTCCTCTTTAACATCTTCATCAATGATCTGGATGAGGGCATTGAGTGCACCCTCAGTAAGTTTGCAGATGACACCAAGCTAGGTGCGTGTGTCGATCTGCTTGAGGGTAGGAAGGCTCTGCAGGAGGATCTGGATAGGCTGCACCGATGGGCTGAGGTCAACTGTATGAAGTTTAACAAGGCCAAGTGCCGGGTCCTGCACCTGGGGCGCAATAACCCCAAGAAGAGCTACAGGCTGGGAGAGGAATGGCTGGAGAGCTGCCAGGCAGAGAAGGACCTGGGAGTGATGGTGGACAGTCGGCTGAATATGAGCCAGCAGTGTGCTCAGGTGGCCAAGAAGGCCAACGGCATCCTGGCTTGTATCAGAAACACTGTGACCAGCAGGGCTAGGGAGGTGATCATCCCCCTGTACTCGGCTCTGGTGAGGCCGCACCTCGAGTACTGTGTTCAGTTCTGGGCCCCTCGCTACAAGAAGGACATCGAGGTGCTTGAGCGGGTCCAGAGAAGGGCGACGAAGCTGGTGAGGGGCCTGGAGAGCAAGTCCTATGAGGAGCGGCTGAAGGAGCTGGGCTTGTTCAGCCTAGAGAAAAGGAGGCTCAGGGGTGACCTTATCACTCTGTATAAGTATATTAAAGGAGGCTCTAGCGAGATGGGGGTTGGCCTGTTCTCCCATGTGCCTGGTGACAGGACGAGGGGGAATGGGCTAAAGTTGCGCCAGGGGAGTTTTAGGTTAGATGTTAGGAAGAATTTCTTTACTGAAAGGGTTGTTAGACATTGGAACAGGCTGCCCAGGGAGGTGGTTGTGTCACCATCCCTGGAAGTCTTCAAAAGACGTTTAGATGTAGAACTTAGGGATATGGTTTAGTGGGGACTGTTAGTGTTAGGTCAGAGGTTGGACTCGATGATCTTGAGGTCTCTTCCAACCTAGAGATTCTGTGATTCTGTGATTCTGTGATTCTGTAAGATACCGTCCGGTTGGGTAAGGGTACGGTTGCCAGTTTTTGTGTGTGAGAGTGTAACTGAGACTTTTAAAGTCAGCGTGGAGGTCTTTTTGTTTTCTCACTGGTTCTAATCTCCTGTCGGGGGGGCTGGGCTGGTGAGAAGAGGGATACGTGGGTGGGTGATAGGTCCTAAACCCCCTGCAAGACACTCTCACTGGGCAGCCAAGGGCTGTGGGAATTGCCACTAGTAAAATTCCCGGATGGGTCAGATAAAATCGAAGACCAAGGACCAGAAAGGGAGCAAATTACTAGATATATGTCCAAAAAGTCCATTATGAATAATGATTAGAAATTGGAACAATAGGGGCCCCAGAAAATTAAAGAGTAAATTAAAAATGATCCAGTATTTTATGATAGAATGACCAAAAGAACCCTTAAGACCCCCTGTATTTTGATCCACGGAGGACGGGGTCTGTCAGGCTTTGAACATTAATAGTAGAATACCTGTGGATCCCGAAAAGAGCAAGCTGAAACATTGGAATTAGAATTTAGAGAGCAATTGATTAAGAATGAATATGTGCTCCATTTGTGCCTGTGCTGCACTTATACCACCAGATAACAGGAGCCTCTCGGACCCAGAGAACCAGATCAAAAACAACCTCATGGTTCAGACTTTAACCAAGGGGTCTAAGATAAGGAGGACTGTTCACAAAGGGACAGGTTATGTATATGTATAGGAATGTTTATGTATATGTAACTCTTTACTAAAGCAATTTGTCACGTTAGGCCTGCACGACTTTGGGGGGACTACCCGCCCCGTGCTGCACGGAACTGAGTAAACATACCTACTTTACAATCTTACTGACTGTGGAGTCAGCTTTCTGTGAGTCATTTTGGTGAGCCAGGCAGGAGACACTCTGCTCGGCTGCGGGATCGGCTGCAGCGTGGACGCCCCTAGGTGCACCCTGAGTGTTTTTGCTCGGAGGGGACTCCACTCTCAGCTGCTCACCGCAGGAGCAAAGATCTCCTGAAACTGCAGACAAACGGTATGTTTTCGGCTGCTGGAGGGATACTATCTGGAGTGTTAATAACTGTATGTGTTTTTATGTATGTATTTTGTGTTGAAAGTATTTGTGTAAATGTAAGGGTTTGAAACAAAGTGTTACAAGTCACTTCATGAAAAACACAGTCAGAGACAATACTTATTTGGTTGGTTATCATTCTAAATTATATTCCTGTGGTATGAATGAGATGTGCTGGAGGCCTCCGTGTGCGAGTGTGCTGTGTGAGTGAGACGCAGCGTTGCTGCAAAGCGAGTGCAGAGTTCCGATCCGTTGTTCCGTACTCTCCGCAAAGGGAGTGGGCAGAGACAAACAAAGTGCTTGACAGACTGAAAAGAAGTGCTGTTTTATCCAAGTTTTGAGTGGTGGTGCCTAATATATGGGCCCGGTGTATCTTGTGTATCTTGTGTATCCTATTTTTGCTCTTAAATGTTTTGACTGTGACAAGAAAAAGGCAGGAGCATGATATGACATGCTTCCTGCAACATATGAGGCCCGCACAGGCCGAGACCTGGACTCGCTGAGACCCAGACTCGCTGAGACCTGAACAGGCCGAGAGACCTGAGCGGCGCCGAGAGACCGGAGCGGTGCTGGGAGACCCGAGACACTACGGAGGGACTACCGCTGGATGGAGAGAGCTCTGAGAGACGCTGCAGAGCCACGGACGGCTCTGAGAGACACAGAATAGACCTGACAGAAGCTGCAAAACGCGGGGAAATTGAAGTAATTGCGGAACATCCGAGATCGAGTTGCTACGGGAGACCAGAGGCGTCAGTGGACACCGGTAGCTGACCCTCACCGTGTGGCGAGTCGGCACAGAGCAGAGGGGCGGACATCAGGACCCTGCAGCCTGTCTGACATAACCATGGAGGCAGCGGCAGCAGCGGCTGTGCTGCTTCACTCTAGCATTCTTTTTATAAAAGGTTTATCTTGCAATGTAAAAAAGACTATTCGTCCCCAGATCGGTGTTATAACTATTACTAATGACGACTTAGCTCTATTGCGGGGCAGGAGTGCAGAGACGCAGATCACACTGCCAAATGACCACCGGCAGGCTCTTTCACAAACCTAAGGTTGCAGCTGGCACTGCCTGCAGCCGTATAGCAGACGTTACACTCTCTTTCCTAACTAGTAATCATGTGTCTCATCCATTTGTGGTGAATGGCCAGTGACAAAAAGAAAAGGGGGGAGACAAAGACAGAAACGGTACAAGGAGGATGCCACTGACACTAACAGCATGGGTAATAGGAGTAGTATAAGTGACACAGGTGACGGTGCAGGGCACTCTGCCTGCTGCTCGCCCTCACCTGACTGTGCACTGCTGACGACAGTGCTAGAGTAAAATGTGAAGACTGCTCAGATGGCAGTGATGAGAGTGCTTGTGTGAAGAAGATATGTGAAAAAGATGTGTGCTGAATCTGACTTTGTGTGCAACAGTGGTCAGTGTGTGCCAAATAGATGGCAGTGTGATGGGGATCCGGACTGTGAAGATGGGTCTGACGAAAGTGCTGAGCTGTGTCATATGAGAACATGCCAGGTAAATGAAATCAGCTGTGGTCCTCAGTTGACCCAGTGTATCCCAGTGTCGTGGAAATGTGATGGTGAAAGAGACTAAAGAGACTGTGACAGTGGAGAAGATGAAGAGAATTGTGGCAATGTGACTTGTAGTGCAGCAGAGTTCACATGCAGTAGTGGACAATGTATTTCCAAAAGCTTTGTCTGCAATGGTCAAGGTGACTGCTCTGACCACTCAGATGAATCTTTGGAGCAGTGTGGCTGCCAGCCTGCACCTCCGGTGAAGTGTTCTGTGAGTGAGGTGCAGTGTGGCTCAGGTGAATGTATCTACAAGTGGTGATGTGACAGAGATCCTTATTGCAAGGATGGAAGTGATGAAATTAACTGCCCTTCCTGGATGTGAAGATGGGAACTGTGTCCATGGGGGTAGACAGTGCAGTGGTCTGGATGGCACTGATGAAGCAAACTGTAACAATGTTATTCAGTGCTCTGGACCTGGCAAATTCAAGTGCAGATCAATAAAGTGTGTAACCAGCAGAGAGACTGCAAGGACTGGGGTGATGAGCCCCTGAAGGAATGCAACAAAAATGAATGTGACTGTCCAGCTGGGAAACTGTGGAGATAGTGATGAATGCCAAAACCCTGGTATCTGTAGTCAAATCTGTATCAACCTGAAAGGCTATCAGATGAATCCTGCTACGGGAACCTGAAAAGGGCCATACGGCAAAGCAAATTAGATAACTGTTATTTAACTTGTCAGAAGATAAAAAAGAAAGTGTTTCAACAAGCAGCCACGGGAGGGAAGAATCACTGAACCCTCGGTGTGAGGGACTGTACCTTGTTTTACTGACTACTGAAACAGCTGTGAGGACTGCAGGAAGGGACCCATGCATCCAGAATAAAAGGACCAGTAACTACTGAAACTTGGAGGGATGAGTCCACTCCTGGGAAACTGAAACTCAAGCTAAGGAAGAACTAATATTCTGGCAACGAGGCTCTGCATGAATTAAGGATGCCAAATAAAGGGGACAAGCCTGAAGGGAGGAAAGGGAGAAGGCAAGACCAGGGCAGGACCCTCCACTGCGGTGTGTATGGTCTACCGAGGGAAGCAACCCCTATGGGTATTGACTGCCGAGTGAGAGGGCCTCGACTGGACTTCTCCCACACTAAGGAGCTGGATCACCCTGACAGGCCGAATGGTAACACAAGCCTGAATCAACCCTGAAGGTGTTTGCCTATTATGATCCAGATACGTGGGCAGAAGACAGATCGTGGGACTATAGGACCCCAGTATATATACTTAATAGAATAATTAGGTTATTAGCTGTAATAGAAATAGTTATAAATGATGAGAACTGCTTTGTATCAAAATTGCCTAGCTTTGGATTATTTACTAGCTCAAGAAGGAGAAGTCTGTGGAAAATTTAGCTTTAGTAATTGCTGTTTAAAGATTGATAAAAAGGGTGTTTCTTCCTAGTAGCTGATAGAATGTTATGTTCTGGTTTAGGATGAGAAGAATGTTAATAATATGCTGATGTTTTAATTGTTTTTAATTGTTACAGAGCAGTGCTTACATCAAGCCAAGGACCAAGCTAAATTCAGCTTCTCACTGTCCTGTCAGCAGGCAGGCTGGGAGGAGGGCCGGACTGCTCGGGGTTAGGTTGGGCATCGGACAGCAGGTGGTGAGCAATTGCATTGTGCATCACTTGTTTCGTACACATTATTACTAGTAGTGCTATTATAATCATTATTGTTATTATTATTATTATTATTATTTTCTTGTTTTTATCTCAACTCACAGGCTTCACTTTCCCATTTCTCTCTCCCATCCCAGAGAAGGAGAAAGGGGAGGTGAGCGAGCAAACACAAACCTGGAAGGATATGGAATGGGATTTATTTTCATGGCTGCCTGGTGGACCATGGGTTAAAAGAGTGTTATTTTTATTGTTATGTGGTGTAAAGATGTTATTGTCTATACCTTGTATGATACCTTGTCTTACATTATTGATACACTGGGTGATAAATAGTACATTGGTAATAATTTCATTAAAAAAGGAAGGGAATATGTCAATTATGATGCTTAAGAATTGGACCCTCCAAGAACAAACTGATGAAATCCAATTATTAATAACAGAAGAGACACGAATTGGGGATATTAAAAAGAAGATAAGGGATTGTGAGGAATGTTTTAACAATTCCAATTCGTGTCCATAAATTCGTGTCCATAAAGAATAATTCTGTTTGAATCCTGTCTGCCTCTGGGCCCTGCACTGGCAGTTTAATTCTTGAACCACAGATGCAGTGTGCCCCAGTCTCCCCCTCATTCCAGTCAATTTATCACGTCTTCAGAAAACACTCCTTAAATTTATGAACCTGTTTGCTTTTGTTATTCCTGACTTCTAGTTCTAACAGTTACAGCCTTTTTTCCTGTCTTCTTCGAGATTAACTTAACACTGCTATAGATGTGTCTGTGAATGGCTGGGGAAGAATGTTTTAATTACTCGTGAAGCGTCAAATAAGAAAGCTGTTTGTGTTTGATGTCTGGGAGTTTCAGAACAACTGATAACAACTAGTGACTGTTATGGGATACTATGAGGATCCTTGGTATCTGGCCAGGGGGGCCAAGAGATTAAGAGGAAGGAAAAAGAAGCTGAAGGACGGTTGGGAGACAAGACCTGTGGAGAGTGTACAGAGAGTGTTCCATAAACTTGGAATAGTGCCAAGTAAGTACAAAGGGTGAGAGGAAGACTACGAGCCTTCAGCATGAAAGACCCCTAGAGACCCCCAGAGGAGACTGATGCGCATGCTCCAGTAGGAGGAACTGGACCCCGGAAGCTAATTATAATAATCTACTTTTTTAGAAGTAGTAATGAATATGTATTAGTCTAGGTGCATAAAAATCAGCTGCTTGATGTAACTGGTGTGCGTCCTGGTGGAGCGGAGACTCCCGGTGCACCCAGCGCTGTTTGCTTACCTCTATTCCTTTATATTCTTTTAATAAATCCTATTTTTTTATTTAATCCTAATTTGAATCCTGAGCCATTTATAACATTGTTCACCGTTTACGAGCAACCCAAAATATACCCCTAGCCACCATGGCAGAAGACTGAAAACTCGGGCTCCAGAAAATGCGTTTCAAGCCCCATTCACCCATCCAGAAGTGCCCCCAAAGGAAGGCTTTGGGTACAACTGAACTCCCCAGGGGAGCCTTTATGCAGCCCCACATGCAACTGGACCCTCCGGGTTCACTCTTTCACCGCAAGCCTAAATATAGCCCTAGCACGCCTGGCAGTCGACTGAAAGCTCAGGCCACAGAAAATGTGTTACGAGCCCCATTCGCCCATCCCAAAGTGCCTCCAAAGGAAGGCTTTGGGTACATCTGAACTCCACAGGGGACACTTTACACAGCCCCACATGCAAATGGACCCTCCGTATTCGCTCTTTACAGCAAACCTAAATATAACCCTAGCCAGCATGGCAGAAGACTGAAAACTCGGGCCACAGAAAAAGCGATTCAAGCCCCTTTCGCCCATCCAGAAGTGCCCCCAGAAGAAGGCTTTGGGTACAACTGAACTCCCCAGGGGAGCCTTTACGCAGCCCCACATGCAACTGGACCCTCCTTGTTCACTGTTTACGAGCAACCCTAAATATACCCCTAGCCACCATGGCAGAAGACTGAAAACTCGGGCTCCAGAAAATGCGTTTCAAGCCCCATTCACCCATCCAGAAGTGCCCCCAAAGGAAGGCTTTGGGTACAACTGAACTCCCCAGGGGAGCCTCTATGCAGCCCCACATGCAACTGGACCCTCCGGGTTCACTCTTACACCGCAAGCCTAAATATAGCCCTCGGCGCAATGGGAGAAGACTGAAAAAGCGGGCCTCAGAAAACGCATTGCGATTCCCCATGGACCATCCAAAAGTGCCCCCAGAGGATGGCTTTGGGTACAACTGAACTCCCCAGGGGAGCCTTAACGCAGCCCCACATGCAACTGGACCGTCCGTATTCGCTCTTTCACAGCAACCCTAAATATAGCCCTAGCCCGCCTGGCAGTCGACTGAAAATTCGGGCCCCAGAATATGCATTAAAAGCCTAATTCGCCCATCCAAAAGTGCCCCCAGAGGAAGGCTTTGGGTACAAGTGAACTCCCCAGGGGAGCCTTTACGCAGCCCCACATGCAACTGGACCCTCCTTGTTCACTGTTTACGAGCAACCCTAAATATACCCCTAGCCACCATGGCAGAATACTGAAAACTCGGGCTCCAGAAAATGTGTTTCAAGCCCCATTCGCCCATCCAGAAGTGCCCCCAAAGGAAGGCTTTGGGTACAACTGAACTCCCCAGGGGAGCCTTTATGCAGGCCCATACGCAACTGGACCCCCCGTGTTCGCTGTTTACAAGCAACCCTAAATATAACACTAGCCAGCATGGCAGAAAACTGAAAACTCGGGCCACAGAAAAAGCGTTAAAAGCCCCATTCACCCATCCAAAAGTGCCCCCAAAGGAAGGCTTTGGGTACAAGTGAACTCCCCAGGGGAGCCTTTATGCAGCCCCACATGCAACTGGACCCTCCGGGTTGACTCTTTCACAGCAACCCTAAATACAGCCCTCGGCGCAATGGGAGAAGACTGAAAAAGCGGGCCTCAGAAAAAGCAATGCGATTCCCCTTGGACCATCCCAAAGTGCCCCCAAAGGAAGGCTTTGGGTACAACTGGACTCCCCAGGGGAGCCTTAACGCAGCCCCACATGCAACTGGACCCTCCTTGTTCACCGTTTACGAGCAACCCTAAATATACCCCTAGCCACCATGGCAGAAGACTGAAAACTCGGGCTCTAGAAAATGCGTTTCAAGCCCCATTCACCCATCCAGAAGTGCCCCCAAAGGAAGGCTTTGGGTACAAGTGAACTTCCCAGGGGAGCCTTTATGCAGCCCCACATGCAACTGGACCCTCCGGGTTCACTCTTTCACCGCAAGCCTAAATATAGCACTAGCACGCCTGGCAGTCGACTGACAGCTCGGGACACAGAAAATGTGTTACGAGCCCCATTCGCCCATCCAAAAGTTCCTCCAAAGGAAGGCTTTGGGTACATCTGAACTCCACAGGGGACCCTTTACACAGCCCCACATGCAACTGGACCCTCCGTATTCGCTCTTTACAGCAACCCTAAATATAACCCTAGCCAGCATGGCAGAAGACTGAAAACTCGGGCCACAGAAAAAGCGTTTCAAGCCCCTTTCGCCCATCCAGAGGTGCTCCCAAAGGAAGGCTTTGGGTACAAGTGAACTCCCCAGGGGAGCCTTTATGCAGCCCCACATGCAACTGGACCCTCCGGGTTCACTCTTTCACCGCAAGACTAAATATAGCCCTCGGCGCAATGGGAGAAGACTGAAAAAGCGGGCCTCAGAAAACGCATTGCGATTCCCCTTGTACCATACAAAAGTGCCCCCAAAGGAAGGCTTTGGGTACAATTGGACTCCCCAGGGGAGCCTTAACGCAGCCCCACATGCAACTGGACCCTCCGTATTCTCTCTTTCACAGCAACCCTAAATATAGCCCTGGCCCGCCTGGCAGTCGAATGAAAACTCAGGCCCCAGAAAATGCAATAAAAGCCTATTTCACCCCTCCAAAAGTGCCCCCAGAGGAAGGCTTTGGGTACAACTGAACTCCCCAGGGGAGCCTTTACGCAGCCCCACATGCAACTGGACCCTCCGTGTTCGCTCTTTACAGCAACCCTAAATATAACCCTAGCCACCATGGCAGAAGCCTGAAAACTCGGGCTCCAGAAAATGCGTTTCAAGCCACATTCACCCATCCAGAAGTGCCCCCAAAGGAAGGCTTTGGGTACAACTGAACTCCCCAGGGGAGCCTTTATGCAGCCCCACATGCAACTGGACCCTCCGTGTTCGCTCTTTACAGCAACCCTAAATATAACCCTAGCCAGCATGGCAGAAGACTGAAAACTCGGGCCACAGAAAAAGCGTTTCAAGCCCCATTCACACATCCAGAAATTCCCCCAAAGGAAGGCTTTGGGTACAAGTGAACTCCCCAGGGGAGCCTTTATGCAGCCTCACATGCAACTGGACCCTCCGGGTTCATTCTTTCACAGCAACCCTAAATATAGCCCTCGGCGCAATGGGAGTAGACTGAAAAAGCGGGCCCCAGAAAACGCATTGCGATTCCTCTTGGACCATGCAAAAGTGCCCCCAAAGGAAATCTTTGGGTACAACTGAACTCCCCAGGGGAGCCTTTATGCAGCCCCACATGCAACTGGACCCTCTGTATTCGCTCTTTACAGCAACCCTAAATATAACCCTAGCCATCATGGCAGAAGACTGAAAACTCGGGCCACAGAAAAAGCGTTTCAAGACACATTCGCCCATCCAGAAGTGCCCCCAAAGGAAGGCTTTGGGTACAAGTGAACTCCCCAGGGGAGCCTTTATGCAGCCCCACATGCAACTGGACCCTCCTTGTTCACTGTTTACGAGCAACCCTAAATATACCCCTAGCCACCATGGCAGAAGACTGAAAACTCGGGCTCCAGATAATGCATTTAAAGCCTAATACGCCCATCCAGAAGTGCCCCCAAAGGAAGGCTTTGGGTACAAGTGAACTCCCTAGGGGAGCCTTTATGCAGGCCCATACGCAACTGGACCCCCCGTGTTCGCTGTTTACAAGCAACCCTAAATATAACACTAGCCAGCATGTCAGAAAACTGAAAACTCGGGCCACAAAAAAGCGTTTCAAGCCCCATTTACCCATCCAGAAGTGCCCCCAAAGGAAGGCTTTGGGTACAAGTGAACTCCCCAGGGGAGCCTTAACACAGCCCCACATGCAACTGGACCCTCCGTATTCGCTCTTTCACAGCACCCCTAAATATAGCCCTGGCCCGCCTGGCAGTCGACTGAAAACTCGGGCCCTAGAAAAACTGTTAAAAGCCTAATTCGCACATCCAAAAGCGCCCCCAGAGGAAGGCTTTGGGTACAACTGAACTCCCCAGGGGAGCCTTAACGCAGCCCCACATGCAACTGGACCCTCCGTATTCGCTCTTTCACAGCAACCCTAAATATAACCCTGGCCCGCATGGCAGACGACTGAAAACTCGGGCTCCAGAAAATGCGTTAAAAGCCTAATTCGCACATCCAAAAGTGCCCCCAGAGGAAGGCTTTGGGTACAAGTGAACTCCCCAGGAGATCCTTTACGCAGCCCCACATGCAACTGGACCCTCCTTGTTCACTGTTTACGAGCAACCCTAAATATACCCCTAGCCACCATGGCAGAAGACTGAAAACTGGGGCTCCAGAAAATGCGTTTCAAGCCCCATTCACCCATCCAGAAGTGCCCCCAAAGGAAGGCTTTGGGTACAACTGAACTCCCCAGGGGAGCCTTTATGCAGCCCCACATGCAACTGGACCCTCCGGGTTCACTCTTTCACCGCAAGCCTAAATATAGCCCTAGCACGCCTGGCAGTCGACTGAAAGCTCGGGCCACAGAAAATGTGTTACGAGCCCCATTCGCCCATCCAACAGTGCCCCCAAAGGAAGGCTTTGGGTACATCTGAACTCCCCAGGGGAGCCTTAACGCAGCCCCACATGCAACTGGACCCTCCGTGTTCGCTCTATACAGCAACCCTAAATATAACCCTAGCCAGCATGGCAGAAGGCTGAAAACTCGGGCCACAGAAAAAGCGTTAAAAGCCTTATTCGCCCATCCAAAAGTGCCCCCAGAGGAAGGCTTTGGGTACAAGTGAACTCCCCAGGAGATCCTTTACGCAGCCCCACATGCAACTGGACCCTCCTTGTTCGCTGTTTACGAGCAACCCTAAATATACCCCTAGCCACCATGGCAGAAGACTGAAAACTGGGGCTCCAGAACAAGCGTTTTAAGCCCCATTCACCCATCCAGAAGTGCCCCCAAAGGAAGGCTTTGGGTACAAGTGAACTCCCCAGGGGAGCCTTTATGCAGCCCCACATGCAACTGGACCCTCCGGGTTCACTCTTTCACAGCAACCCAAATATAGCCCTCGACGCAATGGGAGAAGACTTAAAAAGCGGGCCTCAGAAAACGCATTGCGATTCCCCTTGGACCATCCAAAAGTGCCCCCAAAGGAAGGCTTTGGGTACAAGTGAACTCCCCAGGGGAGCCTTAACGCAGCCCCACATGCAACTGGACCCTGCGTATTCGCTCTTTCACAGCAAACCTAAATATACCCATAGCCACCATGGCAGAAGACTGAAAACTCGGGCCCCAGAAAATGCATTAAAAGCTTAATTTGCCCATCCAAAAGTGCCCCCAGAGGAAGGATTTGGGTACAACTGAACTCCCCAGGGGAGCCTTTACGCAGCCCCACATGCAACTGGACCCTCCTTGTTCACTGTTTACGAGCAACCCTAAATATACCCCTAGCCACCATGGCAGAAGACTGAAAACTGGGGCTCCAGAAAATGCGTTTCAAGCCCCATTCACCCATCCAGAAGTGCCCCCAAAGGAAGGCTTTGGGTACAAGTGAACTCCCCAGGGGAGCCTTTATGCAGCCCCACATGCAACTGGACCCTCCGGGTTCACTCTTTCACCGCAAGCCTAAATATAGCCCTAGCACGCCTGGCAGTCGACTGAAAGCTCGGGCCACAGAAAATGTGTTACGAGCCCCATTCGCCCATCCAACAGTGCCCCCAAAGGAAGGCTTTGGGTACATCTGAACTCCCCAGGGGAGCCTTAACGCAGCCCCACATGCAACTGGACCCTCCGTGTTCGCTCTATACAGCAACCCTAAATATAACCCTAGCCAGCATGGCAGAAGGCTGAAAACTCGGGCCACAGAAAAAGCGTTAAAAGCCTTATTCGCCCATCCAAAAGTGCCCCCAGAGGAAGGCTTTGGGTACAAGTGAACTCCCCAGGAGATCCTTTACGCAGCCCCACATGCAACTGGACCCTCCTTGTTCGCTGTTTACGAGCAACCCTAAATATACCCCTAGCCACCATGGCAGAAGACTGAAAACTGGGGCTCCAGAACAAGCGTTTTAAGCCCCATTCACCCATCCAGAAGTGCCCCCAAAGGAAGGCTTTGGGTACAAGTGAACTCCCCAGGGGAGCCTTTATGCAGCCCCACATGCAACTGGACCCTCCGGGTTCACTCTTTCACAGCAACCCAAATATAGCCCTCGACGCAATGGGAGAAGACTTAAAAAGCGGGCCTCAGAAAACGCATTGCGATTCCCCTTGGACCATCCAAAAGTGCCCCCAAAGGAAGGCTTTGGGTACAAGTGAACTCCCCAGGGGAGCCTTTACGCAGCCCCACATGCAACTGGACCCTCCTTGTTCACTGTTTACAAGCAACCCTAAATATACCCCTAGCCACCATGGCAGAAGACTGAAAACTCGGGTTGCAGAAAATGCGTTTCAAGCCCCTTTCGCCCATCCAAAAGTGCCCCCAAAGGAAGGCTTTGGGTACAACTGAACTCCCCAGGGGAGCCTTTATGCAGCCTCACATGCAACTGGACCCTCCGGGTTCACTCTTTCACCGCAAGCCTAAATATAGCCCTAGCACGCCTGGCAGTCGACTGAAAACTCGGGCCACAGAAAATGTGTTACGAGCCCCATTCGCCCATTCAAAAGTGCCCCCAAAGGAAGGCTTTGGGTACATCTGAACTCCCCAGGGGAGCCTTTACGCAGCCCCACATGCAACTGGACCCTCCGTGTTCGCTCTTTACAGCAACCCTAAATATAACCCTAGCCAGCATGGCAGACGACTGAAAAATCGGGCCCCAGATAACGTGCTACAAGCCCCATTCGACCATCCAAAAGTGCCCCCAAAGGAAGGCTTTGGGTACATCTGAACTCCCCAGGGGAGCCTTTATGCAGGCCCAGACACAACTGGAACCCCCGTCTTCGCTGTTTACAAACAACCCTAAATATAACACTAGATAGCATGGCAGAAAACTGAAAACTCAAGCCACAGATAAAGCGTTTAAAGCCCCATTCACCCATCCAGAAGTGCCCCCAAAGGAACGCTTTGGGTACAAGTGAACTCCCCAGGGGAGCCTTTATGAAGCCCCACATGCAACTGGACCCTCCGGGTTCACTCTTTCACAGCAACCCTAAATATAGCCCAGGCCCTCCTGGCAATCGACTGAAAACTCGGGCCCCAGAAAATGCGTAAAAAGCCTAATTTGCCCATCCAAAAGTGCCCCCAGAGGAAGGATTTGGGTACAACTGAACTCCCCAGGCGAGCCTTTACGCAGCCCCACATGCAACTGGACCCTCCGGGTTCACTCTTTCACCGCAAGCCTAAATATAGCCCTAGCACGCCTGGCAGTCGACTGAAAGCTCGGGCCACAGAAAATGTGTTACGAGCCCCATTCGCCCATCCAAAAGTGCCTCCAAAGGAAGGCTTTGGGTACATCTGAACTCCCCAGGGGAGCCTTTACACAGCCCCACATGCAACTGGACCCTCCGTATTCGCTCTTTACAGAAACCCTAAATATAACCCTAGCCAGCATGGCAGAAGACTGAAAACTCGGGCCACAGAAAAAGAGTTTCAAGCCCCTTTCGCCCATCCAGAAGTGCCCCCAAAGGAAGGCTTTGGGTACAAGTGAACTCCCCAGGGGAGCCTTTATGCAGCCCCACATGCAACTGGACCCTCCGTATTCGCTCTTTCACAGCACCCCTAAATATAGCCCTAGCACGCCTGGCAGTCGACTGAAAGCTCGGGCCACAGAAAATGTGTTACGAGCCCCATTCGCCCATCCAGAAGTGCCCCCAGAGGAAGGCTTTGGGTACAACTGAACTCCCCAGGGGAGCCTTTATGCAGCCCCACATGCAACTGGACCCTCCGGGTTCACTCTTTCACAGCAACACTAAATACAGCCCTCGGCGCAATGAGAGAAGACTGAAAAAGCGGGCCTCAGAAAACGCATTGCGATTCCCCTTGGACCATGCAAAAGTGCCCCGAAAGGAAGGCTTTGGGTACAACTGAACTCCCCAGGGGAGCCTTTACGCAGCCCCACATGCAACTGGACCCTCCTTGTTCACCGTTTACGAGCAACCCTAAATATACCCCTAGCCACCATGGCAGAAGACTGAAAACTGGGGCTCCAGAAAATGCGTTTCAAGCCCCATTCACCCATCCAGAAGTGCCCCCAAAGGAAGGCTTTGGGTACAAGTGAACTCCCCAGGGGAGCCTTTATGCAGCCCCACATGCAACTGGACCCTCCGGGTTCACTCTTTCACCGCAAGCCTAAATATAGCCCTAGCACGCCTGGCAGTCGACTGAAAGCTCGGGCCACAGAAAATGTGTTACGAGCCCCATTCGCCCATCCAAAAGTGCCTCCAAAGGAAGGCTTTGGGTACATCTGAACTCCCCAGGGGAGCCTTTACACAGCCCCACATGCAACTGGACCCTCCGTATTCGCTCTTTACAGCAACCCTAAATATAACCCTAGCCAGCATGGCAGAAGACTGAAAACTCGGGCCACAGAAAAAGCGTTTCAAGCCCCATTCACCCATCCAGAAGTGCCCCCAAAGGAAGGCTTTGGGTACAACTGAACTCCCCAGGGGAGCCTTTATGCAGCCCCACATGCAACTGGACCCTCCTTGTTCACTGTTTACGAGCAACCTTAAATATACCCCTAGCCACCATGGCAGAAGACTGAAAACTCGGGCTCTAGAAAATTCGTTTCAAGTCCCATTCACCCATCCAGAAGTGCCCCCAAAGGAAGGCTTTGAGTACAAGTGAACTCCCCAGGGGAGCCTTTATGCAGCCCCACATGCAACTGGACCCTGCGGGTTCACTCTTTACAGCAACCCTAAATATACCCCTAGCCAGCATGGCAGAAGACTGAAAACTCGGGCCACAGAAAAAGCGTTTCAAGCCCCTTTCGCCCATCCAGAAGTGCCCCCAAAGGAAGGCTTTGGGTACAAGTGAACTCCCCAGGGGAGCCTTTATGCAGCCCCACATGCAACTGGACCCTCCGGGTTCACTCTTTCACCGCAAGCCTAAATATAGCCCTCGGCGCAATGGCAGAAGACTGAAAAATCGGGCCTCAGAAATCGCATTGCGATTCCCCTTGTACCATCCAAAAGTGCCCCCAAAGGAAGGCTTTGGGTACAATTGGACTCCCCAGGGGAGCCTTAACGCAGCCCCACATGCAACTGGACCCTCCGTATTCGCTCTTTCACAGCAACCCTAAATATAGCCCTGGCCCGCCTGGCAGTCGACTGAAAACTCGGGCCCAAGAAAATGCAATAAAAGCCTAATTCGCCCCTCCAAAAGTGCCCCCAGAGGAAGGCTTTGGGTACAACTGAACTCCCCAGGGGAGGCTTTACGCAGCCCCACATGCAACTGGACCCTCCTTGTTCACTGTTTACGAGCAACCCTAAATATAGCCCTAGCGACCATGGCAGAAGCCTGAAAACTGGGGCTCCAGAAAATGCGTTTCAAGCCCCATTCACCCATCCAGAAGTGCCCCCAAAGGAAGGCTTTGGGTACAAGTGAACTCCCCAGGGGAGCCTTTATGCAGCCCCACATGCAACTGGACCCTCCGGGTTCACTCTTTCACCGCAAGCCTAAATAGAGCCCTAGCACGCCTGGCAGTCGACTGAAAGCTCGGGCCCCAGAAAAAGTGTTACGAGCCCCAATCGCCCATCCAAAAGTGCCCCCAAAGGAAGGCTTTGAGTACAACTGAACTCCCCAGGGGAGCCTTTACGCAGCCCCACATGCAACTGGACCGTCCGTGTTCGCCCTTTACAGCAACCCTAAATATACCCCTAGCCACCATTACAGAAGACTGAAAACTCGGGCCACAGAAAAAGCGTTTCAAGCCCCATTCACACATCCAGAAATTCCCCCAAAGGAAGGCTTTGGGTACAAGTGAACTCCCCAGGGGAGCCTTTATGCAGCCTCACATGCAACTGGACCCTCCGGGTTCACTCTTTCACCGAAAGCCTAAATATAGCCCTCGGCGCAATGGGAGTAGACTGAAAAAGCGGGCCCCAGAAAACGCATTGCGATTCCCCTTGGACCATCCCAAAGTGCCCCCAAAGGAAATCTTTGGGTACAACTGGACTCCCCAGGGGAGCCTTAACGCAGCCCCACATGCAACTGGACCCTCCGTGTTCGCTCGTTACAGCAACCCTAAATATAACCCTGGCCCACCAGGCAGGCGACTGAAAACTCGGGCCCCAGAAAATGCAATAAAAACCTAATTCGCCCATCCAAAAGTGCCCCCAGAGGAAGGCTTTGGGTACAACTGAACTCCCCAGGGGAGCCTTTACGCAGCCCCAAATGCAACTGGACCCTCCTTGTTCACTGTTTACGAGCAACCCTAAATATACCCCTAGCCACCATGGCAGAAGCCTGAAAACTCGGGCTCCAGAAAATGCGTTTCAAGCCCCATTCACCCATCCAGAAGTGCCCCCAAAGGAAGGCTTTGGGTACAAGTGAACTCCCCAGGGGAGCCTTTATGCAGCCCACATGCAACTGGACCCTCCGGGTTCACTCTTTCACCGCAAGCCTAAATATAGCCCTAGCACGCCTGGCAGTCGACTGAAAGCTCGGGCCACAGAAAATGTGTTACGAGCCCCATTCGCCCATCCAAAAGTGCCCCCAAAGGAAGGCTTTGGGTACATCTGAACTCCCCAGGGGAGCCTTTATGCAGCCCCACATGCAACTGGACCCTCCGTATTCGCTCTTTCACAGCAACCCTAAATATAGCCCTGGCCCGCATGGCAGACGACTGAAAGCTCGGGCCCGAGATAACGTGCTACAAGCCCCGTTTGACCATCCAAAAGTGCCCCCAAAGGAAGGCTTTGGGTACAACTGAACTCCCCAGGGGAGCCTTTATGCAGGCCCATACGCAACTGGACCCACGGTGTTCGCTGTTTACGAGCAACCCTAAATATAGCCCTAGCCACCATGGCAGAAGACTGAAAACTCGGGCTCCAGAAAATGCGTTTCAAGCCCCATTCACCCACCCAGAACTGCCCCCAAAGGAAGGCTTTGGGTACAAGTGAACTCCCCAGGGGAGCCTTTATGCAGCCCCACATGCAACTGGACCCTCCGGGTTCACTCTTTCACCGAAAGCCTAAATATAGCCCTCGGCGCAATGGCAGAAGACTGAAAAAGCGGGCCTCAGAAAACGCATTGCAATTCCCCTTGGACCATGCAAAAGTGCCCCCAAAGGAAGGCTTTGAATACAACTGAACTCCCCAGGGGAGCCTTTATGCATCCCCACATGCAACTTGACCCTCCGGGTTCACTCTTTCACAGGAACACTAAATATAGCCATGGCCAGCCTGGCAGTTGACTGAAAACTCGGGCCACAGAAAACGCGTTAAAAGCCTAATTCGCCCATCCAAAAGTGCCCCCAGAGGAAGGCTTTGGGTACAACTGAACTCCCCAGGGGAGCCTTTACGCAGCCCCACATGCAACTCGACCCTCCTTGTTCGCTGTTTACAAGCAACCCTAAATATAATACTAGCCAGCATTGCAGAAAACTGAAAACTCGGGCCACAGAAAAAGCGTTTCAAGCCCCATTCACCCATCCAGAAGTGCCCCCAAAGGAAGGCTTTGGGTACAAGTGAACTCCCCAGGGGAGCCTTTATGCAGCCCCACATGCAACTGGACCCTCCGTGTTCGCTCTTTACAGCAACCCTAAATATAACCCTAGCCAGCATGGCAGAAGACTGAAAAATCGGGCCACAGAAAACGTGCTACAAGACCCATTCGACCATCGAAAAGTGCCCCCAGAGGAAGGCTTTGGGTACAAGTGAGCTCCCCAGGGGAGCCTTTATGCAGGCCCATACGCAACTGGACCCCCCGTGTTCGCTATTTACAAGCAACCCTAAATATAATACTAGCCAGCATGGCAGAAGACTGAAAACTCGGGCTCCAGAAAATGCGTTTCAAGCCCCATTCACCCATCCAGAAGTGCCCCCAAAGGAAGGCTTTGGGTACAAGTGAACTCCCCAGGGGAGCCTTAACGCAGCCCCACATGCAACTGGACCCTCCGGGTTCACTCTTTCACAGCAACCCTAAATATAGCCCTGGCCCGCCTGGCAGTCGACTGAAAACTCGGGCCCCAGAAAAACTGTTAAAAGCCTAAATCGCCCATCCGAAAGTGCCCCCAGAGGAAGGCTTTGGGTATAACTGAACTCCCCAGGGGAGCCTTTACGCAGCCCTACATGCAACTGGACCCTCCTTGTTCACTGTTTATGAGCAACCCTAAATATACCCCTAGCCACCATGGCAGAAGACTGAAAACTCGGGCTCCAGAAAATGCGTTTCAAGGCCCATTCACCCATCCAAATGTGCCCCCAAAGGAAGGCTTTGGGTACATCTGAACTCCCCAGGGGAGCCTTAACGCAGCCCCACATGCAACTGGACCCTCCGTATTCGCTCTTTCACAGCAACCCTAAATATAGCCCTAGCACGCCTGGCAGTCGACTGAAAGCTCGGGCCACAGAAAATGTGTTACGAGCCCCATTCGCCCATCCAAAAGTGCCTCCAAAGGAAGGCTTTGGGTACATCTGAACTCCCCAGGGGAGCCTTTACGCAGCCCCACATGCAACTGGACCCTCCGTGTTCGCTCTTTACAGCAACCCTAAATATAACCCTAGCCAGCATGGCAGAAGACTGAAAACTCGGGCCACAGAAAACGTGCTACAAGCCCCATTCGACCATCCAAAAGTGCCCCCAAAGGAAGGCTTTGGGTACAACTGAACTCCCCAGGGGAGCCTTTATGCAGGCCCATACGCAACTGGACCCCCCGTGTTCGCTGTTTACAAGCAACCCTAAATATACCCCTAGCCACCATGGCAGAAGATTGAAAACTGGGGCTCCAGAAAATGCGTTTCAAGCCCCATTAACCCATCCAGAAGTGCCCCCAAAGGAAGGCTTTGGGTACAAGTGAACTCCCCAGGGGAGCCTTTATGCAGCCCCACATGCAACTGGACCCTTCTTGTTCACTGTTTACGAGCAACCCTAAATATACCCCTAGCCACCATGGCAGAAGACTGAAAACTCGGGCTCCAGAAAATGTGTTTCAAGCCCCATTCACCCATTCAGAAGTGCCCCCAAAGGAAGGCTTTGGGTACAACTGGACTCCCCAGGGGAGCCTTAACGCAGCCCCACATGCAACTGGACCCTCCTTGTTCACTGTTTACGAGCAACCCTAAATATAGCCCTGGCCTGCCTGGCAGTCGACTGAGAACTCGGGCCCCAGAAAATGCATTAAAAGCCTAATTCGCCCATCCAAAAGTGCCCCCAGAGGAAGGTTTTGGGTACAACTGAACTCCCCAGTGGAGTCTTTACGCAGCCCCACATGCAACTGGACCCTCCGTATTCGCTCTTTCACAGCAACCCTAAATATAACCCTGGCCCGCCTGGCAGTCGACTGAAGACTCGGGCCCCAGAAAATGCATTAAAAGCCTAATTCGCCCATCCAAAAGTGCCCACAGAGGAAGGTTTTGGGTACAACTGAACTCCCCAGGGGAGTCTTTACGCAGCCCCACATGCAACTGGACCCTCCTTGTTCACTGTTTACGAGCAACCCTAAATATACCCCTAGCCAGCATTGCAGAAGACTGAAAACTCGGGCTCCCGAAAATGCGTTTCAAGCCCCATTCGCCCATCCAGAAGTGCCCCCAAAGGAAGGCTTTGGGTACAACTGAACTCCCCAGGGGAGCCTTTATGCAGCCCCACATGCAACTGGACCCTCCAGGTTCACTTTTTCACCGCAAGACTAAATATAACCCTAGCACGCCTGGCAGTCGACTGAAAGCTCGGGCCACAGAAAATGTGTTACGAGCCGCATTCGCCCATCCAAAAGTGCCCCCAAAGGAAGGCTTTGGGTACATCTGAACTCCCCAGGGGAGCCTTTACGCAGCCCCACATGCAACTGGACCCTACTTGTTCACTGTTTACGAGCAACCCTAAATATACCCCAAGCCACCATGGCAGAAGACTGAAAACTCGGGCTCCAGAAAATGCGTTTCAAGCCCCATTCACCCATCCAGAAGTGCCCCCAAAGGAAGGCTTTGGGTACAAGTGAACTCCCCAGGGGAGCCTTTATGCAGCCCCACATGCAACTGGACCCTCCGGGTTCACTCTTTCACCGCAAGCCTAAATATAGCCCTAGCACGCCTGGCAGTCGACTGAAAGCTCGGGCCACAGAAAATGTGTTACGAGCCCCATTCGCCCATCCAAAAGTGCCCCCAAAGGAAGGCTTTGGGTACATCTGAACTCCCCAGGGGAGCCTTAACGCAGCCCCACATGCAACTGGACCCTCCGTGTTCGCTCTTTACAGCAACCCTAAATATAACCCTAGCCAGCATGGCAGAAGACTGAAAACTCGGGCCACAGACAAAGAGTTAAAAGCCTAATTCGCCCATCCAAAAGTGCCCACAGAGGAAGGTTTTGGGTACAAGTGAACTCCCCAGGGGAGCCTTTACGCAGCCCCACATGCAACTGGACCCTCCTTGTTCACTGTTTACGAGCAACCCTAAATATACCCCTAGCCACCATGGCAGAAGACTGAAAACTCGGGCTCCAGAAAATGCGTTTCAAGCCCCATTCACCAACCAAAAGTGCCCCCAAAGGAAGGCTTTGGGTAAAAGTGAACTCCCCAGGGGAGCCTTTATGCAGCCCCACATGCAACTGGACCCTCCGGGTTCACTCTTTCACCGCAAGCCTAAATATAGCCCTAGCACGCCTGGCAGTCGACTGAAAGCTCAGGCCACAGAAAATGTGTTACGAGCCCCATTCGCCCATCCAAAAGTGCCCCCAAAGGAAGGCTTTGGGTACATCTGAACTCCCCAGGGGAGCCTTTATGCAGCCCCACATGCAACTGGACCCTCCGTGTTCGCTCTTTACAGCAACCCTAAATATAACCCTAGCCAGCATGGCAGAAGACTGAAAACTCGGGCCCCAGAAAATGCGTTAAAAGCCTAATTCGCCCATCCAAAAGTGCCCCCAGAGGAAGGCTTTGGGTACAAGTGAACTCCCCAGGGGAGCCTTTACGCAGCCCAACATGCAACTGGACCCTCCTTGTTCACTGTTTACGACCAACCCTAAATATACCCCTAGCCACCATGGCAGAAGACTGAAAACTCGGGCTCCAGAAAATGCGTTTCAAGCCCCATTCACCCATCCAGAAGTGCCCCCAAAGGAACGCTTTGGGTACAACTGAACTCCCCAGGGGAGCCTTAACGCAGCCCCACATACAACTGGACCCTCCGGGTTCACTCTTTCACCGCAAGCCTAAATATAGCCCTAGCACGCCTGGCAGTCGACTGAAAACTCGGGCCACAGAAAATGTGTTACGAGCCCCATTCGCCCATCCAAAAGTTCCCCCAAAGGAAGGCTTTGGGTACATCTGAACTCCCCAGGGGAGCCTTTACGCAGCCCCACATGCAACTGGACCCTCCGGGTTCGCTCTTTCACAGCAACCCTAAATATAGCCCTGGCCCGCCTGGCAGTCGACTGAAAACTGGGGCCCCAGAAAAACTGTTAAAAGCCTAATTCGCCCATCCAAAAGTACCCACAGAGGAAGGCTTTGGGTACAACTGGACTCCCCAGGGAGCCTTAACGCAGCTCCACATGCAACTGGACCCTCCGTGTTCACTCTTTCACAGCAACCCTAAATATAGCCCTAGCCTGCATGGCAGAAGACTGAAAACTCGGGCCACAGAAAACGTGCTACAAGCCCCATTCGACCATCCCAAAGTTCCCCCAAAGGAAGGCTTTGGGTACAACTGGACTCCCCAGGGGAGCCTTTACGCAGCCCCACATGCAACTGGACCCTCCGGGTTCACTCTTTCACAGCAACCCTAAATATAGCCATGGCCCGCCTGGCAGTAGACTGAAAACTCGGGCCCGAGAAAATGCGTTAAAAGCCTAATTCGCCCATCCAAAAGTGCCCCCAGAGGAAGGCTTTGGGTACAAGTGAACTCCCCAGGGGAGCCTTTACGCAGCCCCACATGCAACTGGACCCTCCTTGTTCACTGTTTACGAGCAACCCTAAATATACCCCTAGCCACCATGGCAGAAGACTGAAAACTCGGGCTCCAGAAAATGCGTTTCAAGCCCCATTCACCCATCCAGAAGTGCCCCCAAAGGAAGGCTTTGGGTACAAGTGAACTCCCCAGGGGAGCCTTTATGCAGCCCCACATGCAACTGGACCCTCCGGGTTCACTCTTTCACCGCAAGCCTAAATATAGCCCTAGCACGCCTGGCAGTCGACTGAAAACTCGGGCCACAGAAAAAGCGTTTCAAGCCCCTTTCGCCCATCCAAAAGTGCCCCCAAAGGAAGGCTTTGGGTACAACTGAACTCCCCAGGGGAGCCTTTACGCAGCCCCACATGCAACTGGACCCTCCTTGTTCACTGTTTACGAGCAACCCTAAATATACCCCTAGCCACCATGGCAGAAGACTGAAAACTCGGGCTCCAGAAAATGCGTTTCAAGCCCCATTCACCCATCCAGAAGTGCCCCCAAAAGAACGCTTTGGGTACAACTGAACTCCCCAGGGGAGCCTTTATGCAGCCCCACATGCAACTGGACCCTCCAGGTTCACTCTTTCACCGCAACCCTAAATATAGCCCTCGGTGCAATGGGAGAAGACTGAAAAAGCGGGCCTCAGAAAACGCATTCCGATTCCCCTTGGACCATGCAAAAGTTCCCCCAAAGGAAGGCTTTGGGTACAACTGAACTCCCCAGGGGAGCCTTAACGCAGCCCCACATGCAACTGGACCCTCCGTATTCGCTCTTTCACAGCAACCCTAAATATAGCCCTGGCCCGCCTGGCAGTCGACTGAAAACTCGGGCCCCAGAAAATGCATTAAAAGCCTAATTTGCCCATCCAAATGTGCCCCAGAGGAAGGCTTTGGGTACAACTGAACTTCCCAGGGGAGCCTTTACGCAGCCCCACATGCAACTGGACCCTACTTGTTCACTGTTTACGAGCAACCCTAAATATAGCCCTAGCCAGCATGGCAGAAGACTGAAAACTCGGGCTCCAGAAAATGCGTTTCAAGCCCCATTCACCCATCCAGAAGTGCCCCCAAAGGAAGGCTTTGGGTACAAGTGAACTCCCCAGGGGAGCCTTTATGCAGCCCCACATGCAACGGGACCCTCCGGGTTCACTCTTTCACCGCAAGCCTAAATATAGCCCTCGGCGCAATGGCAGAAGACTGAAAAAGCGGGCCTCAGAAAACGCATTGCGATTCCCCTTGGACCATCCAAAAGTGCCCCCAGAGGAAGGCTTTGGGTACAAGTGAACTCCCCAGGGGAGCCTTTACGCAGCCCCACATGCAACTGGACCCTCCGCGTTCACTCTTTCACCGCAAGCCTAAATATATCCGTAGCACGCCTGGAAGTCGACTGAAAGCTCGGGCCACAGAAAATGTGTTACGAGCCCCATTCGCCCTTCCAAAAGTGCCCCCAGAGGAAGGCTTTGGGTACAACTGAACTCCCCAGGGGAGCCTTTACGCAGCCCCACATGCAACTGGACCCTCTGTGTTCGCTGTTTACAGCAACCCTAAATATAACCCTAGCCAGCATGGCAGAAGACTGAAAACTCGGGCCACAGAAAAAGCGTTTCAAGCCCCATTCGCCCATCCAGAAGTGCCCCCAAAGGAAGGCTTTGGGTACAAGTGAACTCCCCAGGGGAGCCTTTACGCAGCCCCACATGCAACTGGACCCTCCTTGTTCACTATTTACGAGCAACCCTAAATATACCCCTAGCCACCATGGCAGAAGACTGAAAACTCGGGCTCCAGAAAATGCATTACAAGACTAATTCGCCCATCCAAAAGTGACCCCAGAGGAAGGCTTTGGGTACAACTGAACTCCCCAGGGGAGCCTTTACGAAGCCCCACATGCAACTGGACCCTACTTGTTCACTGTTTACGAGCAACCGTAAATATAACCCTAGCCAGCATGGCAGAAGACTGAAAACTCGGGCTCCAGAAAATGCGTTTCAAGCCCCATTCACCCATCCAGAAGTGCCCCCAAAGGAAGGCTTTGGGTACAACTGAACTCCCCAGGGGAGCCTTTATGCAGCCCCACATGCAACTGGACCCTCCGGGTTCACTCTTTCACCGCAAGCCTAAATATAGTTCTAGCACGCCTGGCAGTCGACTGAAAGATCGGACCAGAGAAAAAGCGTTTCAAGCCCCTTTCGCCCATCCAGAAGTGCCCCCAAAGGAAGGCTTTGGGTACAAGTGAACTCCCCAGGGGAGCCTTTATGCAGCCCCACATACAACTGGACCCTCCGTATTCACTCTTTCACAGCAACCCTAAATATAACCCTGGCCCGCATGGAAGACAACTGAAAAATCGGGCCCCAGAAAACGTGCTACAAGCCCCATTTGACCATCAAAAAGTGCCCCCAAAGGAAGGCTTTGGGTACATCTGAACTCCCCAGGGGAGCCTTTATGCAGGCCCATACGCAACTGGACACCCCGTGTTCTCTGTTTACAAGCAACCCTAAATATAACACTAGCCAGCATGGCAGAAAACTGAAAACTCGGGCCACAGAAAAAGCGTTTCAAGCCCCATTCACCCATCCAGAAGTGCCCCCAAAGGAAGGCTTTGGGTACAAGTGAACTCCCCAGGGGAGCCTTTATGCAGCCCCACATGCAACTGGACCCTCCGGGTTCACTCTTTCACAGCAACCCTAAATATAGCCCTAGCACGCCTGGCAGTCGACTGAAAACTCGGGCCCCAGAAAATGCGTTAAAAGCCTAATTCGCCCATCCAAAAGTGCCCCCAGAGGAAGGCTTTGGGTACAACTGAACTCCCCAGGAGAGCCTTTACGCAGCCCCACATGCAACTGGACCCTCCGTATTTGCTCTTTCAACGCAAGCCTAAATATAGCCCTAGCACGCCTTGCATTCTACTGAAAGCTCGGGCCACAGAAAATATGTTACGAGCCCCATTCGCCCATCCAAAAGTGCCCCCAAAGGAAGGCTTTGGGTACATCTGAACTCCCCAGGGGAGCCTTTATGCAGCCCCACATGCAACTGGACCCTCCGTGTTCGCTCTTTCACCGCAAGCCTAAATATAGCCCTCGGCGCAATGGCAGAAGACTGAAAAAGCGGGCCTCAGAAAACGCATTGCGATTCCCCTTGGACCATCCAAAAGTGCCCCCAAAGGAAGGCTTTGGGTATAACTAGACTCCCCACGGGAGCCTTAACGGAGCCCCACATGCAACTGGACCCTCCGTATTCGCTCTTTCACAGCAACCCTAAATATAGCCCTGGCCCGCCTGGCAGTCGACTGAAAACTCGGGCCCCAGAAAATGCGTTAAAAGCCTAATTCGCACATCCAAAAGTGCCCCCAGAGGAAGGCTTTGGGTACAACTGAACTCCCCAGGGGAGCCTTTACGCAGCCCCACATGCAACTGGACCCTCCTTGTTCACTGTTTACGAGCAACCCTAAATATACCCCTAGCCACCATGGCAGAAGACTGAAAACTCGGGCTCCAGAAAATGCGTTTCAAGCCCCATTCACCCATCCAGAAGTGCCCCCAAAGGAACGCTTTGGGTACAACTGAACTCCCCAGGGGAGCCTTTATGCAGCCCCACATGCAACTGGACCCTCCGGGTTCACTCTTTCACCGCAAGCCTAAATATAGCCCTAGCACGCCTGGCAGTCGACTGAAAGCTCGGGCCACAGAAAATGTGTTACAAGCCCCATTTGCCCATCCAAAAGTGCCCCCAAAGGAAGGCTTTGGGTACAACTGAACTCCCCAGGGGAGCCTTTATGCAGCCCCACATGCAACTGGACCCTCCGGGTTCACTCTTTCACCGCAAGCCTAAATATAGCGCTCGGCGCAATGGGAGAAGACTGAAAAAGCGGGCCTCAGAAAACGCATTGCGATTCCCCTTGGACCATGCAAATGTTCCCCCAAAGGAAGGCTTTGGGTACAAGTGAACTCCCCAGGGGAGCCTTTACGCAGCCCCACATGCAACTGGACCCTCTGTGTTCACTCTTTACAGCAACCCTAAATATAACCCTAGCCAGCATGGCAGAAGACTGAAAACTTGGGCCACAGAAAAAGCGTTTCAAGCCCCATTCGCCCATCCAGAAGTGCCCCCAAAGGAAGGCTTTGGGTACAAGTGAACTCCCCAGGGGAGCCTTTATGCAGCCCCACATGCAACTGGACCCTCCTTGTTCACTGTTTACGAGCAACCCTAAATATACCCCTAGCCACCATGGCAGAAGACTGAAAACTCGGGCTCCAGAAAATGCATTACAAGACTAATTCGCCCATCCAAAAGTTCCCCCAGAGGAAGGCTTTGGGTACAACTGAACTCCCCAGGGGAGCCTTTATGCAGCCCCACATGCAACTGGACCCTCCTTGTTCACTGTTTACGAGCAACCCTAAATATAACCCTAACCACCATGGCAGAAGACTGAAAACTGGGGCTCCAGAAAATGCGTTTCAAGCCCCATTCACCCATCCAGAAGTGCCCCCAAAGGAAGGCTTTGGGTACAACTGAACTCCCCAGGGGAGCCTTTATGCAGCCCCACATGCAACTGGACCCTCCGGGTTCACTCTTTCACCGCAAGCCTAAATATAGCTCTAGCACGCCTGGCAGTCGACTGAAAGATCGGGACACAGAAAAAGCGTTTCAAGCCCCTTTCGCCCATCCAGAAGAGCCCCCAAAGGAAGGCTTTGGGTACAAGTGAACTCCCCAGGGGAGCCTTTATGCAGCCCCACATGCAACTGGACCCTCCCTATTCACTCTTTCACAGCAACCCTAAATATAACCCTGGCCCGCATGGAAGACAACTGAAAAATCGGGTCCCAGAAAACGTGCTACAAGCCCCATTCGCCAATCAAAAAGTGCTTCCAAAGGAAGGCTTTGGGTACATCTGAACTCCCCAGGGGAGCCTTTACGCAGCCCCACATGCAACTGGACCCTCCGTGTTCGCTCTTTCACCGCAAGCCTAAATATAGCCCTCGGTGCAATGGCAGAAGACTGTAAAAGCGGGCCACAGAAAACACATTGCGATTACCCTTGGACCATCCAAAAGTGCCCCCAAAGGAAGGCTTTGGGTACAACTGGACTCCCCAGGGGAGCCTTAACGCAGCCCCACATGCAACTGGACCCTCCGTATTCGCTCTTTCACAGCAACCATAAATATAGCCCTGGCCCGCCTGGCAGTCGACTGAAAACTCGGGCCCCAGAAAATGCATTAAAAGCCTAATTCGCCCCTCCAAAAGTGCCCCCAGAGGAAGGCTTTGGGTACAAGTGAACTCCCCAGGGGAGCCTTTACGCAGCCCCACATGCAACTGGACCCTCCTTGTTCACTGTTTACGAGCAACCCTAAATATACCCCTAGCCACCATGGCAGCAGCCTGAAAACTCGGGCTCCAGAAAATGCGTTTCAAGCCCCATTCACCCACCCAGAAGTGCCCCCAAAGGAAGGCTTTGGGTACAACTGAACTCCCCAGGGGAGCCTTTATGCAGCCCCACATGCAACTGGACCTTCCGGGTTCACTCTTTCACCGCAAGCCTAAATATAGCCCTCGGCGCAATGGGAGAAGACTGAAAAAGCGGGCCTCAGAAAACGCATTGCGATTCCCCTTGCACCATCCAAAAGTGCCACTAAAGGAAGGCTTTGGGTACAAGTGAACTCCCCAGGGGAGCCTTTACGCAGCCCCACATGCAACTGGACCCTCCGTATTCGCTCTTTCACAGCAACACTAAATATGGCCCTGGCCCGCCTGGCAGTCGACTGAAAACTCGGGCCCCAGAAAATGCATTAAAAGCCTAATTCGCCCATCCAAAAGTGCCCCCAGAGGAAGGCTTTGGGTACATCTGAACTCCCCAGGGGAGCCTTTATGCAGCCCCACATGCAACTGGACCTTCCGGGTTCACTCTTTCACCGCAAGCCTAAACATAACCCTAGCCAGCATGGCAGAAGACTGAAAACTCGGGCCACAGAAAAAGCGTTTCAAGCCCCTTTCGCCCATCCAGAAGTGTCCCCAAAGGAAGGCTTTGGGTACAAGTGAACTCCCCAGGGGAGCCTTTATGCAGCCCCACATGCAATTGGACCCTCCGTATTCGCTCTTTCACAGCAACCCTAAATATAACCCTGGCCCGCATGGCAGACGATTGAAAAATCGTGCCCCAGAAAACGTGCTACAAGCCCCATTAGACCATCCAAAAGTGCCCCCAAAGGAAGGCTTTGGGTACAAGTGAACTCCCCAGGGGAGCCTTTATGCAGGCCCATACGCAACTGGACCACCCGTGTTCGCTGTTTACAAGCAACCCTAAATATAACACTAGCCAGCCTAGCAGAAATCTGAAATCTAGGGCAACAGAAAAAGCGTTTGAAGCCCCATTCACCCATCCAGAAGTGCCCCCAAAGGAAGGCTTTGGGTACAACTGAACTCCCCAGGGGAGCCTTTATGCAGCCCCACATGCAACTTGACCCTCCGTATTCGCTCTTTCACAGCAACCCTAAATAAAGACTGGCCCGCATGGCAGACGACTGAAAAATCGGGCCCCAGAAAACGTGCTACAAGCCCCATTCGCCCATCCAAAAGTGCCCCCAGAGGAAGGCTTTGGGTACAACTGAACTCCCCAAGGGAGCCTTTACGCAGCCCCACATGTAACTGGACCCTCCTTGTTCACTGTTTACGAGCAACCCTAAATATACCCCTAGCCAGCATGGCAGAAGACTGAAAACTCGGGCTCCAGAAAATGCATTTCAAGCCCCATTCACCCATCCAGAAGTGCCCCCAAAGGAAGGCTTTGGGTACAACTGAACTCCCCAGGGGAGCCTTTATGCAGCCCCACATGCAACTGGACCCTCCGGGTTCACTCTTACACCGCAAGCCTAAATATAGCCCTCGGCGCAATGGGAGAAGACTGAAAAAGCGGGCCTCAGAAAACGCAATGCGATTCCCCTTGGACCATCCAAAAGTGCCCCCAAAGGAAGGCTTTGGGTACAAGTGAACTCCCCAGGGGAGCCTTTATGCAGCCCCACATGCAACTGGACCCTCCGTATTCGCTCTTTCACAGCAACCCTAAATATAAGCCTGGCCCGCATGGCAGGCGACTGAAAAATCGGGCCCCAGAAAACGTGATACAAGCCCCATTCGACCATCCAAAAGTGCCCCCAAAGGAAGGCTTTGGGTACAACTGAACTCCCCAGGGGAGCCTTTATGCAGGCCCATACGCAACTGGACCCCCCGTGTTCGCTGTTTACAAGCAACCCTAAATATAACACTAGCCAGCATGGCAGAAAACTGAAAACTCAGGCCACAGAAAAAGCGTTTGAAGCCCCATTCACCCATCCAGAAGTGCCCCCAGAGGAAGGCTTTGGGTACAATTGAACTCCCCAGGGGAGCCTTAACGCAGCCCCACATGCAACTGGACCCTCCGTATTCGCTCTTTCACAGCAACCCTAAATATAGCTCTGGCCCGCCTGGCAGTCGACTGAAAACTCGGGCCACAGAAAATGCATTAAAAGCCCCATTCGCCCATCCAAAAGTGCCCCCAAAGGAAGGCTTTCGGTACAACTGAACTCCCCAGGGGAGCCTTTACGCAGCCCCACATGCAACTGGACCCTCCTTGTTCACTGTTTACGAGCAATCCTAAATATACCCCTAGCCACCATGGCAGAAGACTGAAAACTCGGGCTCCAGAAAATGCGTTTCAAGCCCCATTCACCCATCCAGAAGTGCCCCCAAAGGAAGGCTTTGGGTACAAGTGAACTCCCCAGGGGAGCCTTTACGCAGCCCCACATGCAACTGGACCCTCCTTGTTCACTGTTTACAAGCAACACTAAATATACCCCTAGCCAGCATGGCAGAAAACTGAAAACTCGGGCCACAGAAAATGCGTTTCAAGCCCCATTCACCCATCCAGAAGTGCCCCCAAAGGAACGCTTTGGGTACAACTGAACTCCCCAGGGGAGCCTTTATGCAGCCCCACATGCAACTGGACCCTCCTTGTTCACTGTTTACAAGCAACCCTAAATATACCCCTAGCCACCATGGCAGAAAACTTAAAACTCGGGCTCCAGAAAATGCGTTTCAAGCCCCATTCACCCATCCAAAAGTGCCCCCAAAGGAAGGCTTTGGGTACAAGTGAACTTCCCAGGGGAGCCTTTATGCAGCCCCACATGCAACTGGACCCTCCGGGTTCACTCTTTCACCTCAAGCCTAAATATAGCCCTCGGCGCAATGGGAGAAGACTGAAAAATCGGGCCTCATAAAATGCATTGCGATTCCCCTTGGACCATCCCAAAGTGCCCCCAAAGGAAGGCTTTGGGTACAACTGGACTCCCCAGGGGAGCCTTAACGCAGCCCCACATGCAACTGGACCCTCGGTATTTGCTCTTTCACAGCAACCCTAATAATAACCCTGGCCCGCATGGCAGACGACTGAAAAATCGGGTCTCGGAAAACGTGCTACAAGCCCCATTCGCCCATCAAAAAGTGCCCCCAAACGAAGGCTTTGGGTACAACTGAACTCCTCAGGGGAGCCTTTATGCAGCCCCATACGCAACTGGACCCCCCGTGTTCGCTGTTTACAAGCAACCCTAAATATAACACTAGCCAGCATGGCAGAAAACTGAAAACTCGGGCCACAGAAAAAGAGTTTCAAGCCCCATTCACCCATCCAGAAGTGCCCCCAAAGGAAGGCTTTGGGTACAACTGAACTCCCCAGGGGAGCCTTTATGCAGACCCACATGCAACTGGACCCTCCTTGTTCACTGTTTACAAGCAACCCTAAATATACCCCTAGCCACCATGGCAGAAGACTGAAAACTCGGGCTCCAGAAAACGTGTTACAAGCCCCATTCGACCATCCAAAAGTGCCCCCAGAGGAAGGCTTTGGGTACAACTGAACTCCCCAGGGGAGCCTTTATGCAGGCCTATACGCAACTGGACCCCCCGTGTTCGCTGTTTACAAGCAACCCTAAATATAACACTAGCCAGCATGGCAGAAAACTGAAAACTCGGGCCACAGAAAAAGCGTTTCAAGCCCCATTCACCCATCCAGAAGTGCCCCCAAAGGAAGGCTTTGGGTACAACTGAACTCCCCAGGGGAGCCTTTATGCAGCCCCACATGCAACTGGACCCTCCGGGTTCACTCTTTCACAGCAACCCTAAATATAGCCCTGGCCCGCCTGGCAGTCGTCTGAAAGCTCGGGCCACAGAAAATGTGTTACGAGCCCCATTCGCCCATCCAAAAGTGCCCCCAGAGGAAGGCTTTAGGTACAACTGAACTCCCCAGGGGAGCCTTTATGCAGCCCCACATGCAACTGGACCCTCCGGGTTCACTCTTTCACAGCAACCCTAAATATAGCCCTGGCCCGCCTGGCAGTCGACTGAAAACTCGGGCCCCAGAAAAACTGTTAAAAGCCTAATTCGTCCATCCAAATGTGCCCCCAGAGGAAGGCTTTGGGTACATCTGAACTCCCCAGGGGAGCCTTTACCCAGGCCCACATGCAACTGGACCCTCCATGTTCACTGTTTACGAGCAACCCTAAATATACCCCTAGCCACCATGGCAGAAGACTGAAAACTCGGGCTCCAAAAAATGCGTTTCAAGCCCCATTCACCCATCCAACAGTGCCCCCAAAGGAAGGCTTTGGGTACAACTGAACTCCCCAGGGGAGCCTTTATGCAGCCCCACATGCAACTGGACCCTCCGGGTTCACTCTTCCACCGCAAGCCTAAATATAGCCCTCGGAGCAATGGGAGAAGACTGAAAAACGGGCCTCAGAAAACGCATTGCGATTCCCCTTGGACCATCCAAAAGTGCCCCCAAAGGAAGGCTTTGGGTACAACTGAACTCCCCAGGGGAGCCTTTATGCAGCCCCACATGCAACTGGACCCTCCTTGTTCACTGTTTACGAGCAACCATAAATATACCCCTATCCACCATGGCAGAAGACTTAAAACTCGGGCTCCAGAAAATGCGTTTCGAGCCCCTTTCGCCCATCCAGAAGTGCCCCCAAAGGAAGGCTTTAGATACAAGTGAACTCCCCAGGGGAGCCTTTACGCAGCCCCACATGCAACTGGACCCTCCTTGTTCACTGTTTACAAGCAACCCTAAATATACCCATAGCCACCATGGCAGAAGACTGAAAACTCGGGCTCCAGAAAATGCGTTTCAAGCCCCATTCACCCATCCAGAAGTGCCCCCAAAGGAAGGCTTTGGGTACAAGTGAACTCCCCAGGGGAGCCTTTATGCAGCCCCACATGCAACTGGACCCTCCTTGTTCACTGTTTACAAGCAACCCTAAATATACCCCTAGCCACCATGGCAGAAGACTGAAAACTCGGGCTCCAGAATATGCGTTTCAAGCCCCATTCACCCATCCATAAGTGCCCCCAAAGGAAGGCTTTGGGTACATCTGAACTCCCCAGGGGAGCCTTTATGCAGCCCCACATGCAACTGGACCCTCCGTATTCGCTCTTTCACAGCAACCCTAAATAAAGACTGGCCCGCATGGCAGACGACTGAAAAATCGGGCCCCAGAAAACGTGCTACAAGCCCCATTCGCCCATCCAAAAGTGCCCCCAGAGGAAGGCTTTGGGTACAACTGAACTCCCCAGGGGAGCCTTTATGCAGGCCCATACGCAACTGGAACCCCCGTGTTCGCTGTTTACAAGCAACCCTAAATATAACACTAGCCAGCATGGCAGAAGACTGAAAACTCGGGCCCCTGAAACTGCGTTAAAAGCCTAATTCGCCCATCCAAAAGTGCCCCCAGAGGAAGGCTTTGGGTACAACTGAACTCCCCAGGGGAGCCTTTATGCAGCCCCACATGCAACTGGACCCTCCGTATTCGCTCTTTCACCGCAAGCCTAAATATACCCCTGGCCCGCCTGGCAGTCGACTGAAAATTCGGGCCCCAGAAAATGCGTTAAAATCCTAATTCTCCCATCCAAAAGTGCCCCCAGAGGAAGGCTTTGGGTACAAGTGAACTCCCCAGGGGAGCCTTTATGCAGGCCCATACGCAACTGGACCCTCCTTGTTCACTGTTTACGAGCAACCCTAAATATACCCCTAGCCACCATGGCAGAAGACTGAAAACTCGGGCTCCAGAAAATGCGTTTCAAGCCCCATTCACCCATCCAGAAGTGCCCCCAAAGGAAGGCTTTGGGTACAACTGAACTCCCCAGGGGAGCCTTTATGCAGCCCCACATGCAACAGGACCCTCCGGGTTCACTCTTTCACCGCAAGCCTAAATATAGCCCTCGGTGCAATGGGAGAAGACTGAAAAACGGGCCTCAGAAAATGCATTGCGATTCCCCTTGGACCATCCCAAAGTGCCCCCAAAGGAAGGCGTTGGGTACAACTGGACTCCCCAGGGGAGCCTTAACGCAGCCCCACATGCAACTGGACCCTCCGTATTCGCTCTTTCACAGCAACCCTAAATATAGCCCTGGCCCACCTGGAAGTCGACTGAAAACTCGGGCCCCAGAAAAACTGTTAAAAGCCTAATTCGCCCATCCAAAAGTGCCCCCAGAGGAAGGCTTTGGGTACAACTGAACTCCCCAGGGGAGCCTTTATGCAGCCCCACATGCAACTGGACCCTCCGGGTTCACTCTTTCACCGCAAGCCTATATATAGCCCTACTACGCCTGGAGGTCGACTGAAAAATCTGGCCCCAGATAACGTGATACAAGCCCCATTCGACCATTCAAAAGTGCCCCCAAAGGAAGGCTTTGGGTACAACTGAACTCCCCAGGGGAGCCTTTATGCAGGCCCATATGCAACTGGACCCTCCGTGTTCGCTGTTTACAAGCAACCCTAAATATAGCCCTGGCCCGCCTGGCAGTCGACTGAAAACTCGGGCACCAGAAAATGCGTTCAAAGCCTAATTCGCCCATCCAAAAGTGCCCCCAGAGGAAGGCTTTGGGTACAACTGAACTCCCCAGGGGAGCCTTTATGCAGCCCCACATGCAACTGGACCCTCCGTATTGCTCTTTCACATCAACCCTAAATATAGCCCTGGCCCGCCTGGCAGTCGACTGAAAATTCGGGCCCCAGAAAATGCGTTAAAAGCCTAATTCGCCCATCGAAATGTGCCCCCAGATGAAGGCTTGGGGTACAACTGAACTCCCCAGGGGAGGCTTTATGCAGCCCCACATGCAACTGGACCCTCCGTATTCGCTCTTTCACAGAAAACATAAATATAGCCCTGGCCCGCCTGGCAGACGACTGAAAGCTCGGGCCACAGAAAATGTGTTACGAGCCCCATTCACCCATCCAGAAGTGCCCCCAAAGGAAGGCTTTGGGTACAACTGAACTCCCCAGGGGAGCCTTTATGCAGCCCCACATGCAACTGGACCCTCCGGGTTCACTCTTTCACCGCAAGCCTAAATATAGCCCTCGGCGCAATGGGAGAAGACTGAAAAAGTGGGCCTAAGAAAACACATTGCGAATCCCCTTGGACCATCCAAACTTGCCCCCAAAGGAAGGCTTTGGGTACAACTGGACTCCCCAGGGGAGCCTTAACGCAGCCCCACATGCAACTGGACCCTCCGTATTCGCTCTTTCACAGCAACCCTAAATATATCCCTGGCCCACCTGGCAGTCGAATGAAAAATCGGGCCCCATAAAATGCGTTAAAAGCCTAATTCGCCCATCCAAAAGTGCCCCCAGAGGAAGGCTTTGGGTACAACTGGACTCCCCAGGGGAGCCTTTATGCAGCCCCACATGCAACTGGACCCTCCGGGTTCACTCTTTCACCGCAAGCCTAAATATAGCCCTAGCACGCCTGGCAGTCGACTGAAAGCTCGGGCCACAGAAAATGTGTTACGAGCCCCATTCGCCCATCAAAAAGTGCGCCCAAAGGAAGGCTTTGGGTACATCTGAACTCCCCAGGGGAGCCTTTACGCAGCCCCACATGCAACTGGACCCTCCGTGTTCACTCTTTACAGCAACCCTAAATATAACCCTAGCCAGCATGGCAGAAGACTGAAAACTCGGGCCACAGAAAAAGCGTTTCAAGCCCCATTCACCCATCCAGAAGTGCCCCCAAAGGAAGGCTTTGGGTACAACTGAACTCCCCAGGGGAGCCTTTATGCAGCCCCACATGCAACTGGACCCTCCGGGTTCACTCTATCACAGCAACCCTAATTATAGCCCTGGCCCGCCTGGCAGTCGACTGAAAACTCGGGCTCCAGAAAATGCATTAAAAGCCTAATTCGCCCATCCAAAAGTGCCCCCAGAGGAAGGCTTTGGGTACAAGTGAACTCCCCAGGGGAGCCTTTACGCAGCCCCACATGCAACTGGACCCTCCATGTTCACTGTTTACGAGCAACCCTAAATATACCCCTAGCCACCATGGCTGAAGACTGAAAACTCGGGCTCCAAAAAATGCGTTTCAAGCCCCATTCACCCATCCAACAGTGCCCCCAAAGGAAGGCTTTGGGTACAACTGAACTCCCCAGGGGAGCCTTTATGCAGCCCCACATGCAACTGGACCCTCCGGGTTCACTCTTCCACCGCAAGCCTAAATATAGCCCTCGGAGCAATGGGAGAAGACTGAAAAACGGGCCTCAGAAAACGCATTGCGATTCCCCTTGGACCATCCAAAAGTGCCCCCAAAGGAAGGCTTTGGGTACAACTGAACTCCCCAGGGGAGCCTTTATGCAGCCCCACATGCAACTGGACCCTCCTTGTTCACTGTTTACGAGCAACCATAAATATACCCCTATCCACCATGGCAGAAGACTTAAAACTCGGGCTCCAGAAAATGCGTTTCGAGCCCCTTTCGCCCATCCAGAAGTGCCCCCAAAGGAAGGCTTTAGATACAAGTGAACTCCCCAGGGGAGCCTTTACGCAGCCCCACATGCAACTGGACCCTCCTTGTTCACTGTTTACAAGCAACCCTAAATATACCCATAGCCACCATGGCAGAAGACTGAAAACTCGGGCTCCAGAAAATGCGTTTCGAGCCCCTTTCGCCCATCCAAACTTGCCCCCAAAGGAAGGCTTTGGGTACAACTGGACTCCCCAGGGGAGCCTTAACGCAGCCCCACATGCAACTGGACCCTCCGTATTCGCTCTTTCACAGCAACCCTAAATATATCCCTGGCCCACCTGGCAGTCGAATGAAAAATCGGGCCCCATAAAATGCGTTAAAAGCCTAATTCGCCCATCCAAAAGTGCCCCCAGAGGAAGGCTTTGGGTACAACTGGACTCCCCAGGGGAGCCTTTATGCAGCCCCACATGCAACTGGACCCTCCGGGTTCACTCTTTCACCGCAAGCCTAAATATAGCCCTAGCACGCCTGGCAGTCGACTGAAAGCTCGGGCCACAGAAAATGTGTTACGAGCCCCATTCGCCCATCAAAAAGTGCGCCCAAAGGAAGGCTTTGGGTACATCTGAACTCCCCAGGGGAGCCTTTACGCAGCCCCACATGCAACTGGACCCTCCGTGTTCACTCTTTACAGCAACCCTAAATATAACCCTAGCCAGCATGGCAGAAGACTGAAAACTCGGGCCACAGAAAAAGCGTTTCAAGCCCCATTCACCCATCCAGAAGTGCCCCCAAAGGAAGGCTTTGGGTACAACTGAACTCCCCAGGGGAGCCTTTATGCAGCCCCACATGCAACTGGACCCTCCGGGTTCACTCTATCACAGCAACCCTAATTATAGCCCTGGCCCGCCTGGCAGTCGACTGAAAACTCGGGCTCCAGAAAATGCATTAAAAGCCTAATTCGCCCATCCAAAAGTGCCCCCAGAGGAAGGCTTTGGGTACAAGTGAACTCCCCAGGGGAGCCTTTACGCAGCCCCACATGCAACTGGACCCTCCGTGTTCTCTCTTTACAGCAACCCTAAATATAACCCTAGCCAGCATGGCAGAAGACTGAAAACTCGGGCCACAGAAAAAGCGTTTCAAGCCCCATTCACCCATCCAGAAGTGCCCCCAAAGGAAGGCTTTGGGTACAAGTGAACTCCCCAGGGGAGCCTTTATGCAGCCCCACATGCAACTGGACCCTCCGGGTTCACTCTTTCACCGCAAGCCTAAATATAATCCTCGGCGCAATGGGAGAAGACTGAAAAAGCGGGCCTAAGAAAACGCATTGCGAATCCCCTTGGACCATCCCAAAGTGCCCCCAAAGGAAGGCTTTGGGTACAACTGAACTCCCCAGGGGAGCCTTAACGCAGCCCCACATGCAACTGGACCCTCCGTATTCGCTCTTTCACAGCAACCCAAAATATAGCCCTGGCCCGCCTGGCAGTCGACTGAAAACTCGGGCCCCAGAAAAACTGTTAAAAGCCTAATTCGCCCATACAAAAGTGACCCCAGAGGAAGGCTTTGGGTACAACTGAACTCCCCAGGGGAGCCTTTATGCAGCCCCACATGCAACTGGACCCTCCGGGTTCACTCTTTCACCGCAAGCCTAAATATAGCCCTAGCACGCCTGGCAGTCGACTGAAAGCTCGGGCCACAGAAAATGTGTTCCGAGCCCCATTCGCCCATCCAAAACTGCCCCCAAAGGAAGGCTTTGGGTACAAGTGAACTCCCCAGGGGAGCCTTTATGCAGCCCCACATGCAACTGGAATCCCCGTGTTCGCTCTTTACAGCAACCCTATATATAACCCTAGCCAGCATGGCAGAAGACTGAAAACTCGGGCCACAGAAAAAGCGTTTCAAGCCCCTTTCGCCCATCCAGAAGTGTCGCCAAAGGAAGGCTTTGGGTACAACTGAACTCCCCAGGGGAGCCTTTATGCAGCCCCACATGCAACTGGACCCTCCTTGTTCACTGTTTACGAGCAACCCTAAATATACCCCTAGCCGCCATGGCAGAAGACTGAAAACTCGGGCCACAGAAAAAGCGTTTCAAGCCCCATTCACCCATCCAGAAGTGCCCCCAAAGGAAGGCTTTGGGTACAAGTGAACTCCCCAGGGGAGCCTTTATGCAGCCCCACATGCAACTGGACCCTCCGGGTTCACTCTTTCACCGCAAGCCTAAATATATCCCTCGGCGCAATGGGAGAAGACTGAAAAAGCGGGCCTCAGAAAACGCATTACGATTCCCCTTGGCTATTCACAAAGTGCCCCAAAGGAAGGCTTTGGGTACAACTGGACTTCCCAGGGGAGCCTTAACGCAGCCCCACATGCAACTGGACCCTCCGGGTTCACTCTTTCACAGCAACCCTAAATATAGCCCTGGCCCGCCTGGCAGTCGACTGAAAACTCGGGACCCAGAAAATGCATTAAAAGCCTAATTCGCCCATCCAAAAGTGCCCCCAGAGGAAGGCTTTGGGTACAACTGAACTCCCCAGGGGAGCCTTTATGCAGCCCCACATGCAACTGGACCCTCCGGGTTCACTCTTTCACCGCAAGCCTATATATAGCCCTACTACGCCTGGAGGTCGACTGAAAAATCTGGCCCCAGATAACGTGATACAAGCCCCATTCGACCATTCAAAAGTGCCCCCAAAGGATGGCTTTGGGTACAACTGAACTCCCCAGGGGAGCCTTTATGCAGGCCCATATGCAACTGGACCCTCCGTGTTCGCTGTTTACAAGCAACCCTAAATATAGCCCTGGCCCGCCTGGCAGTCGACTGAAAACTCGGGCACAACAAAATGCGTTAAAAGCCTAATTCGCCCATCCAAAAGTGCCCCCAGAGGAAGGCTTTGGGTACAACTGGACTCCCCAGGGGAGCCTTTATGCAGCCCCACATGCAACTGGACCCTCCGGGTTCACTCTTTCACCGCAAGCCTAAATATAGCCCTAGCACGCCTGGCAGTCGACTGAAAGCTCGGGCCACAGAAAATGTGTTACGAGCCCCATTCGCCCATCAAAAAGTGCGCCCAAAGGAAGGCTTTGGGTACATCTGAACTCCCCAGGGGAGCCTTTACGCAGCCCCACATGCAACTGGACCCTCCGTGTTCACTCTTTACAGCAACCCTAAATATAACCCTAGCCAGCATGGCAGAAGACTGAAAACTCGGGCCACAGAAAAAGCGTTTCAAGCCCCATTCACCCATCCAGAAGTGCCCCCAAAGGAAGGCTTTGGGTACAACTGAACTCCCCAGGGGAGCCTTTATGCAGCCCCACATGCAACTGGACCCTCCGGGTTCACTCTATCACAGCAACCCTAATTATAGCCCTGGCCCGCCTGGCAGTCGACTGAAAACTCGGGCTCCAGAAAATGCATTAAAAGCCTAATTCGCCCATCCAAAAGTGCCCCCAGAGGAAGGCTTTGGGTACAAGTGAACTCCCCAGGGGAGCCTTTACGCAGCCCCACATGCAACTGGACCCTCCGTGTTCTCTCTTTACAGCAACCCTAAATATAACCCTAGCCAGCATGGCAGAAGACTGAAAACTCGGGCCACAGAAAAAGCGTTTCAAGCCCCTTTCGCCCATACAGAAGTGCCCCCAAAGGAAGGCCTTGGGTACAAGTGAACTCCCCAGGGGAGCCTTTATGCAGCCCCACATGCAACTGGACCCTCCTTGTTCACTGTTTACGAGCAACCCTAAACATAGCCCTAGCCGGAATGGCAGAAGACTGAAAACTCGGGCCACAGAAAAAGCGTTTCAAGCCCCATTCACCCATCCAGAAGTGCCCCCAAAGGAAGGCTTTGGGTACAAGTGAACTCCCCAGGGGAGCCTTTATGCAGCCCCACATGCAACTGGACCCTCCGGGTTCACTCTTTCACCGCAAGCCTAAATATAATCCTCGGCGCAATGGGAGAAGACTGAAAAAGCGGGCCTAAGAAAACGCATTGCGAATCCCCTTGGACCATCCCAAAGTGCCCCCAAAGGAAGGCTTTGGGTACAACTGAACTCCCCAGGGGAGCCTTAACGCAGCCCCACATGCAACTGGACCCTCCGTATTCGCTCTTTCACAGCAACCCAAAATATAGCCCTGGCCCGCCTGGCAGTCGACTGAAAACTCGGGCCCCAGAAAAACTGTTAAAAGCCTAATTCGCCCATACAAAAGTGACCCCAGAGGAAGGCTTTGGGTACAACTGAACTCCCCAGGGGAGCCTTTATGCAGCCCCACATGCAACTGGACCCTCCGGGTTCACTCTTTCACCGCAAGCCTAAATATAGCCCTAGCACGCCTGGCAGTCGACTGAAAGCTCGGGCCACAGAAAATGCGTTAAAAGCCTAATTCGCCCATCCAAAAGTGCCCCCAGAGGAAGGCTTTGGGTACAACTGAACTCCCCAGGGGAGCCTTAACGCAGCCCCACATGCAACTGGACCCTCCTTGTTCACTGTTTACGAGCAACCCTAAATATACCCCTAGCCACCATGGCAGAAAACTGAAAACTCGGGCTCCAGAAAATGCGTTTCAAGCCCCATTCACCCATCCAGAAGTGCCCCCAAAGGAAGGCTTTGGGTACAAGTGAACTCCCCAGGGGAGCCTTTATGCAGCCCCACATGCAACTGGACCCTCCTTGTTCACTGTTTACGAGCAACCCTAAATATCGCCCTGGCCCGCCTGGCAGTCGACTGAAAACTCGGGCCCCAGAAAATCTGTTAAAAGCCTAATTCGCCCATCCAAAAGTGCCCCCAGAGGAAGGCTTTGGGTACAACTGAACTCCCCAGGGGAGCCTTTATGCAGCCCCACATGCAACTGGACCCTCCGGGTTCACTCTTTCACCGCAAGCCTAAATATAGCCCTAGCACGCCTGGCAGTCGACTGAAAGATCGGGCCACAGAAAAAGCGTTTCAAGCCCCTTTCGCCCATCCAGAACTGCCCCCAAAGGAAGGCTTTGGGTACAAGTGAACTCCCCAGGGGAGCCTTTATGCAGCCCCACATGCAACTGGACCCTCCGGGTTCACTCTTTCACCGCAAGCCTAAATATAGCCCTAGCACGCCTGGCAGTCGACTGAAAGCTCGGGCCACAGAAAATGTGTTCCGAGCCCCATTCGCCCATCCAAAAGTGCCCCCAAAGGAAGGCTTTGGGTACAACTGAACTCCCCAGGGGAGCCTTTACACAGCCCCACATGCAACTGGACCCTCCTTGTTCACTGTTTACGAGCAACCCTAAATATACCCCTAGCCACCATGGCAATAGACTGAAAACTCGGGCCACAGAAAATGCGTTAAAAGCCTAATTCGCCCATCCAAAAGTGCCCCCAGAGGAAGGCTTTGGGTACAACTGAACTCCCCAGGGGAGCCTTTATGCAGGCCCATATGCAACTGGACCCTCCGTGTTCGCTGTTTACAAGCAACCCTAAATATAGCCCTGGCCCGCCTGGCAGTCGACTGAAAACTCGGGCACCACAAAATGCGTTAAAAGCCTAATTCGCCCATCCAAAAGTGCCCCCAAAGGAAGGCTTTGGGTACAACTGAACTCCCCAGGGGAGCCTTTATGCAGGCCCATATGCAACTGGACCCTCCGTGTTCGCTGTTTACAAGCAACCCTAAATATAGCCCTGGCCCGCCTGGCAGTCGACTGAAAACTCGGGCACCACAAAATGCGTTAAAAGCCTAATTCGCCCATCCAAAAGTGCCCCCAGAGGAAGGCTTTGGGTACAACTGAACTCCCCAGGGGAGCCTTTATGCAGCCCCACATGCAACTGGACCCTCCGTATTGCTCTTTCACATCAACCCTAAATATAGCCCTGGCCCGCCTGGCAGTCGACTGAAAATTCGGGCCCCAGAAAATGCGTTAAAAGCCTAATTCGCCCATCGAAATGTGCCCCCAGATGAAGGCTTGGGGTACAACTGAACTCCCCAGGGGAGGCTTTATGCAGCCCCACATGCAACTGGACCCTCCGTATTCGCTCTTTCACAGAAAACATAAATATAGCCCTGGCCCGCCTGGCAGACGACTGAAAGCTCGGGCCACAGAAAATGTGTTACGAGCCCCATTCACCCATCCAGAAGTGCCCCCAAAGGAAGGCTTTGGGTACAACTGAACTCCCCAGGGGAGCCTTTATGCAGCCCCACATGCAACTGGACCCTCCGGGTTCACTCTTTCACCGCAAGCCTAAATATAGCCCTCGGCGCAATGGGAGAAGACTGAAAAAGTGGGCCTAAGAAAACACATTGCGAATCCCCTTGGACCATCCAAACTTGCCCCCAAAGGAAGGCTTTGGGTACAACTGGACTCCCCAGGGGAGCCTTAACGCAGCCCCACATGCAACTGGACCCTCCGTATTCGCTCTTTCACAGCAACCCTAAATATATCCCTGGCCCACCTGGCAGTCGAATGAAAAATCGGGCCCCATAAAATGCGTTAAAAGCCTAATTCGCCCATCCAAAAGTGCCCCCAGAGGAAGGCTTTGGGTACAACTGGACTCCCCAGGGGAGCCTTTATGCAGCCCCACATGCAACTGGACCCTCCGGGTTCACTCTTTCACCGCAAGCCTAAATATAGCCCTAGCACGCCTGGCAGTCGACTGAAAGCTCGGGCCACAGAAAATGTGTTACGAGCCCCATTCGCCCATCAAAAAGTGCGCCCAAAGGAAGGCTTTGGGTACATCTGAACTCCCCAGGGGAGCCTTTACGCAGCCCCACATGCAACTGGACCCTCCGTGTTCACTCTTTACAGCAACCCTAAATATAACCCTAGCCAGCATGGCAGAAGACTGAAAACTCGGGCCACAGAAAAAGCGTTTCAAGCCCCATTCACCCATCCAGAAGTGCCCCCAAAGGAAGGCTTTGGGTACAACTGAACTCCCCAGGGGAGCCTTTATGCAGCCCCACATGCAACTGGACCCTCCGGGTTCACTCTATCACAGCAACCCTAATTATAGCCCTGGCCCGCCTGGCAGTCGACTGAAAACTCGGGCTCCAGAAAATGCATTAAAAGCCTAATTCGCCCATCCAAAAGTGCCCCCAGAGGAAGGCTTTGGGTACAAGTGAACTCCCCAGGGGAGCCTTTACGCAGCCCCACATGCAACTGGACCCTCCGTGTTCTCTCTTTACAGCAACCCTAAATATAACCCTAGCCAGCATGGCAGAAGACTGAAAACTCGGGCCACAGAAAAAGCATTTCAAGCCCCTTTCGCCCATACAGAAGTGCCCCCAAAGGAAGGCCTTGGGTACAAGTGAACTCCCCAGGGGAGCCTTTATGCAGCCCCACATGCAACTGGACCCTCCTTGTTCACTGTTTACGAGCAACCCTAAACATAGCCCTAGCCGGAATGGCAGAAGACTGAAAACTCGGGCCACAGAAAAAGCGTTTCAAGCCCCATTCACCCATCCAGAAGTGCCCCCAAAGGAAGGCTTTGGGTACAAGTGAACTCCCCAGGGGAGCCTTTATGCAGCCCCACATGCAACTGGACCCTCCGGGTTCACTCTTTCACCGCAAGCCTAAATATAATCCTCGGCGCAATGGGAGAAGACTGAAAAAGCGGGCCTAAGAAAACGCATTGCGAATCCCCTTGGACCATCCCAAAGTGCCCCCAAAGGAAGGCTTTGGGTACAACTGAACTCCCCAGGGGAGCCTTAACGCAGCCCCACATGCAACTGGACCCTCCGTATTCGCTCTTTCACAGCAACCCAAAATATAGCCCTGGCCCGCCTGGCAGTCGACTGAAAACTCGGGCCCCAGAAAAACTGTTAAAAGCCTAATTCGCCCATACAAAAGTGACCCCAGAGGAAGGCTTTGGGTACAACTGAACTCCCCAGGGGAGCCTTTATGCAGCCCCACATGCAACTGGACCCTCCGGGTTCACTCTTTCACCGCAAGCCTAAATATAGCCCTAGCACGCCTGGCAGTCGACTGAAAGCTCGGGCCACAGAAAATGTGTTCCGAGCCCCATTCGCCCATCCAAAACTGCCCCCAAAGGAAGGCTTTGGGTACAAGTGAACTCCCCAGGGGAGCCTTTATGCAGCCCCACATGCAACTGGAATCCCCGTGTTCGCTCTTTACAGCAACCCTATATATAACCCTAGCCAGCATGGCAGAAGACTGAAAACTCGGGCCACAGAAAAAGCGTTTCAAGCCCCTTTCGCCCATCCAGAAGTGTCGCCAAAGGAAGGCTTTGGGTACAACTGAACTCCCCAGGGGAGCCTTTATGCAGCCCCACATGCAACTGGACCCTCCTTGTTCACTGTTTACGAGCAACCCTAAATATACCCCTAGCCGCCATGGCAGAAGACTGAAAACTCGGGCCACAGAAAAAGCGTTTCAAGCCCAATTCACCCATCCAGAAGTGCCCCCAAAGGAAGGCTTTGGGTACAAGTGAACTCCCCAGGGGAGCCTTTATGCAGCCCCACATGCAACTGGACCCTCCGGGTTCACTCTTTCACCGCAAGCCTAAATATATCCCTCGGCGCAATGGGAGAAGACTGAAAAAGCGGGCCTCAGAAAACGCATTACGATTCCCCTTGGCTATTCACAAAGTGCCCCAAAGGAAGGCTTTGGGTACAACTGGACTTCCCAGGGGAGCCTTAACGCAGCCCCACATGCAACTGGACCCTCCGGGTTCACTCTTTCACAGCAACCCTAAATATAGCCCTGGCCCGCCTGGCAGTCGACTGAAAACTCGGGACCCAGAAAATGCATTAAAAGCCTAATTCGCCCATCCAAAAGTGCCCCCAGAGGAAGGCTTTGGGTACAACTGAACTCCCCAGGGGAGCCTTTATGCAGCCCCACATGCAACTGGACCCTCCGGGTTCACTCTTTCACCGCAAGCCTATATATAGCCCTACTACGCCTGGAGGTCGACTGAAAAATCTGGCCCCAGATAACGTGATACAAGCCCCATTCGACCATTCAAAAGTGCCCCCAAAGGAAGGCTTTGGGTACAACTGAACTCCCCAGGGGAGCCTTTGTGCAGGCCCATATGCAACTGGACCCTCCGTGTTCGCTGTTTACAAGCAACCCTAAATATAGCCCTGGCCCGCCTGGCAGTCGACTGAAAACTCGGGCACCACAAAATGCGTTAAAAGCCTAATTCGCCCATCCAAAAGTGCCCCCAGAGGAAGGCTTTGGGTACAACTGGACTCCCCAGGGGAGCCTTTATGCAGCCCCACATGCAACTGGACCCTCCGGGTTCACTCTTTCACCGCAAGCCTAAATATAGCCCTAGCACGCCTGGCAGTCGACTGAAAGCTCGGGCCACAGAAAATGTGTTACGAGCCCCATTCGCCCATCAAAAAGTGCGCCCAAAGGAAGGCTTTGGGTACATCTGAACTCCCCAGGGGAGCCTTTACGCAGCCCCACATGCAACTGGACCCTCCGTGTTCACTCTTTACAGCAACCCTAAATATAACCCTAGCCAGCATGGCAGAAGACTGAAAACTCGGGCCACAGAAAAAGCGTTTCAAGCCCCATTCACCCATCCAGAAGTGCCCCCAAAGGAAGGCTTTGGGTACAACTGAACTCCCCAGGGGAGCCTTTATGCAGCCCCACATGCAACTGGACCCTCCGGGTTCACTCTATCACAGCAACCCTAATTATAGCCCTGGCCCGCCTGGCAGTCGACTGAAAACTCGGGCTCCAGAAAATGCATTAAAAGCCTAATTCGCCCATCCAAAAGTGCCCCCAGAGGAAGGCTTTGGGTACAAGTGAACTCCCCAGGGGAGCCTTTACGCAGCCCCACATGCAACTGGACCCTCCGTGTTCTCTCTTTACAGCAACCCTAAATATAACCCTAGCCAGCATGGCAGAAGACTGAAAACTCGGGCCACAGAAAAAGCGTTTCAAGCCCCTTTCGCCCATACAGAAGTGCCCCCAAAGGAAGGCCTTGGGTACAAGTGAACTCCCCAGGGGAGCCTTTATGCAGCCCCACATGCAACTGGACCCTCCTTGTTCACTGTTTACGAGCAACCCTAAACATAGCCCTAGCCGGAATGGCAGAAGACTGAAAACTCGGGCCACAGAAAAAGCGTTTCAAGCCCCATTCACCCATCCAGAAGTGCCCCCAAAGGAAGGCTTTGGGTACAAGTGAACTCCCCAGGGGAGCCTTTATGCAGCCCCACATGCAACTGGAATCCCCGTGTTCGCTCTTTACAGCAACCCTAAATATAACCCTAGCCAGCATGGCAGAAGACTGAAAACTCGGGCCACAGAAAAAGCGTTTCAAGCCCCTTTCGCCCATCCAGAAGTGTCCCCAAAGGAAGGCTTTGGGTACAACTGAACTCCCCAGGGGAGCCTTTATGCAGCCCCACATGCAACTGGACCCTCCTTGTTCACTGTTTACGAGCAACCCTAAATATACCCCTAGCCGCCATGGCAGAAGACTGAAAACTCGGGCCACAGAAAAAGCGTTTCAAGCCCCATTCACCCATCCAGAAGTGCCCCCAAAGGAAGGCTTTGGGTACAAGTGAACTCCCCAGGGGAGCCTTTATGCAGCCCCACATGCAACTGGACCCTCCGGGTTCACTCTTTCACCGCAAGCCTAAATATATCCCTCGGCGCAATGGGAGAAGACTGAAAAAGCGGGCCTCAGAAAACGCATTACGATTCCCCTTGGCTATTCACAAAGTGCCCCAAAGGAAGGCTTTGGGTACAACTGGACTTCCCAGGGGAGCCTTAACGCAGCCCCACATGCAACTGGACCCTCCGGGTTCACTCTTTCACAGCAACCCTAAATATAGCCCTGGCCCGCCTGGCAGTCGACTGAAAACTCGGGCACCACAAAATGCGTTAAAAGCCTAATTCGCCCATCCAAAAGTGCCCCCAGAGGAAGGCTTTGGGTACAACTGAACTCCCCAGGGGAGCCTTTATGCAGCCCCACATGCAACTGGACCCTCCGTATTGCTCTTTCACATCAACCCTAAATATAGCCCTGGCCCGCCTGGCAGTCGACTGAAAATTCGGGCCCCAGAAAATGCGTTAAAAGCCTAATTCGCCCATCGAAATGTGCCCCCAGATGAAGGCTTGGGGTACAACTGAACTCCCCAGGGGAGGCTTTATGCAGCCCCACATGCAACTGGACCCTCCGTATTCGCTCTTTCACAGAAAACATAAATATAGCCCTGGCCCGCCTGGCAGACGACTGAAAGCTCGGGCCACAGAAAATGTGTTACGAGCCCCATTCACCCATCCAGAAGTGCCCCCAAAGGAAGGCTTTGGGTACAACTGAACTCCCCAGGGGAGCCTTTATGCAGCCCCACATGCAACTGGACCCTCCGGGTTCACTCTTTCACCGCAAGCCTAAATATAGCCCTCGGCGCAATGGGAGAAGACTGAAAAAGTGGGCCTAAGAAAACACATTGCGAATCCCCTTGGACCATCCAAACTTGCCCCCAAAGGAAGGCTTTGGGTACAACTGGACTCCCCAGGGGAGCCTTAACGCAGCCCCACATGCAACTGGACCCTCCGTATTCGCTCTTTCACAGCAACCCTAAATATATCCCTGGCCCACCTGGCAGTCGAATGAAAAATCGGGCCCCATAAAATGCGTTAAAAGCCTAATTCGCCCATCCAAAAGTGCCCCCAGAGGAAGGCTTTGGGTACAACTGGACTCCCCAGGGGAGCCTTTATGCAGCCCCACATGCAACTGGACCCTCCGGGTTCACTCTTTCACCGCAAGCCTAAATATAGCCCTAGCACGCCTGGCAGTCGACTGAAAGCTCGGGCCACAGAAAATGTGTTACGAGCCCCATTCGCCCATCAAAAAGTGCGCCCAAAGGAAGGCTTTGGGTACATCTGAACTCCCCAGGGGAGCCTTTACGCAGCCCCACATGCAACTGGACCCTCCGTGTTCACTCTTTACAGCAACCCTAAATATAACCCTAGCCAGCATGGCAGAAGACTGAAAACTCGGGCCACAGAAAAAGCGTTTCAAGCCCCATTCACCCATCCAGAAGTGCCCCCAAAGGAAGGCTTTGGGTACAACTGAACTCCCCAGGGGAGCCTTTATGCAGCCCCACATGCAACTGGACCCTCCGGGTTCACTCTATCACAGCAACCCTAATTATAGCCCTGGCCCGCCTGGCAGTCGACTGAAAACTCGGGCTCCAGAAAATGCATTAAAAGCCTAATTCGCCCATCCAAAAGTGCCCCCAGAGGAAGGCTTTGGGTACAAGTGAACTCCCCAGGGGAGCCTTTACGCAGCCCCACATGCAACTGGACCCTCCATGTTCACTGTTTACGAGCAACCCTAAATATACCCCTAGCCACCATGGCAGAAGACTGAAAACTCGGGCTCCAAAAAATGCGTTTCAAGCCCCATTCACCCATCCAACAGTGCCCCCAAAGGAAGGCTTTGGGTACAACTGAACTCCCCAGGGGAGCCTTTATGCAGCCCCACATGCAACTGGACCCTCCGGGTTCACTCTTCCACCGCAAGCCTAAATATAGCCCTCGGAGCAATGGGAGAAGACTGAAAAACGGGCCTCAGAAAACGCATTGCGATTCCCCTTGGACCATCCAAAAGTGCCCCCAAAGGAAGGCTTTGGGTACAACTGAACTCCCCAGGGGAGCCTTTATGCAGCCCCACATGCAACTGGACCCTCCTTGTTCACTGTTTACGAGCAACCATAAATATACCCCTATCCACCATGGCAGAAGACTTAAAACTCGGGCTCCAGAAAATGCGTTTCGAGCCCCTTTCGCCCATCCAGAAGTGCCCCCAAAGGAAGGCTTTAGATACAAGTGAACTCCCCAGGGGAGCCTTTACGCAGCCCCACATGCAACTGGACCCTCCTTGTTCACTGTTTACAAGCAACCCTAAATATACCCATAGCCACCATGGCAGAAGACTGAAAACTCGGGCTCCAGAAAATGCGTTTCAAGCCCCATTCACCCATCCAGAAGTGCCCCCAAAGGAAGGCTTTGGGTACAAGTGAACTCCCCAGGGGAGCCTTTATGCAGCCCCACATGCAACTGGACCCTCCTTGTTCACTGTTTACAAGCAACCCTAAATATACCCCTAGCCACCATGGCAGAAGACTGAAAACTCGGGCTCCAGAATATGCGTTTCAAGCCCCATTCACCCATCCATAAGTGCCCCCAAAGGAAGGCTTTGGGTACATCTGAACTCCCCAGGGGAGCCTTTATGCAGCCCCACATGCAACTGGACCCTCCGTATTCGCTCTTTCACAGCAACCCTAAATAAAGACTGGCCCGCATGGCAGACAACTGAAAAATCGGGCCCCAGAAAACGTGCTACAAGCCCCATTCGCCCATCCAAAAGTGCCCCCAGAGGAAGGCTTTGGGTACAACTGAACTCCCCAGGGGAGCCTTTATGCAGGCCCATACGCAACTGGAACCCCCGTGTTCGCTGTTTACAAGCAACCCTAAATATAACACTAGCCAGCATGGCAGAAGACTGAAAACTCGGGCCCCTGAAACTGCGTTAAAAGCCTAATTCGCCCATCCAAAAGTGCCCCCAGAGGAAGGCTTTGGGTACAACTGAACTCCCCAGGGGAGCCTTTATGCAGCCCCACATGCAACTGGACCCTCCGTATTCGCTCTTTCACCGCAAGCCTAAATATACCCCTGGCCCGCCTGGCAGTCGACTGAAAATTCGGGCCCCAGAAAATGCGTTAAAATCCTAATTCTCCCATCCAAAAGTGCCCCCAGAGGAAGGCTTTGGGTACAAGTGAACTCCCCAGGGGAGCGTTTATGCAGGCCCATACGCAACTGGACCCTCCTTGTTCACTGTTTACGAGCAACCCTAAATATACCCCTAGCCACCATGGCAGAAGACTGAAAACTCGGGCTCCAGAAAATGCGTTTCAAGCCCCATTCACCCATCCAGAAGTGCCCCCAAAGGAAGGCTTTGGGTACAACTGAACTCCCCAGGGGAGCCTTTATGCAGCCCCACATGCAACAGGACCCTCCGGGTTCACTCTTTCACCGCAAGCCTAAATATAGCCCTCGGTGCAATGGGAGAAGACTGAAAAACGGGCCTCAGAAAATGCATTGCGATTCCCCTTGGACCATCCCAAAGTGCCCCCAAAGGAAGGCGTTGGGTACAACTGGACTCCCCAGGGGAGCCTTAACGCAGCCCCACATGCAACTGGACCCTCCGTATTCGCTCTTTCACAGCAACCCTAAATATAGCCCTGGCCCGCCTGGAAGTCGACTGAAAACTCGGGCCCCAGAAAAACTGTTAAAAGCCTAATTCGCCCATCCAAAAGTGCCCCCAGAGGAAGGCTTTGGGTACAACTGAACTCCCCAGGGGAGCCTTTATGCAGCCCCACATGCAACTGGACCCTCCGGGTTCACTCTTTCACCGCAAGCCTATATATAGCCCTACTACGCCTGGAGGTCGACTGAAAAATCTGGCCCCAGATAACGTGATACAAGCCCCATTCGACCATTCAAAAGTGCCCCCAAAGGAAGGCTTTGGGTACAACTGAACTCCCCAGGGGAGCCTTTATGCAGGCCCATATGCAACTGGACCCTCCGTGTTCGCTGTTTACAAGCAACCCTAAATATAGCCCTGGCCCGCCTGGCAGTCGACTGAAAACTCGGGCACCACAAAATGCGTTAAAAGCCTAATTCGCCCATCCAAAAGTGCCCCCAGAGGAAGGCTTTGGGTACAACTGAACTCCCCAGGGGAGCCTTTATGCAGCCCCACATGCAACTGGACCCTCCGTATTGCTCTTTCACATCAACCCTAAATATAGCCCTGGCCCGCCTGGCAGTCGACTGAAAATTCGGGCCCCAGAAAATGCGTTAAAAGCCTAATTCGCCCATCGAAATGTGCCCCCAGATGAAGGCTTGGGGTACAACTGAACTCCCCAGGGGAGGCTTTATGCAGCCCCACATGCAACTGGACCCTCCGTATTCGCTCTTTCACAGAAAACATAAATATAGCCCTGGCCCGCCTGGCAGACGACTGAAAGCTCGGGCCACAGAAAATGTGTTACGAGCCCCATTCACCCATCCAGAAGTGCCCCCAAAGGAAGGCTTTGGGTACAACTGAACTCCCCAGGGGAGCCTTTATGCAGCCCCACATGCAACTGGACCCTCCGGGTTCACTCTTTCACCGCAAGCCTAAATATAGCCCTCGGCGCAATGGGAGAAGACTGAAAAAGTGGGCCTAAGAAAACACATTGCGAATCCCCTTGGACCATCCAAACTTGCCCCCAAAGGAAGGCTTTGGGTACAACTGGACTCCCCAGGGGAGCCTTAACGCAGCCCCACATGCAACTGGACCCTCCGTATTCGCTCTTTCACAGCAACCCTAAATATATCCCTGGCCCACCTGGCAGTCGAATGAAAAATCGGGCCCCATAAAATGCGTTAAAAGCCTAATTCGCCCATCCAAAAGTGCCCCCAGAGGAAGGCTTTGGGTACAACTGGACTCCCCAGGGGAGCCTTTATGCAGCCCCACATGCAACTGGACCCTCCGGGTTCACTCTTTCACCGCAAGCCTAAATATAGCCCTAGCACGCCTGGCAGTCGACTGAAAGCTCGGGCCACAGAAAATGTGTTACGAGCCCCATTCGCCCATCAAAAAGTGCGCCCAAAGGAAGGCTTTGGGTACATCTGAACTCCCCAGGGGAGCCTTTACGCAGCCCCACATGCAACTGGACCCTCCGTGTTCACTCTTTACAGCAACCCTAAATATAACCCTAGCCAGCATGGCAGAAGACTGAAAACTCGGGCCACAGAAAAAGCGTTTCAAGCCCCATTCACCCATCCAGAAGTGCCCCCAAAGGAAGGCTTTGGGTACAACTGAACTCCCCAGGGGAGCCTTTATGCAGCCCCACATGCAACTGGACCCTCCGGGTTCACTCTATCACAGCAACCCTAATTATAGCCCTGGCCCGCCTGGCAGTCGACTGAAAACTCGGGCTCCAGAAAATGCATTAAAAGCCTAATTCGCCCATCCAAAAGTGCCCCCAGAGGAAGGCTTTGGGTACAAGTGAACTCCCCAGGGGAGCCTTTACGCAGCCCCACATGCAACTGGACCCTCCGTGTTCTCTCTTTACAGCAACCCTAAATATAACCCTAGCCAGCATGGCAGAAGACTGAAAACTCGGGCCACAGAAAAAGCGTTTCAAGCCCCTTTCGCCCATACAGAAGTGCCCCCAAAGGAAGGCCTTGGGTACAAGTGAACTCCCCAGGGGAGCCTTTATGCAGCCCCACATGCAACTGGACCCTCCTTGTTCACTGTTTACGAGCAACCCTAAACATAGCCCTAGCCGGAATGGCAGAAGACTGAAAACTCGGGCCACAGAAAAAGCGTTTCAAGCCCCATTCACCCATCCAGAAGTGCCCCCAAAGGAAGGCTTTGGGTACAAGTGAACTCCCCAGGGGAGCCTTTATGCAGCCCCACATGCAACTGGACCCTCCAGGTTCACTCTTTCACCGCAAGCCTAAATATAATCCTCGGCGCAATGGGAGAAGACTGAAAAAGCGGGCCTAAGAAAACGCATTGCGAATCCCCTTGGACCATCCCAAAGTGCCCCCAAAGGAAGGCTTTGGGTACAACTGAACTCCCCAGGGGAGCCTTAACGCAGCCCCACATGCAACTGGACCCTCCGTATTCGCTCTTTCACAGCAACCCAAAATATAGCCCTGGCCCGCCTGGCAGTCGACTGAAAACTCGGGCCCCAGAAAAACTGTTAAAAGCCTAATTCGCCCATACAAAAGTGACCCCAGAGGAAGGCTTTGGGTACAACTGAACTCCCCAGGGGAGCCTTTATGCAGCCCCACATGCAACTGGACCCTCCGGGTTCACTCTTTCACCGCAAGCCTAAATATAGCCCTAGCACGCCTGGCAGTCGACTGAAAGCTCGGGCCACAGAAAATGTGTTCCGAGCCCCATTCGCCCATCCAAAACTGCCCCCAAAGGAAGGCTTTGGGTACAAGTGAACTCCCCAGGGGAGCCTTTATGCAGCCCCACATGCAACTGGAATCCCCGTGTTCGCTCTTTACAGCAACCCTATATATAACCCTAGCCAGCATGGCAGAAGACTGAAAACTCGGGCCACAGAAAAAGCGTTTCAAGCCCCTTTCGCCCATCCAGAAGTGTCGCCAAAGGAAGGCTTTGGGTACAACTGAACTCCCCAGGGGAGCCTTTATGCAGCCCCACATGCAACTGGACCCTCCTTGTTCACTGTTTACGAGCAACCCTAAATATACCCCTAGCCGCCATGGCAGAAGACTGAAAACTCGGGCCACAGAAAAAGCGTTTCAAGCCCCATTCACCCATCCAGAAGTGCCCCCAAAGGAAGGCTTTGGGTACAAGTGAACTCCCCAGGGGAGCCTTTATGCAGCCCCACATGCAACTGGACCCTCCGGGTTCACTCTTTCACCGCAAGCCTAAATATATCCCTCGGCGCAATGGGAGAAGACTGAAAAAGCGGGCCTCAGAAAACGCATTACGATTCCCCTTGGCTATTCACAAAGTGCCCCAAAGGAAGGCTTTGGGTACAACTGGACTTCCCAGGGGAGCCTTAACGCAGCCCCACATGCAACTGGACCCTCCGGGTTCACTCTTTCACAGCAACCCTAAATATAGCCCTGGCCCGCCTGGCAGTCGACTGAAAACTCGGGACCCAGAAAATGCATTAAAAGCCTAATTCGCCCATCCAAAAGTGCCCCCAGAGGAAGGCTTTGGGTACAACTGAACTCCCCAGGGGAGCCTTTATGCAGCCCCACATGCAACTGGACCCTCCGGGTTCACTCTTTCACCGCAATCCTATATATAGCCCTACTACGCCTGGAGGTCGACTGAAAAATCTGGCCCCAGATAACGTGATACAAGCCCCATTCGACCATTCAAAAGTGCCCCCAAAGGAAGGCTTTGGGTACAACTGAACTCCCCAGGGGAGCCTTTATGCAGGCCCATATGCAACTGGACCCTCCGTGTTCGCTGTTTACAAGCAACCCTAAATATAGCCCTGGCCCGCCTGGCAGTCGACTGAAAACTCGGGCACCACAAAATGCGTTAAAAGCCTAATTCGCCCATCCAAAAGTGCCCCCAGAGGAAGGCTTTGGGTACAACTGGACTCCCCAGGGGAGCCTTTATGCAGCCCCACATGCAACTGGACCCTCCGGGTTCACTCTTTCACCGCAAGCCTAAATATAGCCCTAGCACGCCTGGCAGTCGACTGAAAGCTCGGGCCACAGAAAATGTGTTACGAGCCCCATTCGCCCATCAAAAAGTGCGCCCAAAGGAAGGCTTTGGGTACATCTGAACTCCCCAGGGGAGCCTTTACGCAGCCCCACATGCAACTGGACCCTCCGTGTTCACTCTTTACAGCAACCCTAAATATAACCCTAGCCAGCATGGCAGAAGACTGAAAACTCGGGCCACAGAAAAAGCGTTTCAAGCCCCATTCACCCATCCAGAAGTGCCCCCAAAGGAAGGCTTTGGGTACAACTGAACTCCCCAGGGGAGCCTTTATGCAGCCCCACATGCAACTGGACCCTCCGGGTTCACTCTATCACAGCAACCCTAATTATAGCCCTGGCCCGCCTGGCAGTCGACTGAAAACTCGGGCTCCAGAAAATGCATTAAAAGCCTAATTCGCCCATCCAAAAGTGCCCCCAGAGGAAGGCTTTGGGTACAAGTGAACTCCCCAGGGGAGCCTTTACGCAGCCCCACATGCAACTGGACCCTCCGTGTTCTCTCTTTACAGCAACCCTAAATATAACCCTAGCCAGCATGGCAGAAGACTGAAAACTCGGGCCACAGAAAAAGCGTTTCAAGCCCCTTTCGCCCATACAGAAGTGCCCCCAAAGGAAGGCCTTGGGTACAAGTGAACTCCCCAGGGGAGCCTTTATGCAGCCCCACATGCAACTGGACCCTCCTTGTTCACTGTTTACGAGCAACCCTAAACATAGCCCTAGCCGGAATGGCAGAAGACTGAAAACTCGGGCCACAGAAAAAGCGTTTCAAGCCCCATTCACCCATCCAGAAGTGCCCCCAAAGGAAGGCTTTGGGTACAAGTGAACTCCCCAGGGGAGCCTTTATGCAGCCCCACATGCAACTGGACCCTCCGGGTTCACTCTTTCACCGCAAGCCTAAATATAATCCTCGGCGCAATGGGAGAAGACTGAAAAAGCGGGCCTAAGAAAACGCATTGCGAATCCCCTTGGACCATCCCAAAGTGCCCCCAAAGGAAGGCTTTGGGTACAACTGAACTCCCCAGGGGAGCCTTAACGCAGCCCCACATGCAACTGGACCCTCCGTATTCGCTCTTTCACAGCAACCCAAAATATAGCCCTGGCCCGCCTGGCAGTCGACTGAAAACTCGGGCCCCAGAAAAACTGTTAAAAGCCTAATTCGCCCATACAAAAGTGACCCCAGAGGAAGGCTTTGGGTACAACTGAACTCCCCAGGGGAGCCTTTATGCAGCCCCACATGCAACTGGACCCTCCGGGTTCACTCTTTCACCGCAAGCCTAAATATAGCCCTAGCACGCCTGGCAGTCGACTGAAAGCTCGGGCCACAGAAAATGTGTTCCGAGCCCCATTCGCCCATCCAAAACTGCCCCCAAAGGAAGGCTTTGGGTACAAGTGAACTCCCCAGGGGAGCCTTTATGCAGCCCCACATGCAACTGGAATCCCCGTGTTCGCTCTTTACAGCAACCCTATATATAACCCTAGCCAGCATGGCAGAAGACTGAAAACTCGGGCCACAGAAAAAGCGTTTCAAGCCCCTTTCGCCCATCCAGAAGTGTCCCCAAAGGAAGGCTTTGGGTACAACTGGACTTCCCAGGGGAGCCTTAACGCAGCCCCACATGCAACTGGACCCTCCGGGTTCACTCTTTCACAGCAACCCTAAATATAGCCCTGGCCCGCCTGGCAGTCGACTGAAAACTCGGGACCCAGAAAATGCATTAAAAGCCTAATTCGCCCATCCAAAAGTGCCCCCAGAGGAAGGCTTTGGGTACAACTGAACTCCCCAGGGGAGCCTTAACGCAGCCCCACATGCAACTGGACCCTCCTTGTTCACTGTTTACGAGCAACCCTAAATATACCCCTAGCCACCATGGCAGAAAACTGAAAACTCGGGCTCCAGAAAATGCGTTTCAAGCCCCATTCACCCATCCAGAAGTGCCCCCAAAGGAAGGCTTTGGGTACAAGTGAACTCCCCAGGGGAGCCTTTATGCAGCCCCACATGCAACTGGACCCTCCTTGTTCACTCTTTACAGCAACCCTAAATATCGCCCTGGCCCGCCTGGCAGTCGACTGAAAACTCGGGCCCCAGAAAATCTGTTAAAAGCCTAATTCGCCCATCCAAAAGTGCCCCCAGAGGAAGGCTTTGGGTACAACTGAACTCCCCAGGGGAGCCTTTATGCAGCCCCACATGCAACTGGACCCTCCGGGTTCACTCTTTCACCGCAAGCCTAAATATAGCCCTAGCACGCCTGGCAGTCGACTGAAAGATCGGGCCACAGAAAAAGCGTTTCAAGCCCCTTTCGCCCATCCAGAACTGCCCCCAAAGGAAGGCTTTGGGTACAAGTGAACTCCCCAGGGGAGCCTTTATGCAGCCCCACATGCAACTGGACCCTCCGGGTTCACTCTTTCACCGCAAGCCTAAATATAGCCCTAGCACGCCTGGCAGTCGACTGAAAGCTCGGGCCACAGAAAATGTGTTCCGAGCCCCATTCGCCCATCCAAAAGTGCCCCCAAAGGAAGGCTTTGGGTACAACTGAACTCCCCAGGGGAGCCTTTACACAGCCCCACATGCAACTGGACCCTCCTTGTTCACTGTTTACGAGCAACCCTAAATATACCCCTAGCCACCATGGCAATAGACTGAAAACTCGGGCCACAGAAAATGCGTTAAAAGCCTAATTCGCCCATCCAAAAGTGCCCCCAGAGGAAGGCTTTGGGTACAACTGAACTCCCCAGGGGAGCCTTTATGCAGGCCCATATGCAACTGGACCCTCCGTGTTCGCTGTTTACAAGCAACCCTAAATATAGCCCTGGCCCGCCTGGCAGTCGACTGAAAACTCGGGCACCACAAAATGCGTTAAAAGCCTAATTCGCCCATCCAAAAGTGCCCCCAAAGGAAGGCTTTGGGTACAACTGAACTCCCCAGGGGAGCCTTTATGCAGGCCCATATGCAACTGGACCCTCCGTGTTCGCTGTTTACAAGCAACCCTAAATATAGCCCTGGCCCGCCTGGCAGTCGACTGAAAACTCGGGCACCACAAAATGCGTTAAAAGCCTAATTCGCCCATCCAAAAGTGCCCCCAGAGGAAGGCTTTGGGTACAACTGAACTCCCCAGGGGAGCCTTTATGCAGCCCCACATGCAACTGGACCCTCCGTATTGCTCTTTCACATCAACCCTAAATATAGCCCTGGCCCGCCTGGCAGTCGACTGAAAATTCGGGCCCCAGAAAATGCGTTAAAAGCCTAATTCGCCCATCGAAATGTGCCCCCAGATGAAGGCTTGGGGTACAACTGAACTCCCCAGGGGAGGCTTTATGCAGCCCCACATGCAACTGGACCCTCCGTATTCGCTCTTTCACAGAAAACATAAATATAGCCCTGGCCCGCCTGGCAGACGACTGAAAGCTCGGGCCACAGAAAATGTGTTACGAGCCCCATTCACCCATCCAGAAGTGCCCCCAAAGGAAGGCTTTGGGTACAACTGAACTCCCCAGGGGAGCCTTTATGCAGCCCCACATGCAACTGGACCCTCCGGGTTCACTCTTTCACCGCAAGCCTAAATATAGCCCTCGGCGCAATGGGAGAAGACTGAAAAAGTGGGCCTAAGAAAACACATTGCGAATCCCCTTGGACCATCCAAACTTGCCCCCAAAGGAAGGCTTGGGGTACAACTGAACTCCCCAGGGGAGGCTTTATGCAGCCCCACATGCAACTGGACCCTCCGTATTCGCTCTTTCACAGAAAACATAAATATAGCCCTGGCCCGCCTGGCAGACGACTGAAAGCTCGGGCCACAGAAAATGTGTTACGAGCCCCATTCGCCCATCAAAAAGTGCGCCCAAAGGAAGGCTTTGGGTACATCTGAACTCCCCAGGGGAGCCTTTACGCAGCCCCACATGCAACTGGACCCTCCGTGTTCACTCTTTACAGCAACCCTAAATATAACCCTAGCCAGCATGGCAGAAGACTGAAAACTCGGGCCACAGAAAAAGCGTTTCAAGCCCCATTCACCCATCCAGAAGTGCCCCCAAAGGAAGGCTTTGGGTACAACTGAACTCCCCAGGGGAGCCTTTATGCAGCCCCACATGCAACTGGACCCTCCGGGTTCACTCTATCACAGCAACCCTAATTATAGCCCTGGCCCGCCTGGCAGTCGACTGAAAACTCGGGCTCCAGAAAATGCATTAAAAGCCTAATTCGCCCATCCAAAAGTGCCCCCAGAGGAAGGCTTTGGGTACAAGTGAACTCCCCAGGGGAGCCTTTACGCAGCCCCACATGCAACTGGACCCTCCGTGTTCTCTCTTTACAGCAACCCTAAATATAACCCTAGCCAGCATGGCAGAAGACTGAAAACTCGGGCCACAGAAAAAGCATTTCAAGCCCCTTTCGCCCATACAGAAGTGCCCCCAAAGGAAGGCCTTGGGTACAAGTGAACTCCCCAGGGGAGCCTTTATGCAGCCCCACATGCAACTGGACCCTCCTTGTTCACTGTTTACGAGCAACCCTAAACATAGCCCTAGCCGGAATGGCAGAAGACTGAAAACTCGGGCCACAGAAAAAGCGTTTCAAGCCCCATTCACCCATCCAGAAGTGCCCCCAAAGGAAGGCTTTGGGTACAAGTGAACTCCCCAGGGGAGCCTTTATGCAGCCCCACATGCAACTGGACCCTCCGGGTTCACTCTTTCACCGCAAGCCTAAATATAATCCTCGGCGCAATGGGAGAAGACTGAAAAAGCGGGCCTAAGAAAACGCATTGCGAATCCCCTTGGACCATCCCAAAGTGCCCCCAAAGGAAGGCTTTGGGTACAACTGAACTCCCCAGGGGAGCCTTAACGCAGCCCCACATGCAACTGGACCCTCCGTATTCGCTCTTTCACAGCAACCCAAAATATAGCCCTGGCCCGCCTGGCAGTCGACTGAAAACTCGGGCCCCAGAAAAACTGTTAAAAGCCTAATTCGCCCATACAAAAGTGACCCCAGAGGAAGGCTTTGGGTACAACTGAACTCCCCAGGGGAGCCTTTATGCAGCCCCACATGCAACTGGACCCTCCGGGTTCACTCTTTCACCGCAAGCCTAAATATAGCCCTAGCACGCCTGGCAGTCGACTGAAAGCTCGGGCCACAGAAAATGTGTTCCGAGCCCCATTCGCCCATCCAAAACTGCCCCCAAAGGAAGGCTTTGGGTACAAGTGAACTCCCCAGGGGAGCCTTTATGCAGCCCCACATGCAACTGGAATCCCCGTGTTCGCTCTTTACAGCAACCCTATATATAACCCTAGCCAGCATGGCAGAAGACTGAAAACTCGGGCCACAGAAAAAGCGTTTCAAGCCCCTTTCGCCCATCCAGAAGTGTCGCCAAAGGAAGGCTTTGGGTACAACTGAACTCCCCAGGGGAGCCTTTATGCAGCCCCACATGCAACTGGACCCTCCTTGTTCACTGTTTACGAGCAACCCTAAATATACCCCTAGCCGCCATGGCAGAAGACTGAAAACTCGGGCCACAGAAAAAGCGTTTCAAGCCCAATTCACCCATCCAGAAGTGCCCCCAAAGGAAGGCTTTGGGTACAAGTGAACTCCCCAGGGGAGCCTTTATGCAGCCCCACATGCAACTGGACCCTCCGGGTTCACTCTTTCACCGCAAGCCTAAATATATCCCTCGGCGCAATGGGAGAAGACTGAAAAAGCGGGCCTCAGAAAACGCATTACGATTCCCCTTGGCTATTCACAAAGTGCCCCAAAGGAAGGCTTTGGGTACAACTGGACTTCCCAGGGGAGCCTTAACGCAGCCCCACATGCAACTGGACCCTCCGGGTTCACTCTTTCACAGCAACCCTAAATATAGCCCTGGCCCGCCTGGCAGTCGACTGAAAACTCGGGACCCAGAAAATGCATTAAAAGCCTAATTCGCCCATCCAAAAGTGCCCCCAGAGGAAGGCTTTGGGTACAACTGAACTCCCCAGGGGAGCCTTTATGCAGCCCCACATGCAACTGGACCCTCCGGGTTCACTCTTTCACCGCAAGCCTATATATAGCCCTACTACGCCTGGAGGTCGACTGAAAAATCTGGCCCCAGATAACGTGATACAAGCCCCATTCGACCATTCAAAAGTGCCCCCAAAGGAAGGCTTTGGGTACAACTGAACTCCCCAGGGGAGCCTTTGTGCAGGCCCATATGCAACTGGACCCTCCGTGTTCGCTGTTTACAAGCAACCCTAAATATAGCCCTGGCCCGCCTGGCAGTCGACTGAAAACTCGGGCACCACAAAATGCGTTAAAAGCCTAATTCGCCCATCCAAAAGTGCCCCCAGAGGAAGGCTTTGGGTACAACTGGACTCCCCAGGGGAGCCTTTATGCAGCCCCACATGCAACTGGACCCTCCGGGTTCACTCTTTCACCGCAAGCCTAAATATAGCCCTAGCACGCCTGGCAGTCGACTGAAAGCTCGGGCCACAGAAAATGTGTTACGAGCCCCATTCGCCCATCAAAAAGTGCGCCCAAAGGAAGGCTTTGGGTACATCTGAACTCCCCAGGGGAGCCTTTACGCAGCCCCACATGCAACTGGACCCTCCGTGTTCACTCTTTACAGCAACCCTAAATATAACCCTAGCCAGCATGGCAGAAGACTGAAAACTCGGGCCACAGAAAAAGCGTTTCAAGCCCCATTCACCCATCCAGAAGTGCCCCCAAAGGAAGGCTTTGGGTACAACTGAACTCCCCAGGGGAGCCTTTATGCAGCCCCACATGCAACTGGACCCTCCGGGTTCACTCTATCACAGCAACCCTAATTATAGCCCTGGCCCGCCTGGCAGTCGACTGAAAACTCGGGCTCCAGAAAATGCATTAAAAGCCTAATTCGCCCATCCAAAAGTGCCCCCAGAGGAAGGCTTTGGGTACAAGTGAACTCCCCAGGGGAGCCTTTACGCAGCCCCACATGCAACTGGACCCTCCGTGTTCTCTCTTTACAGCAACCCTAAATATAACCCTAGCCAGCATGGCAGAAGACTGAAAACTCGGGCCACAGAAAAAGCGTTTCAAGCCCCTTTCGCCCATACAGAAGTGCCCCCAAAGGAAGGCCTTGGGTACAAGTGAACTCCCCAGGGGAGCCTTTATGCAGCCCCACATGCAACTGGACCCTCCTTGTTCACTGTTTACGAGCAACCCTAAACATAGCCCTAGCCGGAATGGCAGAAGACTGAAAACTCGGGCCACAGAAAAAGCGTTTCAAGCCCCATTCACCCATCCAGAAGTGCCCCCAAAGGAAGGCTTTGGGTACAAGTGAACTCCCCAGGGGAGCCTTTATGCAGCCCCACATGCAACTGGAATCCCCGTGTTCGCTCTTTACAGCAACCCTAAATATAACCCTAGCCAGCATGGCAGAAGACTGAAAACTCGGGCCACAGAAAAAGCGTTTCAAGCCCCTTTCGCCCATCCAGAAGTGTCCCCAAAGGAAGGCTTTGGGTACAACTGAACTCCCCAGGGGAGCCTTTATGCAGCCCCACATGCAACTGGACCCTCCTTGTTCACTGTTTACGAGCAACCCTAAATATACCCCTAGCCGCCATGGCAGAAGACTGAAAACTCGGGCCACAGAAAAAGCGTTTCAAGCCCCATTCACCCATCCAGAAGTGCCCCCAAAGGAAGGCTTTGGGTACAAGTGAACTCCCCAGGGGAGCCTTTATGCAGCCCCACATGCAACTGGACCCTCCGGGTTCACTCTTTCACCGCAAGCCTAAATATATCCCTCGGCGCAATGGGAGAAGACTGAAAAAGCGGGCCTCAGAAAACGCATTACGATTCCCCTTGGCTATTCACAAAGTGCCCCAAAGGAAGGCTTTGGGTACAACTGGACTTCCCAGGGGAGCCTTAACGCAGCCCCACATGCAACTGGACCCTCCGGGTTCACTCTTTCACAGCAACCCTAAATATAGCCCTGGCCCGCCTGGCAGTCGACTGAAAACTCGGGCACCACAAAATGCGTTAAAAGCCTAATTCGCCCATCCAAAAGTGCCCCCAGAGGAAGGCTTTGGGTACAACTGAACTCCCCAGGGGAGCCTTTATGCAGCCCCACATGCAACTGGACCCTCCGTATTGCTCTTTCACATCAACCCTAAATATAGCCCTGGCCCGCCTGGCAGTCGACTGAAAATTCGGGCCCCAGAAAATGCGTTAAAAGCCTAATTCGCCCATCGAAATGTGCCCCCAGATGAAGGCTTGGGGTACAACTGAACTCCCCAGGGGAGGCTTTATGCAGCCCCACATGCAACTGGACCCTCCGTATTCGCTCTTTCACAGAAAACATAAATATAGCCCTGGCCCGCCTGGCAGACGACTGAAAGCTCGGGCCACAGAAAATGTGTTACGAGCCCCATTCACCCATCCAGAAGTGCCCCCAAAGGAAGGCTTTGGGTACAACTGAACTCCCCAGGGGAGCCTTTATGCAGCCCCACATGCAACTGGACCCTCCGGGTTCACTCTTTCACCGCAAGCCTAAATATAGCCCTCGGCGCAATGGGAGAAGACTGAAAAAGTGGGCCTAAGAAAACACATTGCGAATCCCCTTGGACCATCCAAACTTGCCCCCAAAGGAAGGCTTTGGGTACAACTGGACTCCCCAGGGGAGCCTTAACGCAGCCCCACATGCAACTGGACCCTCCGTATTCGCTCTTTCACAGCAACCCTAAATATATCCCTGGCCCACCTGGCAGTCGAATGAAAAATCGGGCCCCATAAAATGCGTTAAAAGCCTAATTCGCCCATCCAAAAGTGCCCCCAGAGGAAGGCTTTGGGTACAACTGGACTCCCCAGGGGAGCCTTTATGCAGCCCCACATGCAACTGGACCCTCCGGGTTCACTCTTTCACCGCAAGCCTAAATATAGCCCTAGCACGCCTGGCAGTCGACTGAAAGCTCGGGCCACAGAAAATGTGTTACGAGCCCCATTCGCCCATCAAAAAGTGCGCCCAAAGGAAGGCTTTGGGTACATCTGAACTCCCCAGGGGAGCCTTTACGCAGCCCCACATGCAACTGGACCCTCCGTGTTCACTCTTTACAGCAACCCTAAATATAACCCTAGCCAGCATGGCAGAAGACTGAAAACTCGGGCCACAGAAAAAGCGTTTCAAGCCCCATTCACCCATCCAGAAGTGCCCCCAAAGGAAGGCTTTGGGTACAACTGAACTCCCCAGGGGAGCCTTTATGCAGCCCCACATGCAACTGGACCCTCCGGGTTCACTCTATCACAGCAACCCTAATTATAGCCCTGGCCCGCCTGGCAGTCGACTGAAAACTCGGGCTCCAGAAAATGCATTAAAAGCCTAATTCGCCCATCCAAAAGTGCCCCCAGAGGAAGGCTTTGGGTACAAGTGAACTCCCCAGGGGAGCCTTTACGCAGCCCCACATGCAACTGGACCCTCCATGTTCACTGTTTACGAGCAACCCTAAATATACCCCTAGCCACCATGGCAGAAGACTGAAAACTCGGGCTCCAAAAAATGCGTTTCAAGCCCCATTCACCCATCCAACAGTGCCCCCAAAGGAAGGCTTTGGGTACAACTGAACTCCCCAGGGGAGCCTTTATGCAGCCCCACATGCAACTGGACCCTCCGGGTTCACTCTTCCACCGCAAGCCTAAATATAGCCCTCGGAGCAATGGGAGAAGACTGAAAAACGGGCCTCAGAAAACGCATTGCGATTCCCCTTGGACCATCCAAAAGTGCCCCCAAAGGAAGGCTTTGGGTACAACTGAACTCCCCAGGGGAGCCTTTATGCAGCCCCACATGCAACTGGACCCTCCTTGTTCACTGTTTACGAGCAACCATAAATATACCCCTATCCACCATGGCAGAAGACTTAAAACTCGGGCTCCAGAAAATGCGTTTCGAGCCCCTTTCGCCCATCCAGAAGTGCCCCCAAAGGAAGGCTTTAGATACAAGTGAACTCCCCAGGGGAGCCTTTACGCAGCCCCACATGCAACTGGACCCTCCTTGTTCACTGTTTACAAGCAACCCTAAATATACCCATAGCCACCATGGCAGAAGACTGAAAACTCGGGCTCCAGAAAATGCGTTTCAAGCCCCATTCACCCATCCAGAAGTGCCCCCAAAGGAAGGCTTTGGGTACAAGTGAACTCCCCAGGGGAGCCTTTATGCAGCCCCACATGCAACTGGACCCTCCTTGTTCACTGTTTACAAGCAACCCTAAATATACCCCTAGCCACCATGGCAGAAGACTGAAAACTCGGGCTCCAGAATATGCGTTTCAAGCCCCATTCACCCATCCATAAGTGCCCCCAAAGGAAGGCTTTGGGTACATCTGAACTCCCCAGGGGAGCCTTTATGCAGCCCCACATGCAACTGGACCCTCCGTATTCGCTCTTTCACAGCAACCCTAAATAAAGACTGGCCCGCATGGCAGACAACTGAAAAATCGGGCCCCAGAAAACGTGCTACAAGCCCCATTCGCCCATCCAAAAGTGCCCCCAGAGGAAGGCTTTGGGTACAACTGAACTCCCCAGGGGAGCCTTTATGCAGGCCCATACGCAACTGGAACCCCCGTGTTCGCTGTTTACAAGCAACCCTAAATATAACACTAGCCAGCATGGCAGAAGACTGAAAACTCGGGCCCCTGAAACTGCGTTAAAAGCCTAATTCGCCCATCCAAAAGTGCCCCCAGAGGAAGGCTTTGGGTACAACTGAACTCCCCAGGGGAGCCTTTATGCAGCCCCACATGCAACTGGACCCTCCGTATTCGCTCTTTCACCGCAAGCCTAAATATACCCCTGGCCCGCCTGGCAGTCGACTGAAAATTCGGGCCCCAGAAAATGCGTTAAAATCCTAATTCTCCCATCCAAAAGTGCCCCCAGAGGAAGGCTTTGGGTACAAGTGAACTCCCCAGGGGAGCGTTTATGCAGGCCCATACGCAACTGGACCCTCCTTGTTCACTGTTTATGAGCAACCCTAAATATACCCCTAGCCACCATGGCAGAAGACTGAAAACTCGGGCTCCAGAAAATGCGTTTCAAGCCCCATTCACCCATCCAGAAGTGCCCCCAAAGGAAGGCTTTGGGTACAACTGAACTCCCCAGGGGAGCCTTTATGCAGCCCCACATGCAACAGGACCCTCCGGGTTCACTCTTTCACCGCAAGCCTAAATATAGCCCTCGGTGCAATGGGAGAAGACTGAAAAACGGGCCTCAGAAAATGCATTGCGATTCCCCTTGGACCATCCCAAAGTGCCCCCAAAGGAAGGCGTTGGGTACAACTGGACTCCCCAGGGGAGCCTTAACGCAGCCCCACATGCAACTGGACCCTCCGTATTCGCTCTTTCACAGCAACCCTAAATATAGCCCTGGCCCGCCTGGAAGTCGACTGAAAACTCGGGCCCCAGAAAAACTGTTAAAAGCCTAATTCGCCCATCCAAAAGTGCCCCCAGAGGAAGGCTTTGGGTACAAGTGAACTCCCCAGGGGAGCCTTTATGCAGCCCCACATGCAACTGGACCCTCCGGGTTCACTCTTTCACCGCAAGCCTATATATAGCCCTACTACGCCTGGAGGTCGACTGAAAAATCTGGCCCCAGATAACGTGATACAAGCCCCATTCGACCATTCAAAAGTGCCCCCAAAGGAAGGCTTTGGGTACAACTGAACTCCCCAGGGGAGCCTTTATGCAGGCCCATATGCAACTGGACCCTCCGTGTTCGCTGTTTACAAGCAACCCTAAATATAGCCCTGGCCCGCCTGGCAGTCGACTGAAAACTCGGGCACCACAAAATGCGTTAAAAGCCTAATTCGCCCATCCAAAAGTGCCCCCAGAGGAAGGCTTTGGGTACAACTGAACTCCCCAGGGGAGCCTTTATGCAGCCCCACATGCAACTGGACCCTCCGTATTGCTCTTTCACATCAACCCTAAATATAGCCCTGGCCCGCCTGGCAGTCGACTGAAAATTCGGGCCCCAGAAAATGCGTTAAAAGCCTAATTCGCCCATCGAAATGTGCCCCCAGATGAAGGCTTGGGGTACAACTGAACTCCCCAGGGGAGGCTTTATGCAGCCCCACATGCAACTGGACCCTCCGTATTCGCTCTTTCACAGAAAACATAAATATAGCCCTGGCCCGCCTGGCAGACGACTGAAAGCTCGGGCCACAGAAAATGTGTTACGAGCCCCATTCACCCATCCAGAAGTGCCCCCAAAGGAAGGCTTTGGGTACAACTGAACTCCCCAGGGGAGCCTTTATGCAGCCCCACATGCAACTGGACCCTCCGGGTTCACTCTTTCACCGCAAGCCTAAATATAGCCCTCGGCGCAATGGGAGAAGACTGAAAAAGTGGGCCTAAGAAAACACATTGCGAATCCCCTTGGACCATCCAAACTTGCCCCCAAAGGAAGGCTTTGGGTACAACTGGACTCCCCAGGGGAGCCTTAACGCAGCCCCACATGCAACTGGACCCTCCGTATTCGCTCTTTCACAGCAACCCTAAATATATCCCTGGCCCACCTGGCAGTCGAATGAAAAATCGGGCCCCATAAAATGCGTTAAAAGCCTAATTCGCCCATCCAAAAGTGCCCCCAGAGGAAGGCTTTGGGTACAACTGGACTCCCCAGGGGAGCCTTTATGCAGCCCCACATGCAACTGGACCCTCCGGGTTCACTCTTTCACCGCAAGCCTAAATATAGCCCTAGCACGCCTGGCAGTCGACTGAAAGCTCGGGCCACAGAAAATGTGTTACGAGCCCCATTCGCCCATCAAAAAGTGCGCCCAAAGGAAGGCTTTGGGTACATCTGAACTCCCCAGGGGAGCCTTTACGCAGCCCCACATGCAACTGGACCCTCCGTGTTCACTCTTTACAGCAACCCTAAATATAACCCTAGCCAGCATGGCAGAAGACTGAAAACTCGGGCCACAGAAAAAGCGTTTCAAGCCCCATTCACCCATCCAGAAGTGCCCCCAAAGGAAGGCTTTGGGTACAACTGAACTCCCCAGGGGAGCCTTTATGCAGCCCCACATGCAACTGGACCCTCCGGGTTCACTCTATCACAGCAACCCTAATTATAGCCCTGGCCCGCCTGGCAGTCGACTGAAAACTCGGGCTCCAGAAAATGCATTAAAAGCCTAATTCGCCCATCCAAAAGTGCCCCCAGAGGAAGGCTTTGGGTACAAGTGAACTCCCCAGGGGAGCCTTTACGCAGCCCCACATGCAACTGGACCCTCCGTGTTCTCTCTTTACAGCAACCCTAAATATAACCCTAGCCAGCATGGCAGAAGACTGAAAACTCGGGCCACAGAAAAAGCGTTTCAAGCCCCTTTCGCCCATACAGAAGTGCCCCCAAAGGAAGGCCTTGGGTACAAGTGAACTCCCCAGGGGAGCCTTTATGCAGCCCCACATGCAACTGGACCCTCCTTGTTCACTGTTTACGAGCAACCCTAAACATAGCCCTAGCCGGAATGGCAGAAGACTGAAAACTCGGGCCACAGAAAAAGCGTTTCAAGCCCCATTCACCCATCCAGAAGTGCCCCCAAAGGAAGGCTTTGGGTACAAGTGAACTCCCCAGGGGAGCCTTTATGCAGCCCCACATGCAACTGGACCCTCCGGGTTCACTCTTTCACCGCAAGCCTAAATATAATCCTCGGCGCAATGGGAGAAGACTGAAAAAGCGGGCCTAAGAAAACGCATTGCGAATCCCCTTGGACCATCCCAAAGTGCCCCCAAAGGAAGGCTTTGGGTACAACTGAACTCCCCAGGGGAGCCTTAACGCAGCCCCACATGCAACTGGACCCTCCGTATTCGCTCTTTCACAGCAACCCAAAATATAGCCCTGGCCCGCCTGGCAGTCGACTGAAAACTCGGGCCCCAGAAAAACTGTTAAAAGCCTAATTCGCCCATACAAAAGTGACCCCAGAGGAAGGCTTTGGGTACAACTGAACTCCCCAGGGGAGCCTTTATGCAGCCCCACATGCAACTGGACCCTCCGGGTTCACTCTTTCACCGCAAGCCTAAATATAGCCCTAGCACGCCTGGCAGTCGACTGAAAGCTCGGGCCACAGAAAATGTGTTCCGAGCCCCATTCGCCCATCCAAAACTGCCCCCAAAGGAAGGCTTTGGGTACAAGTGAACTCCCCAGGGGAGCCTTTATGCAGCCCCACATGCAACTGGAATCCCCGTGTTCGCTCTTTACAGCAACCCTATATATAACCCTAGCCAGCATGGCAGAAGACTGAAAACTCGGGCCACAGAAAAAGCGTTTCAAGCCCCTTTCGCCCATCCAGAAGTGTCGCCAAAGGAAGGCTTTGGGTACAACTGAACTCCCCAGGGGAGCCTTTATGCAGCCCCACATGCAACTGGACCCTCCTTGTTCACTGTTTACGAGCAACCCTAAATATACCCCTAGCCGCCATGGCAGAAGACTGAAAACTCGGGCCACAGAAAAAGCGTTTCAAGCCCCATTCACCCATCCAGAAGTGCCCCCAAAGGAAGGCTTTGGGTACAAGTGAACTCCCCAGGGGAGCCTTTATGCAGCCCCACATGCAACTGGACCCTCCGGGTTCACTCTTTCACCGCAAGCCTAAATATATCCCTCGGCGCAATGGGAGAAGACTGAAAAAGCGGGCCTCAGAAAACGCATTACGATTCCCCTTGGCTATTCACAAAGTGCCCCAAAGGAAGGCTTTGGGTACAACTGGACTTCCCAGGGGAGCCTTAACGCAGCCCCACATGCAACTGGACCCTCCGGGTTCACTCTTTCACAGCAACCCTAAATATAGCCCTGGCCCGCCTGGCAGTCGACTGAAAACTCGGGACCCAGAAAATGCATTAAAAGCCTAATTCGCCCATCCAAAAGTGCCCCCAGAGGAAGGCTTTGGGTACAACTGAACTCCCCAGGGGAGCCTTTATGCAGCCCCACATGCAACTGGACCCTCCGGGTTCACTCTTTCACCGCAATCCTATATATAGCCCTACTACGCCTGGAGGTCGACTGAAAAATCTGGCCCCAGATAACGTGATACAAGCCCCATTCGACCATTCAAAAGTGCCCCCAAAGGAAGGCTTTGGGTACAACTGAACTCCCCAGGGGAGCCTTTATGCAGGCCCATATGCAACTGGACCCTCCGTGTTCGCTGTTTACAAGCAACCCTAAATATAGCCCTGGCCCGCCTGGCAGTCGACTGAAAACTCGGGCACCACAAAATGCGTTAAAAGCCTAATTCGCCCATCCAAAAGTGCCCCCAGAGGAAGGCTTTGGGTACAACTGGACTCCCCAGGGGAGCCTTTATGCAGCCCCACATGCAACTGGACCCTCCGGGTTCACTCTTTCACCGCAAGCCTAAATATAACCCTAGCACGCCTGGCAGTCGACTGAAAGCTCGGGCCACAGAAAATGTGTTACGAGCCCCATTCGCCCATCAAAAAGTGCGCCCAAAGGAAGGCTTTGGGTACATCTGAACTCCCCAGGGGAGCCTTTACGCAGCCCCACATGCAACTGGACCCTCCGTGTTCACTCTTTACAGCAACCCTAAATATAACCCTAGCCAGCATGGCAGAAGACTGAAAACTCGGGCCACAGAAAAAGCGTTTCAAGCCCCATTCACCCATCCAGAAGTGCCCCCAAAGGAAGGCTTTGGGTACAACTGAACTCCCCAGGGGAGCCTTTATGCAGCCCCACATGCAACTGGACCCTCCGGGTTCACTCTATCACAGCAACCCTAATTATAGCCCTGGCCCGCCTGGCAGTCGACTGAAAACTCGGGCTCCAGAAAATGCATTAAAAGCCTAATTCGCCCATCCAAAAGTGCCCCCAGAGGAAGGCTTTGGGTACAAGTGAACTCCCCAGGGGAGCCTTTAAGCAGCCCCACATGCAACTGGACCCTCCGTGTTCTCTCTTTACAGCAACCCTAAATATAACCCTAGCCAGCATGGCAGAAGACTGAAAACTCGGGCCACAGAAAAAGCGTTTCAAGCCCCTTTCGCCCATACAGAAGTGCCCCCAAAGGAAGGCCTTGGGTACAAGTGAACTCCCCAGGGGAGCCTTTATGCAGCCCCACATGCAACTGGACCCTCCTTGTTCACTGTTTACGAGCAACCCTAAACATAGCCCTAGCCGGAATGGCAGAAGACTGAAAACTCGGGCCACAGAAAAAGCGTTTCAAGCCCCATTCACCCATCCAGAAGTGCCCCCAAAGGAAGGCTTTGGGTACAAGTGAACTCCCCAGGGGAGCCTTTATGCAGCCCCACATGCAACTGGACCCTCCGGGTTCACTCTTTCACCGCAAGCCTAAATATAATCCTCGGCGCAATGGGAGAAGACTGAAAAAGCGGGCCTAAGAAAACGCATTGCGAATCCCCTTGGACCATCCCAAAGTGCCCCCAAAGGAAGGCTTTGGGTACAACTGAACTCCCCAGGGGAGCCTTAACGCAGCCCCACATGCAACTGGACCCTCCGTATTCGCTCTTTCACAGCAACCCAAAATATAGCCCTGGCCCGCCTGGCAGTCGACTGAAAACTCGGGCCCCAGAAAAACTGTTAAAAGCCTAATTCGCCCATACAAAAGTGACCCCAGAGGAAGGCTTTGGGTACAACTGAACTCCCCAGGGGAGCCTTTATGCAGCCCCACATGCAACTGGACCCTCCGGGTTCACTCTTTCACCGCAAGCCTAAATATAGCCCTAGCACGCCTGGCAGTCGACTGAAAGCTCGGGCCACAGAAAATGTGTTCCGAGCCCCATTCGCCCATCCAAAACTGCCCCCAAAGGAAGGCTTTGGGTACAAGTGAACTCCCCAGGGGAGCCTTTATGCAGCCCCACATGCAACTGGAATCCCCGTGTTCGCTCTTTACAGCAACCCTATATATAACCCTAGCCAGCATGGCAGAAGACTGAAAACTCGGGCCACAGAAAAAGCGTTTCAAGCCCCTTTCGCCCATCCAGAAGTGTCCCCAAAGGAAGGCTTTGGGTACAACTGAACTCCCCAGGGGAGCCTTTATGCAGCCCCACATGCAACTGGACCCTCCTTGTTCACTGTTTACGAGCAACCCTAAATATACCCCTAGCCGCCATGGCAGAAGACTGAAAACTCGGGCCACAGAAAAAGCGTTTCAAGCCCCATTCACCCATCCAGAAGTGCCCCCAAAGGAAGGCTTTGGGTACAAGTGAACTCCCCAGGGGAGCCTTTATGCAGCCCCACATGCAACTGGACCCTCCGGGTTCACTCTTTCACCGCAAGCCTAAATATATCCCTCGGCGCAATGGGAGAAGACTGAAAAAGCGGGCCTCAGAAAACGCATTACGATTCCCCTTGGCTATTCACAAAGTGCCCCAAAGGAAGGCTTTGGGTACAACTGGACTTCCCAGGGGAGCCTTAACGCAGCCCCACATGCAACTGGACCCTCCGGGTTCACTCTTTCACAGCAACCCTAAATATAGCCCTGGCCCGCCTGGCAGTCGACTGAAAACTCGGGACCCAGAAAATGCATTAAAAGCCTAATTCGCCCATCCAAAAGTGCCCCCAGAGGAAGGCTTTGGGTACAACTGAACTCCCCAGGGGAGCCTTAACGCAGCCCCACATGCAACTGGACCCTCCTTGTTCACTGTTTACGAGCAACCCTAAATATACCCCTAGCCACCATGGCAGAAAACTGAAAACTCGGGCTCCAGAAAATGCGTTTCAAGCCCCATTCACCCATCCAGAAGTGCCCCCAAAGGAAGGCTTTGGGTACAAGTGAACTCCCCAGGGGAGCCTTTATGCAGCCCCACATGCAACTGGACCCTCCTTGTTCACTGTTTACGAGCAACCCTAAATATCGCCCTGGCCCGCCTGGCAGTCGACTGAAAACTCGGGCCCCAGAAAATCTGTTAAAAGCCTAATTCGCCCATCCAAAAGTGCCCCCAGAGGAAGGCTTTGGGTACAACTGAACTCCCCAGGGGAGCCTTTATGCAGCCCCACATGCAACTGGACCCTCCGGGTTCACTCTTTCACCGCAAGCCTAAATATAGCCCTAGCACGCCTGGCAGTCGACTGAAAGATCGGGCCACAGAAAAAGCGTTTCAAGCCCCTTTCGCCCATCCAGAACTGCCCCCAAAGGAAGGCTTTGGGTACAAGTGAACTCCCCAGGGGAGCCTTTATGCAGCCCCACATGCAACTGGACCCTCCGGGTTCACTCTTTCACCGCAAGCCTAAATATAGCCCTAGCACGCCTGGCAGTCGACTGAAAGCTCGGGCCACAGAAAATGTGTTCCGAGCCCCATTCGCCCATCCAAAAGTGCCCCCAAAGGAAGGCTTTGGGTACAACTGAACTCCCCAGGGGAGCCTTTACACAGCCCCACATGCAACTGGACCCTCCTTGTTCACTGTTTACGAGCAACCCTAAATATACCCCTAGCCACCATGGCAATAGACTGAAAACTCGGGCCACAGAAAATGCGTTAAAAGCCTAATTCGCCCATCCAAAAGTGCCCCCAGAGGAAGGCTTTGGGTACAACTGAACTCCCCAGGGGAGCCTTTATGCAGGCCCATATGCAACTGGACCCTCCGTGTTCGCTGTTTACAAGCAACCCTAAATATAGCCCTGGCCCGCCTGGCAGTCGACTGAAAACTCGGGCACCACAAAATGCGTTAAAAGCCTAATTCGCCCATCCAAAAGTGCCCCCAAAGGAAGGCTTTGGGTACAACTGAACTCCCCAGGGGAGCCTTTATGCAGGCCCATATGCAACTGGACCCTCCGTGTTCGCTGTTTACAAGCAACCCTAAATATAGCCCTGGCCCGCCTGGCAGTCGACTGAAAACTCGGGCACCACAAAATGCGTTAAAAGCCTAATTCGCCCATCCAAAAGTGCCCCCAGAGGAAGGCTTTGGGTACAACTGAACTCCCCAGGGGAGCCTTTATGCAGCCCCACATGCAACTGGACCCTCCGTATTGCTCTTTCACATCAACCCTAAATATAGCCCTGGCCCGCCTGGCAGTCGACTGAAAATTCGGGCCCCAGAAAATGCGTTAAAAGCCTAATTCGCCCATCGAAATGTGCCCCCAGATGAAGGCTTGGGGTACAACTGAACTCCCCAGGGGAGGCTTTATGCAGCCCCACATGCAACTGGACCCTCCGTATTCGCTCTTTCACAGAAAACATAAATATAGCCCTGGCCCGCCTGGCAGACGACTGAAAGCTCGGGCCACAGAAAATGTGTTACGAGCCCCATTCACCCATCCAGAAGTGCCCCCAAAGGAAGGCTTTGGGTACAACTGAACTCCCCAGGGGAGCCTTTATGCAGCCCCACATGCAACTGGACCCTCCGGGTTCACTCTTTCACCGCAAGCCTAAATATAGCCCTCGGCGCAATGGGAGAAGACTGAAAAAGTGGGCCTAAGAAAACACATTGCGAATCCCCTTGGACCATCCAAACTTGCCCCCAAAGGAAGGCTTTGGGTACAACTGGACTCCCCAGGGGAGCCTTAACGCAGCCCCACATGCAACTGGACCCTCCGTATTCGCTCTTTCACAGCAACCCTAAATATATCCCTGGCCCACCTGGCAGTCGAATGAAAAATCGGGCCCCATAAAATGCGTTAAAAGCCTAATTCGCCCATCCAAAAGTGCCCCCAGAGGAAGGCTTTGGGTACAACTGGACTCCCCAGGGGAGCCTTTATGCAGCCCCACATGCAACTGGACCCTCCGGGTTCACTCTTTCACCGCAAGCCTAAATATAGCCCTAGCACGCCTGGCAGTCGACTGAAAGCTCGGGCCACAGAAAATGTGTTACGAGCCCCATTCGCCCATCAAAAAGTGCGCCCAAAGGAAGGCTTTGGGTACATCTGAACTCCCCAGGGGAGCCTTTACGCAGCCCCACATGCAACTGGACCCTCCGTGTTCACTCTTTACAGCAACCCTAAATATAACCCTAGCCAGCATGGCAGAAGACTGAAAACTCGGGCCACAGAAAAAGCGTTTCAAGCCCCATTCACCCATCCAGAAGTGCCCCCAAAGGAAGGCTTTGGGTACAACTGAACTCCCCAGGGGAGCCTTTATGCAGCCCCACATGCAACTGGACCCTCCGGGTTCACTCTATCACAGCAACCCTAATTATAGCCCTGGCCCGCCTGGCAGTCGACTGAAAACTCGGGCTCCAGAAAATGCATTAAAAGCCTAATTCGCCCATCCAAAAGTGCCCCCAGAGGAAGGCTTTGGGTACAAGTGAACTCCCCAGGGGAGCCTTTACGCAGCCCCACATGCAACTGGACCCTCCGTGTTCTCTCTTTACAGCAACCCTAAATATAACCCTAGCCAGCATGGCAGAAGACTGAAAACTCGGGCCACAGAAAAAGCATTTCAAGCCCCTTTCGCCCATACAGAAGTGCCCCCAAAGGAAGGCCTTGGGTACAAGTGAACTCCCCAGGGGAGCCTTTATGCAGCCCCACATGCAACTGGACCCTCCTTGTTCACTGTTTACGAGCAACCCTAAACATAGCCCTAGCCGGAATGGCAGAAGACTGAAAACTCGGGCCACAGAAAAAGCGTTTCAAGCCCCATTCACCCATCCAGAAGTGCCCCCAAAGGAAGGCTTTGGGTACAAGTGAACTCCCCAGGGGAGCCTTTATGCAGCCCCACATGCAACTGGACCCTCCGGGTTCACTCTTTCACCGCAAGCCTAAATATAATCCTCGGCGCAATGGGAGAAGACTGAAAAAGCGGGCCTAAGAAAACGCATTGCGAATCCCCTTGGACCATCCCAAAGTGCCCCCAAAGGAAGGCTTTGGGTACAACTGAACTCCCCAGGGGAGCCTTAACGCAGCCCCACATGCAACTGGACCCTCCGTATTCGCTCTTTCACAGCAACCCAAAATATAGCCCTGGCCCGCCTGGCAGTCGACTGAAAACTCGGGCCCCAGAAAAACTGTTAAAAGCCTAATTCGCCCATACAAAAGTGACCCCAGAGGAAGGCTTTGGGTACAACTGAACTCCCCAGGGGAGCCTTTATGCAGCCCGACATGCAACTGGACCCTCCGTATTCGCTCTTTCACAGCAACCCTAAATATAACCTTGGCCCGCCTGGCAGACAACTGAAAAATCGGGCCCCAGAAAACGTGCTACAAGCCCCATTCGACCATCCAGAAGTGCCCCCAAAGGAAGGCTTTGGGTACAAGTGAACTCCCCAGGGGAGCCTTTATGCAGCCCCACATGCAACTGGACCATCCGGGTTCACTCTTTCACCGCAAGCCTAAATATAGCCCTAGCACGCCTGGCAGTCGACTGAAAGCTCGGGCCACAGAAAATGTGTTCCGAGCCCCATTCGCCCATCCAAAACTGCCCCCAAAGGAAGGCTTTGGGTACAAGTGAACTCCCCAGGGGAGCCTTTATGCAGCCCCACATGCAACTGGAATCCCCGTGTTCGCTCTTTACAGCAACCCTATATATAACCCTAGCCAGCATGGCAGAAGACTGAAAACTCGGGCCACAGAAAAAGCGTTTCAAGCCCCTTTCGCCCATCTAGAAGTGTCGCCAAAGGAAGGCTTTGGGTACAACTGAACTCCCCAGGGGAGCCTTTATGCAGCCCCACATGCAACTGGACCCTCCTTGTTCACTGTTTACGAGCAACCCTAAATATACCCCTAGCCGCCATGGCAGAAGACTGAAAACTCGGGCCACAGAAAAAGCGTTTCAAGCCCAATTCACCCATCCAGAAGTGCCCCCAAAGGAAGGCTTTGGGTACAAGTGAACTCCCCAGGGGAGCCTTTATGCAGCCCCACATGCAACTGGACCCTCCGGGTTCACTCTTTCACCGCAAGCCTAAATATATCCCTCGGCGCAATGGGAGAAGACTGAAAAAGCGGGCCTCAGAAAACGCATTACGATTCCCCTTGGCTATTCACAAAGTGCCCCAAAGGAAGGCTTTGGGTACAACTGGACTTCCCAGGGGAGCCTTAACGCAGCCCCACATGCAACTGGACCCTCCGGGTTCACTCTTTCACAGCAACCCTAAATATAGCCCTGGCCCGCCTGGCAGTCGACTGAAAACTCGGGACCCAGAAAATGCATTAAAAGCCTAATTCGCCCATCCAAAAGTGCCCCCAGAGGAAGGCTTTGGGTACAACTGAACTCCCCAGGGGAGCCTTTATGCAGCCCCACATGCAACTGGACCCTCCGGGTTCACTCTTTCACCGCAAGCCTATATATAGCCCTACTACGCCTGGAGGTCGACTGAAAAATCTGGCCCCAGATAACGTGATACAAGCCCCATTCGACCATTCAAAAGTGCCCCCAGAGGAAGGCTTTGGGTACAACTGAACTCCCCAGGGGAGCCTTTGTGCAGGCCCATATGCAACTGGACCCTCCGTGTTCGCTGTTTACAAGCAACCCTAAATATAGCCCTGGCCCGCCTGGCAGTCGACTGAAAACTCGGGCACCACAAAATGCGTTAAAAGCCTAATTCGCCCATCCAAAAGTGCCCCCAGAGGAAGGCTTTGGGTACAACTGGACTCCCCAGGGGAGCCTTTATGCAGCCCCACATGCAACTGGACCCTCCGGGTTCACTCTTTCACCGCAAGCCTAAATATAGCCCTAGCACGCCTGGCAGTCGACTGAAAGCTCGGGCCACAGAAAATGTGTTACGAGCCCCATTCGCCCATCAAAAAGTGCGCCCAAAGGAAGGCTTTGGGTACATCTGAACTCCCCAGGGGAGCCTTTACGCAGCCCCACATGCAACTGGACCCTCCGTGTTCACTCTTTACAGCAACCCTAAATATAACCCTAGCCAGCATGGCAGAAGACTGAAAACTCGGGCCACAGAAAAAGCGTTTCAAGCCCCATTCACCCATCCAGAAGTGCCCCCAAAGGAAGGCTTTGGGTACAACTGAACTCCCCAGGGGAGCCTTTATGCAGCCCCACATGCAACTGGACCCTCCGGGTTCACTCTATCACAGCAACCCTAATTATAGCCCTGGCCCGCCTGGCAGTCGACTGAAAACTCGGGCTCCAGAAAATGCATTAAAAGCCTAATTCGCCCATCCAAAAGTGCCCCCAGAGGAAGGCTTTGGGTACAAGTGAACTCCCCAGGGGAGCCTTTACGCAGCCCCACATGCAACTGGACCCTCCGTGTTCTCTCTTTACAGCAACCCTAAATATAACCCTAGCCAGCATGGCAGAAGACTGAAAACTCGGGCCACAGAAAAAGCGTTTCAAGCCCCTTTCGCCCATACAGAAGTGCCCCCAAAGGAAGGCCTTGGGTACAAGTGAACTCCCCAGGGGAGCCTTTATGCAGCCCCACATGCAACTGGACCCTCCTTGTTCACTGTTTACGAGCAACCCTAAACATAGCCCTAGCCGGAATGGCAGAAGACTGAAAACTCGGGCCACAGAAAAAGCGTTTCAAGCCCCATTCACCCATCCAGAAGTGCCCCCAAAGGAAGGCTTTGGGTACAAGTGAACTCCCCAGGGGAGCCTTTATGCAGCCCCACATGCAACTGGAATCCCCGTGTTCGCTCTTTACAGCAACCCTAAATATAACCCTAGCCAGCATGGCAGAAGACTGAAAACTCGGGCCACAGAAAAAGCGTTTCAAGCCCCTTTCGCCCATCCAGAAGTGTCCCCAAAGGAAGGCTTTGGGTACAACTGAACTCCCCAGGGGAGCCTTTATGCAGCCCCACATGCAACTGGACCCTCCTTGTTCACTGTTTACGAGCAACCCTAAATATACCCCTAGCCGCCATGGCAGAAGACTGAAAACTCGGGCCACAGAAAAAGCGTTTCAAGCCCCATTCACCCATCCAGAAGTGCCCCCAAAGGAAGGCTTTGGGTACAAGTGAACTCCCCAGGGGAGCCTTTATGCAGCCCCACATGCAACTGGACCCTCCGGGTTCACTCTTTCACCGCAAGCCTAAATATATCCCTCGGCGCAATGGGAGAAGACTGAAAAAGCGGGCCTCAGAAAACGCATTACGATTCCCCTTGGCTATTCACAAAGTGCCCCAAAGGAAGGCTTTGGGTACAACTGGACTTCCCAGGGGAGCCTTAACGCAGCCCCACATGCAACTGGACCCTCCGGGTTCACTCTTTCACAGCAACCCTAAATATAGCCCTGGCCCGCCTGGCAGTCGACTGAAAACTCGGGACCCAGAAAATGCATTAAAAGCCTAATTCGCCCATCCAAAAGTGCCCCCAGAGGAAGGCTTTGGGTACAACTGAACTCCCCAGGGGAGCCTTAACGCAGCCCCACATGCAACTGGACCCTCCTTGTTCACTGTTTACGAGCAACCCTAAATATACCCCTAGCCACCATGGCAGAAAACTGAAAACTCGGGCTCCAGAAAATGCGTTTCAAGCCCCATTCACCCATCCAGAAGTGCCCCCAAAGGAAGGCTTTGGGTACAAGTGAACTCCCCAGGGGAGCCTTTATGCAGCCCCACATGCAACTGGACCCTCCTTGTTCACTGTTTACGAGCAACCCTAAATATCGCCCTGGCCCGCCTGGCAGTCGACTGAAAACTCGGGCCCCAGAAAATCTGTTAAAAGCCTAATTCGCCCATCCAAAAGTGCCCCCAGAGGAAGGCTTTGGGTACAACTGAACTCCCCAGGGGAGCCTTTATGCAGCCCCACATGCAACTGGACCCTCCGGGTTCACTCTTTCACCGCAAGCCTAAATATAGCCCTAGCACGCCTGGCAGTCGACTGAAAGCTCGGGCCACAGAAAATGTGTTAAGAGCCCCATTCGCCCATCCAAAAGTGCCCCCAAAGGAAGGCTTTGGGTACAACTGAACTCCCCAGGGGAGCCTTTACACAGCCCCACATGCAACTGGACCCTCCTTGTTCACTGTTTACGAGCAACCCTAAATATACCCCTAGCCACCATGGCAATAGACTGAAAACTCGGGCCACAGAAAATGCGTTAAAAGCCTAATTCGCCCATCCAAAAGTGCCCCCAGAGGAAGGCTTTGGGTACAACTGAACTCCCCAGGAGAGCCTTAACGCAGCCCCACATGCAACTGGACCCTCCGTATTTGCTCTTTCACAGCAAACCTAAATATAACCCTGGCCCACCTGGCAGTCGACTGAAAACTCGGGCCCCAGAAAATGCCTTAAAAGCCTAATTCGCCCATCCAAAAGTGCCCCCAAAGGAAGGCTTTGGGTACAAGTGAACTCCCCAGGGGAGCCTTTACGCAGCCCCACATGCAACTGGACCCTCCTTGTTCACTGTTGTCCTGGTTTCAGTTAGCACAGAATTAATTTTCTTCCTAGTAGCTGGTGGAATGCTGTGTTTTGGCTTAGGATGAGAAGAGTGCTGATAACACCCCGATGCTTTAATTGTTGCAGAGCAGTGCTTATACTAAGCCAAGGACATCTCAGCCTTTTGCTCTGTCCTGCCAACGGGCAGGCTGGGGGTGCAGTAAGAGCTGGGAGGGGACAGACCCAGGACAGGTGACCCAAACTAGCCAAAGGGGTATTCCATACCATCTGACGTCATGCTAAACAATATATAGGGGTGGCTAGCTGGGGGGAGGGGGCCGGACTGCTCGGGGTTAGGCTGGGCATCGGTCAGCGAGTGGTGAGCAATTGCATTGTGCATCACTTGTTTGTACATACTATTACTTTCGTATTATCACCATTGTATCATTATTATTATTATTGTTATTATTATTTTGTTATTATTATTTTCCTGTCTTATTAAACTGTCTTTATCTCAACTCACGGGCTTCACTTTCCATTTCTCTCCCCCGTCCCAGAGAGGGAGGGGGGAGGGTGAGCGAACGGCTGCGTGGTGTTTAGCTGCCAGCCGGGTTAAACCACGACAGCCTTTTTGGCGCCCAACGTGGGGCCCGAAAGGTTGAGATAACGGCAGATCTGATCAGAGTGTGTTAAACTAAAATTGGTGTAAGGATTAGACCTGCTTAATAGTCACTTGTCATGATGCTGATTGCTTAAACTCAACTCTGCTGCGCCTGTTTTCCAAATTGAGTATTATAGTACATTATTTTCCGTATTTTCTCTCTGTAGTGTTGTTTATCCTCTCTGGGCCCTGGTTTCAGATCATTATGGTACTGAGTATTATAGCAATGGCTTATGAGACGATAAGATATCTGGTCATGACTCTAACTTGGTATTCATACTCAGTAACATCGTGGACTCTGTACTTTGGAAACAGTATCTTGGGAACTATTAGCAATTATACCTATTGTTTTTCTCCATTAGAGAGTCAGTCTGTGGAGGGAAAAGGGGAAGATAATTTTTCTTACTTGATTACTCTCCCTTTCTCCTTCACCACCCCTGTATCCTCCTGGATCACTCTGCCTTCTCCCTCAAAATATCTGCCTTCCTCCTTCACCACCCTCTTATCCCCTGAGCTTGTCAAAATAGCTCTCCAAGATATTGAATATTATTGGGATACTCGGAATACCATAGTCTTGTTGTTCTGCCTCATGAATGCACTTCAGATTCTGCTTAAAGTTAAACAACTACTTGGGGAGCTCATCTGGAGATCTGCCCGGAGGCAGGATAGTTGTGGGTGGCAGGGAGTATGGGTGGATATGGGCAGGCATCTAGAGCAGTTGGCACCCCCAGTGTGTTGGAAATTCACCCCTGAGCAATGGCAAAATCCTCAAAAACTGGCAGAATGCTTGAAAAAAAGGTGTCATGATGCTGGCAGTTCCAAAGTAACACAAATCATTGTAACGTGCTGGGGCCTGGCTCATGCCTATCGAGCTGCCATTGATACTGCTATCAACTTAGTGACAGACCCTGCGGCCACTCCAAGCCCTGTGACAGATCCAACGGCCACTGTGACCCCTACGGTGGACTCGGCAGCCGCTCCAGATCCGGTTCCTGCAGCCGCTCCAGATCCGGTTCCTGCAGCCGCTCTAGTCCCAGCTCCTGCAGCCACTCCAGATCCGGTTCCTGCAGCCGCTCCAGCTCCGGTTCCTGCAGCCGCTCCAGCTCCGGTTCCTGCAGCCACTCCAGTTCCAGCTCCTGCAGTCACTCCAGCTCCAGTTCCTGCAGCCGCCCCAATTACAGCTCCTGAAGCCGCTCCAGCTCCAGCTCCTGCCGCTACTCCAATCCCAGCTCCTGCAGCCGCTCCAGCTCCAGCTCCTGCAACCGCTCCAGCTCCAGCTCCTGCCGCTACTCCAGTCCCAGTTCCTGCAACTGCTCCAGTCCCAGCTCCTGAAGCTGCTCCAGCTCCAGCTCCTGAAGCCGCTCCAGCTCCAGCTCCTGTAGCCGCTACAGCTCCGGTTCCTGCAACTGCTCCAGCTCCTGTGGCCGTGTCAGGGAAACGAGCTGTAGCAGTGCAGGTTGACCCTGCAGAGGGTATTCCAATCCCTGTAATGGGGTCAGAGAAACGAGCTGTAGCAGTGCAAGTTGACCCTGCAGAGGGTATTCCAACCCCTGTAACGGGGTCAGGGAAACGAGCTGTAGCAGTGCAGGTTGACCCTGCAGAGGGTATTCCAACCCCTGTAACGGGGTCAGAGAAACGAGCTGTAGCAGTGCAAGTTGACCCTGCAGAGGGCATTCCAACCCCTGTGCCAGACCCTGTAACAAAGTCAGAGAAACGAGCAGTAGCAGTGCAAGCTGCCCCTGTAGAGAAGGTGAAAATATGGTATAGAAATTCAAGTCGTTTAGAACGCAGAGAGTCTTCTGCCAATCCAGGTAAGGCTTCTGCCAAAACTAAGTATAGAGATGACGAAGATGATGACGACGCTGGGCCATCAAGGATTCAGGAGGAGGAAGATGAGGATGCCGAAAAAGCAACAGTAACTACCCGAAGCCTAAACGAGCGCGAGCTACGAGATGTGCGAAAAGATTTTGGTCGCTGTATAGGTGAGCAGCTTGTCACCTGGCTGCTCCGGTGCTGGGACTCTGGAGCCAATTGTGTGGAATTAGACGGCAGGGAAGCCAGACGGTTGGGATCCCTTGCTCGAGACGCCGGCATTGACAAAGCAATTGCAGATGGAGCACAATCCACCAGCCTCTGGAGGCGTCTCCTCTCAGCTGTGAGGGAAAGGTATCCCTTCAAGGAAGATATTTTATGTCTACCAGGCAAGTGGACCACTATGGAGAAGGGAATCCAGTACCTGAGGGAATTAGCCGTACGGGAAGTGATTTATGAGGATCCAGACCTCAGACAAATATCCAAAGACCCAGATGAAGTCAGATGTACACGACCCATGTGGCGGAAGTTTGTACGGAGTGCACCATCATCATATGCCAGTTCATTGGCAATAATGGCCTGGAAAGAGGATGAGGAACCCACAGTGGATGAAGCGGCTAAACAACTCCGGCAGTACGAAGAAAGTCTCTCCTCTTCCTTACAGGCCTGCGTCTCAGCTGTGGAGAAACTTTCTGAAAAGGTTCACCAACTTGAAGAGAATCTATTGTCCTCCCCACCTGAACCAACCAGTGCCCACCGACCAAAAGAGAACACTTGGGAGAAACTTTCTGAAAAGGTTCACCAACTTGAAGAGAGATTATTCTCCTCTGCACCTGTACAAAGCAGTGTCTCAGCTGTCAGGGGTAGGCGTTCACCCACACAAGGAAGACGATATGGTGGGTACTCACCCCGTGCCACCCTGTGGTTTTACTTACGAGACCATGGAGAGGACATGAGAAAATGGGATGGAAAATCTACCGCGACCCTAGAGGCACGGGTACGTGAGTTGCAAAAGAAAACAATCAGGAAAAAAGGATTCTCCGAAAAGTTTGCTGCTCCAACTTCCAGCAGACAATCCTTCAAACACAGAAACGAAGAAGATTCTGACCAGGATTAGGGGGGCCCTGCCTCCAGCCAGGGGGAGGAAAGGGACAATCGAGTTTATTGGACTGTGTGGATTCGATGGCCTGGCACATCACGCGCACAGAAGTATAAGGCTTTAGTAGACACCGGTGCACAATGTACTATAATGCCATCGAGCTATAAAGGACCAGAGCCCATCTATATTTGTGGAGTGACAGGAGGATCTCAGCAGTTGACTGTATTGGAGGCTGAAGTGAGTCTGACTGGGAATGAGTGGGAAAAGCACCGTATTGTGACTGGCCCGGATGCTCCATGTATCCTTGGCATAGACTATCTTAGAAGAGGATATTGCAAGGACCCAAAAGGGTTCCGGTGGGCTTTTGGTATAGCTGCCTTAGAGACAGAGGGCATTAAACAATTATCTACCTTGCCTGGTCTCTCAGAGGACCCCTCTGTTGTGGGGTTGCTGAGGGTCGAAGAACAGCAAGTGCCAATCGCTACCACAACTGTGCACCGGCGGCAATATCGCACTAACCGAGACTCCCTGATTCCCATCCATAAGCTAATTCGTCAATTGGAGAGCCAAGGAGTGATCAGCAAGACCCATTCACCTTTCAATAGCCCCATATGGCCAGTGCGAAAGTCTAATGGCGAGTGGAGACTAACAGTGGACTATCGTGGCCTGAACGAAGTCACGCCACCACTGAGTGCTGCAGTGCCGGACATGCTGGAACTTCAGTATGAACTTGAATCGAGGGCAGCCAAGTGGTACGCCACAATTGATATCGCTAATGCATTTTTCTCCATCCCTCTAGCAGCAGAGTGCAGGCCACAATTTGCCTTCACTTGGAGGGGAGTCCAATATACTTGGAATCAGCTGCCCCAGGGGTGGAAACACAGCCCTACCATTTGCCATGGGCTGATCCAGTCTGCGCTAGAGCAGGGGGAAGCTCCTGAACACCTGCAGTACATCGATGACATTATTGTGTGGGGTGACACAGCAGAGGAAGTTTTCGAAAAAGGGAAGAAAATAGTCCAAATCCTTCTGAAAGCCGGTTTTGCCATAAAACAGAATAAAGTCAAAGGACCTGCACGAGAGATCCAGTTTTTAGGAATAAAATGGCAAGATGGACGTCGTCAAATCCCAATGGATGTGATCAACAAAATAACAGCTATGTCTCCACCAACTAACAAAAAAGAAACACAGACTTTCCTAGGTGTTGTGGGGTTTTGGAGAATGCACATCCCAAATTACAGTCTGATTGTAAACCCGCTCTACCAAGTAACCCGTAAGAAGAATGAGTTTGAATGGGGCCCTGAACAACGACAAGCCTTTGAACAAATCAAGCAGGAAATAGTCCATGCAGTAGCCCTTGGGCCAGTTCGAACAGGACCAGATGTAAAGAATGTGCTCTACACTGCAGCCGGGGAGAACGGCCCCACCTGGAGCCTCTGGCAGAAAGAACCTGGGGAAACTCGAGGTCGGCCCCTGGGGTTTTGGAGTCGGGGATACAGAGGATCTGAGGCCCGCTATACTCCAACTGAAAAGGAGATATTGGCAGCATATGAAGGAGTTCGATCTGCTTCGGAGGTGGTCGGTACTGAAGCGCAGCTCCTCCTAGCACCCCGATTGCCGGTACTAGGCTGGATGTTCAAGGGAAGGGTCCCCTCTACGCATCATGCAACTGATGCTACATGGAGCAAGTGGGTTGCACTGATTACTCAGCGGGCTCGAATAGGAAACCCCAGTCGCCCAGGAATATTGGAAGTGATCATGGACTGGCCAGAAGGCAAATACTTTGGGATATCATCAGAGGAGGAGGTGGGTCGTGCTGAAGAAGCCCCACTGTACAACCAGTTGCCAGAGAATGAAAAGAAATATGCCCTGTTCACTGATGGGTCCTGTCGTATTGTGGGGAAGCATCGGAGATGGAAGGCTGCTGTATGGAGTCCTACGCGACGAGTTGCAGAAGCTGCTGAGGGAGAAGGTGAATCGAGTCAGTTTGCAGAAGTGAAAGCCATTCAGCTGGCTTTAGACATTGCTGAACGAGAAAAATGGCCAGTTCTCTATCTCTACACCGATTCATGGATGGTAGCAAATGCCCTGTGGGGATGGTTACAGCAATGGAAGCAAAACAACTGGCAGCGTAGGGGCAAACCCATCTGGGCTGCTGCATTGTGGCAAGATATTGCTGCTCGGGTAGAGAACCTGGCTGTGAAAGTACGCCACGTAGATGCTCATGTGCCCAAGAATCGGGCTACTGAAGAGCATCAAAACAACCAGCAGGTGGATCAGGCTGCTAAGATTGAAGTAGCTCAGGTGGACTTGGATTGGCAGCATAAAGGTGAATTATTTATAGCCCGATGGGCCCGTGACACCTCAGGCCATCAAGGTAGAGACGCAACATACAGATGGGCTCGTGATCGAGGGGTGGACTTGACCATGGACGCTATAGCACAGGTTATTCATGACTGTGAAACATGTGCTGCAATCAAGCAAGCCAAACGGTCAAAGCCTCTTTGGTATGGAGGACGATGGCTGAAATATAAATATGGAGAGGCCTGGCAGATTGATTACATCACACTCCCTCAAACTCGCAATGGCAAGCGCCACGTACTTACAATGGTGGAAGCAACCACCGGATGGCTGGAAACATATCCTGTGCCTCATGCCACCGCCCGGAACACCATCCTGGGCCTTGAAAAGCAAGTCCTATGGCGACATGGCACCCCAGAAAGAATAGAATCAGACAATGGGACTCACTTCCGAAACAACCTTATAGACACTTGGGCCAAAGAACATGGTATTGAATGGGTGTATCACATCCCCTATCATGCACCAGCCTCCGGGAAAGTTGAACGATACAATGGCCTGTTAAAGACTACCTTGAAAGCAATGGGCGCTGGGACGTTCAAAAACTGGGATATGCATTTGGCAAAGGCCACCTGGTTAGTCAATACTAGGGGATCTACCAACCGAGCTGGACCTGCCCAATCAAACCTGTTACGTACTGTAGATGGGGATAAAGTTCCTGTAGTGCATGTAAAAAATATGCTGGGTAAAACAGTCTGGGCTACTCCTGCCTCAGGAAAAGGCAAACCTATTCGTGGAATTGTTTTCGCTCAGGGACCTGGATACACATGGTGGGTGATGCAAAAGAACGGAGAGGTCCAGTGTGTACCTCAAGGAGATTTAATACTGGGTGAGAATAGCCCATGAACTGAATTGTACCATGTTAAATAGTATATTATACTGTATGTTATCACTACCATGATTACTATAGGTGACTAATTAGAATGTATGGAAAAGAGTGTAACCTGAGCATGACATAAATGGTATGGAATAAGGGGTGGATAGATGTCCTGGTTTCAGTTAGCACAGAATTAATTTTCTTCCTAGTAGCTGGTGGAATGCTGTGTTTTGGCTTAGGATGAGAAGAGTGCTGATAACACCCCGATGCTTTAATTGTTGCAGAGCAGTGCTTATACTAAGCCAAGGACATCTCAGCCTTTTGCTCTGTCCTGCCAACGGGCAGGCTGGGGGTGCAGTAAGAGCTGGGAGGGGACAGACCCAGGACAGGTGACCCAAACTAGCCAAAGGGGTATTCCATACCATCTGACGTCATGCTAAACAATATATAGGGGTGGCTAGCTGGGGGGAGGGGGCCGGACTGCTCGGGGTTAGGCTGGGCATCGGTCAGCGAGTGGTGAGCAATTGCATTGTGCATCACTTGTTTGTACATACTATTACTTTCGTATTATCACCATTGTATCATTATTATTATTATTGTTATTATTATTTTGTTATTATTATTTTCCTGTCTTATTAAACTGTCTTTATCACAACTCACGGGCTTCACTTTCCATTTCTCTCCCCCGTCCCAGAGAGGGAGGGGGGGGGTGAGCGAACGGCTGCGTGGTGTTTACCTGCCAGCCGGGTTAAACCACGACAACTGTTTACGAGCAACCCTAAATATACCCCTAGCCACCATGGCAGAAAACTGAAAACTCGGGCTCCAGAAAATGCGTTTCAAGCCCCATTCACCCATCCAGAAGTGCCCCCAAAGGAAGGCTTTGGGTACAACTGAACTCCCCAGGGGAGCCTTTATGCAGCCCCACATGCAACTGGACCCTCCTTGTTCACTGTTTACGAGCAACCCTAAATATACCCCTAGCCACAATGGCAGAAGACTGAAAACTCGGGCTCCAGAAAATGCGTTTCAAGCCCCATTCACCCATCCAGAAGTGCCCCCAAAGGAAGGCTTTGGGTACAAGTGAACTCCCCAGGGGAGCCTTAACGCAGCCCCACATGCAACTGGACCCTCCGTATTCGCTCTTTCACAGCAACCCTAAATATAGCCCTGGCCCGCCTGGCAGTCGACTGAAAACTCGGGCCCCAGAAAAACTGTTAAAAGCCTAATTCGCCCATACAAAAGTGCCCCCAGAGGAAGGCTTTGGGTACAACTGAACTCCCCAGGGGAGCCTTTATGCAGCCCCACATGCAACTGGACCCTCCGGGTTCACTCTTTCACAGCAAACCTAAATATAACCCTGGCCCGCCTGGCAGTCGACTGAAAACTCGGGCCCCAGAAAATGCGTTAAAAGCCTAATTCGCCCATCCAGAAGTGCCCCCAGAGGAAGGCTTTGGGTACAACTGAACTCCCCAAGGGAGCCTTTACTCAGCCCCACATGCAACTCGACCCTCCTTGTTCACTGTTTACCAGCAACCCTAAATATACCCCTAGCCACCATGGCAGAAGACTGAAAACTCGGGCTCCAGAAAATGCGTTTCAAGCCCCATTCACCCATCCAGAAGTGCCCCCAACGAAGGCTTTGGGTACATCTGAACTCCCCAGGGGAGCCTTTACGCAGCCCCACATGCAACTGGACCCTCCGTGTTCGCTCTTTACAGCAACCCTAAATATAACACTAGCCAGCATGGCAGAAGACTGAAAACTCGGGCCACATAAAAAGCGTTTCAAGCCCCTTTCGCCCATCCAGAAGTGCCCCCAAAGGAAGGCTTTGGGTACAAGTGAACTCCCCAGGGGAGCCTTTATGCAGCCCAACATGCAACTAGACCCTCCGTATTCGCTCTTTCACAGCAACCTTAAATATATCCCTGGCCCGCATGGCATACGACTGAAAAATCGGGCCCCAGAAAACGTGCTACAAGCCCCATTCACCCATCCAGAAGTGCCCCCAAAGGAAGGCTTTGGGTACAACTGAACTCCCCAGGGGAGCCTTTATGCAGGCCCATACGCAACTGGACCCCTCGTGTTCGCTGTTTACAAGCAACCCTAAATATAACACTAGCCAGCATGGCAGAAAACTGAAAACTCGGGCCACAGAAAAAGCGTTTCAAGCCCCTTTCGCCCATCCAGAAGTGCCCCCAAAGGAAGGCTTTGGGTACAAGTGAACTCCCCAGGGGAGCCTTTACGCAGCCCCACATGCAACTGGACCCTCCTTGTTCACTGTTTACGAGCAACCCTAAATATACCCCTAGCCACCATGGCAGAAGACTGAAAACTCGGGCTCCAGAAAATGCGTTTCAAGCCCCATTCACCCATCCAGAAGTGCCCCCAAAGGAAGGCTTTGGGTACAACTGAACTCCCCAGGGGAGCATTTATGCAGCCCCACATGCAACTGGACCCTCCGGGTTCACTCTTTCACCGCAAGCCTAAATATAACCCTGGCCCGCATGGCAGACCACTGAAAAATCGGGCCCCAGAAAACGTGCTACAAACCCCATTCGCCCATCCAAAAGTGCCCCCAAACGAAGGCTTTGGGTACAAGTGAACTCCCCAGGGGATCCTTTATGCAGCCCCACATGCAACAGGACCCTCCGGGTTCACTCTTCCACCGCAAGCCTAAATATAGCCCTAGCACGCCTGGCAGTCGACTGAAAGCTCGGGCCACAGAAAATGTGTTACGAGCCACATTCACCCATCCAAAAGTGCCCCCAAAGGAAGGCTTTGGGTACATCTGAACTCCCCAGGGGAGCCTTTACGCAGCCCCACATGCAACTGGACCCTCCGGGTTCGCTCTTTACAGCAACCCTAAATATAACCCTAGCCAGCATGGCAGAAGACTGAAAACTCGGGCCACAGAAAAAGCCTTTCAAGCCCCTTCCGCCCATCCAGCAGTGCCACCAAAGGAAGGGTTTGGGTACAAGTGAACTCCCCAGGGGAGCCTTTATGCAGCCCCACATGCAACTGCACCCTCCTTGTTCACTGTTTACGAGCAACCCTAAATATACCCCTAGCCACCATGGCAGAAGACTGAAAACTCGGGCTCCAGAAAATGCGTTTCAAGCCCCATTTACCCATCCAGAAGTGCCCCCAAAGGAAGGCTTTGGGTACAACTGAACTCCCCAGGGGAGCCTTTATGCAGCCCCACATGCAACTGGACCCTCCGGGTTCACTCTTTCACCGCAAGCCTAAATATAGCCCTCGGCGCAAAGGGAGAATACTGAAAAAGCGGGCCTAAGAAAACGCATTGCGATTCCCCTTGGACCATCCCAAAGTGCCCCCAAAGGAAGGCTTTGGGTACAACTGGACTCCCCAGGGGAGCCTTAACGCAGCCCCACATGCAACTGGACCCTCCGTATTCGCTCTTTCACAGCAACCCTAAATATAGCCCTGGCCCGCATGGCAGTCGACTGAAAACTCGGGCCACAGAAAAACTGTTAAAAGCCTAATTCGCCCATCCAAAAGTGCCCCCAAAGGAAGGCTTTGGGTACAACTGAACTCCCCAGGGGAGCCTTTACGCAGTCCCACATGCAACTGGACCCTCCTTGTTCACTGTTTACGAGCAACCCTAAATATACCCCTAGCCACCATGGCAGACGACTGAAAACTCGGGCCACAAAAAAAATCGTTTCAAGCCCCATTCACGCATCCAGAAGTGCCCCCAAAGGAAGGCTTTGGGTACAAGTGAACTCCCCAGGGGAGCCTTTATGCAGCCCCACATGCAACTGGACCCTCCGTATTCGCTCTTTCACAGCAACCCTAAATATAGCCCTGGCCCGCCTGGCAGTCGACTGAAAACTCGGGCCCCAGAAAATGCATTAAAAGCCTAATTCGCCCATCCAAAAGTGCCCCCAAAGGAAGGCTTTGGGTACAACTGAACTCCCCAGGGGAGCCTTTATGCAGCCCCACATGCAACTGGACCCTCCGGGTTCACTCTTTCACAGCAACCCTAAATATAACCCTGGCCCGCATGGCAGTCGACTGAAAACTCGGGCCCCAGAAAATGCGTTAAAAGCCTAATTCGCCCATACAAAAGTGCCCCCAGAGGAAGGCTTTGGGTACAAGTGAACTCCCCAGGGGAGCCTTTACGCAGCCCCACATGCAACTGGACCCTCCTTGTTCACTGTTTACGAGCAACCCTAAATATACCCCTAGCCACAATGGCAGAAGACTGAAAACTCGGGCTCCAGAAAATGCGTTTCAAGCCCCATTCACCCATCCAGAAGTGCCCCCAAAGGAAGGCTTTGGGTACAAGTGAACTCCCCAGGGGAGCCTTAACGCAGCCCCACATGCAACTGGACCCTCCGTATTCGCTCTTTCACAGCAAACCTAAATATAGCCCTGGCCCGCCTGGCAGTCGACTGAAAACTCGGGCCCCAGAAAAACTGTTAAAAGCCTAATTCGCCCATACAAAAGTGCCCCCAGAGGAAGGCTTTGGGTACAACTGAACTCCCCAGGGGAGCCTTTATGCAGCCCCACATGCAACTGGACCCTCCGGGTTCACTCTTTCACAGCAAACCTAAATATAACCCTGGCCCGCCTGGCAGTCGACTGAAAACTCGGGCTCCAGAAAATGCGTTAAAAGCCTAATTCGCCCATCCAAAAGTGCCCCCAGAGGAAGGCTTTGGGTACAACTGAACTCCCCAAGGGAGCCTTTACTCAGCCCCACATGCAACTCGACCCTCCTTGTTCACTCTTTACCAGCAACCCTAAATATACCCCTAGCCACCATGGCAGAAGACTGAAAACTCGGGCTCCAGAAAATGCGTTTCAAGCCCCATTCACCCATCCAGAAGTGCCCCCAACGAAGGCTTTGGGTACATCTGAACTCCCCAGGGGAGCCTTTATGCAGCCCCACATGCAACTGGACCCTCCGTGTTCGCTCTTTACAGCAACCCTAAATATAACACTAGCCAGCATGGCAGAAGACTGAAAACTCGGGCCACATAAAAAGCGTTTCAAGCCCCTTTCGCCCAGCCAGAAGTGCCCCCAAAGGAAGGCTTTGGGTACAAGTGAACTCCCCAGGGGAGCCTTTATGCAGCCCAACATGCAACTAGACCCTCCGTATTCGCTCTTTCACAGCAACCTTAAATATATCCCTGGCCCGCATGGCATACGACTGAAAAATCGGGCCCCAGAAAACGTGCTACAAGCCCCATTCACCCATCCAGAAGTGCCCCCAAAGGAAGGCTTTGGGTACAACTGAACTCCCCAGGGGAGCCTTTATGCAGGCCCATACGCAACTGGACCCCTCGTGTTCGCTGTTTACAAGCAACCCTAAATATAACACTAGCCAGCATGGCAGAAAACTGAAAACTCGGGCCACAGAAAAAGCGTTTCAAGCCCCTTTCGCCCATCCAGAAGTGCCCCCAAAGGAAGGCTTTGGGTACAAGTGAACTCCCCAGGGGAGCCTTTACGCAGCCCCACATGCAACTGGACCCTCCTTGTTCACTGTTTACGAGCAACCCTAAATATACCGCTAGCCACCATGGCAGAAGACTGAAAACTCGGGCTCCAGAAAATGCGTTTCAAGCTCCATTCACCCATCCAGAAGTGCCGCTAAAGGAAGGCTTTAGGTACAACTGAACTCCCCAGGGGAGCCTTTATGCATCCCCACATGCAACTGGACCCTCCGGGTTCACTCTTTCACAGCAACCCTAAATATAGCCCTCGGCGCAATGGGAGAAGACTGAAAAATCGGGCCTCAGAAAACGCATTGCGATTCCCCTTGGACCATCCCAAAGTGCCCCCAAAGGAAGGCTTTGGGTACATCTGGACTCCCCAGGGGAGCCTTAACGCAGCCCCACATGCAACTGGACCCTCCGTATTCGCTCTTTCACAGCAACCCTAAATATAGCCCTGGCCCGCCTGGCCGTCGACTGAAAACTCGGGCCCCTGAAAATGCATTCAAAGCCTAATTCGCCCATCCAAAAGTGCCCCCAGAGGAAGGCTTTGGGTACAAGTGAACTCCCCAGGGGAGCCTTTACGCAGCCCCACATGCAACTGGACCCTCCTTGATCACTGTTTACGAGCAACCCTAAATATACCCCTAGCCACCATGGCAGAAGACTGAAAACTCGGGCTCCAGAAAATGGGTTTCAAGCCCCATTCACCCATCCAGAAGTGCCCCCAAAGGAAGGCTTTGGGTACAAGTGAACTCCCCAGGGGAGCCTTTATGCAGCTCCACATGCAACTGGACCCTCCGGGTTCACTCTTTCACCGCAAGCCTAAATATAGCCCTAGCACGCCTGGCAGTCGACTGAAATATCGGGCCACAGAAAATGTGTTATGAGCCCCATTCGCCCATCCAAAAGTGACCCCAAAGGAAGGCTTTGGGTACATCTGAACTCCCCAGGGGAGCCTTTACGCAGCCCCACATGCAACTGGACCCTCCGTGTTCGCTCTTTACAGCAACCCTAAATATAACCCTAGCCAGCATGGCAGAAGACTGAAAACTCGGGCCACAGAAAAAGCGTTTCAAGCCCCTTTCGCCCATCCAGAAGTGCCCCCAAAGGAAGGCTTTGGGTACAAGTGAACTCCCCAGGGGAGCCTTTATGCAGCCCCAAATGCAACTGGACCCTCCGGGTTCACTCTTTCACAGCAACCCTAAATATAGCCCTGGCCCGCCTGGCAGTCGACTGAAAACTCGGGCACCAGAAAATGCATTAAAAGCCTAATTCGCCCATCCAAAAGTGCCCCCAGAGGAAGGCTTTGGGTACAACTGAACTCCCCAGGGGAGCCTTTATGCAGCCCCACATGCAACTGGACCCTCCGGGTTCACTCTTTCACAGCAAGCCTCAATATAGCCCTGGCCCGCCTGGCAGTCGACTGAAAACTCGGGCCCCAGAAAAACTGTTTAAAGCCTAATTCGCCCATCCAAAAGTGCCCCCAGAGGAAGGCTTTGGGTACAAGTGAACTCCCCAGGGGAGCCTTTATGCAGCCCCACATGCAACTGGACCCTCCGGGTTCACTCTTTCACCGCAAGCCTAAATATAGCCCTAGCACGCCTGGCAGTCGACTGAAAGCTCGGGCCACAGAAAATGTGTTATGAGCCCAATTCGCCCATCCAAAAGTGCCCCCAGAGGAAGGCTTTGGGTACAAGTGAACTCCCCAGGGGAGCCTTTACGCAGCCCCACATGGAACTGGACCCTCCGTGTTCGCTCTTTACAGCAACCATAAATATATATCCCTAGCCAGCATGGCAGAAGACTGAAAACTCGGGCCACAGAAAAAGCGATTCAAGCCCCTTTCGCCCATCCAGAAGTGCCCCCAAAGGAAAGCTTTGGGTACAAGTGAACTCCCCAGGGGAGCCTTTATGCAGCCCCACATGCAACTGGACCCTTAGTATTCGCTCTTTCACAGCAACCCTAAATATAACCCTGGCCCGCCTGGCAGACAACTGAAAAATCGGGCCCCAGAAAACGTGCTACAAGCCCCATTCGACCATCCAAAAGTACCCCCAAAGGAAGGCTTTGGGTACAACTGAACTCCCCAGGGGAGCCTTTATGCAGCCCCATACGCAACTGGACCCCCCGTGTTCGCTGTTTAAAAGCAACCCTAAATATAACACTAGCCACCATGGCAGAAAACTGAAAACTCGGGCCACAGAAAAACTGTTAAAAGCCTAATTCGCCCATCCAAAAGTGCCCCCAGAGGAAGGCTTTGGGTACATCTGAACTCCCCAGGGGAGCCTTTATGCAGCCCCACATGCAACTGGACCCTCCGGGTTCACTCTTTCACAGCAACCCTAAATATAGCCCTGGCCCTCCTGGCAGTCGACTGAAAACTCGGGCAATAGAAAATGCGTTAAAAGCCTAATTCGCCCATCCAAAAGTGCCCCCAGAGGAAGGCTTTGGGTACAACTGAACTCCCCAAGGGAGCCTTTACGCAGCCCCACATGCAACTCGACCCTCCTTGTTCACTGTTTACGAGCAACCCTAAATATACCCCTAGCCACCATGGCAGAAGACTGAAAACTCGGGCTCCAGAAAATGCGTTTCAAGCCCCATTCACCCATCCAGAAGTGCCCCCAAAGGAAGGCTTTGGGTACAAGTGAACTCCCCAGGGGAGCCTTTATGCAGCCCCACATGCAATTGGACCCTCCGGGTTCACTCTTTCACAGCAACCCTAAATATAGCCCTGGCCCGCCTGGCAGTCGACTGAAAACTCGGGCCCCAGAAAATGCATTAAAAGCCTAATTCGCCCATCCAAAAGTGCCCCCAAAGGAAGGCTTTGGGTACAACTGAACTCCCCAGGGGAGCCTTTATGCAGCCCCACATGCAACTGGACCCTACGGGTTCACTCTTTCACAGCAACCCTAAATATAACCCTGGCCCGCCTGGCAGTCGACTGAAAACTCGGGCCCCAGAAAATGCGTTAAAAGCCTAATTCGCCCATACAAAAGTGCCCCCAGAGGAAGGCTTTGGGTACAAGTGAACTCCCCAGGGGAGCCTTTACGCAGCCCCACATGCAACTGGACCCTCCTTGTTCACTGTTTACGAGCAACCCTAAATATACCCCTAGCCACAATGGCAGAAGACTGAAAACTCGGGCTCCAGAAAATGCGTTTCAAGCCCCATTCACCCATCCAGAAGTGCCCCCAAAGGAAGGCTTTGGGTACAAGTGAACTCCCCAGGGGAGCCTTAACGCAGCCCCACATGCAACTGGACCCTCCGTATTCGCTCTTTCACAGCAAACCTAAATATAGCCCTGGCCCGCCTGGCAGTCGACTGAAAACTCGGGCCCCAGAAAAACTGTTAAAAGCCTAATTCGCCCATACAAAAGTGCCCCCAGAGGAAGGCTTTGGGTACAACTGAACTCCCCAGGGGAGCCTTTATGCAGCCCCACATGCAACTGGACCCTCCGGGTTCACTCTTTCACAGCAAACCTAAATATAACCCTGGCCCGCCTGGCAGTCGACTGAAAACTCGGGCTCCAGAAAATGCGTTAAAAGCCTAATTCGCCCATCCAAAAGTGCCCCCAGAGGAAGGCTTTGGGTACAACTGAACTCCCCAAGGGAGCCTTTACTCAGCCCCACATGCAACTCGACCCTCCTTGTTCACTCTTTACCAGCAACCCTAAATATACCCCTAGCCACCATGGCAGAAGACTGAAAACTCGGGCTCCAGAAAATGCGTTTCAAGCCCCATTCACCCATCCAGAAGTGCCCCCAACGAAGGCTTTGGGTACATCTGAACTCCCCAGGGGAGCCTTTACGCAGCCCCACATGCAACTGGACCCTCCGTGTTCGCTCTTTACAGCAACCCTAAATATAACACTAGCCAGCATGGCAGAAGACTGAAAACTCGGGCCACATAAAAAGCGTTTCAAGCCCCTTTCGCCCAGCCAGAAGTGCCCCCAAAGGAAGGCTTTGGGTACAAGTGAACTCCCCAGGGGAGCCTTTATGCAGCCCAACATGCAACTAGACCCTCCGTATTCGCTCTTTCACAGCAACCTTAAATATATCCCTGGCCCGCATGGCATACGACTGAAAAATCGGGCCCCAGAAAACGTGCTACAAGCCCCATTCACCCATCCAGAAGTGCCCCCAAAGGAAGGCTTTGGGTACAACTGAACTCCCCAGGGGAGCCTTTATGCAGGCCCATACGCAACTGGACCCCTCGTGTTCGCTGTTTACAAGCAACCCTAAATATAACACTAGCCAGCATGGCAGAAAACTGAAAACTCGGGCCACAGAAAAAGCGTTTCAAGCCCCTTTCGCCCATCCAGAAGTGCCCCCAAAGGAAGGCTTTGGGTACAAGTGAACTCCCCAGGGGAGCCTTTACGCAGCCCCACATGCAACTGGACCCTCCTTGTTCACTGTTTACGAGCAACCCTAAATATACCGCTAGCCACCATGGCAGAAGACTGAAAACTCGGGCTCCAGAAAATGCGTTTCAAGCCCCATTCACCCATCCAGAAGTGCCGCTAAAGGAAGGCTTTAGGTACAACTGAACTCCCCAGGGGAGCCTTTATGCATCCCCACATGCAACTGGACCCTCCGGGTTCACTCTTTCACAGCAACCCTAAATATAGCCCTCGGCGCAATGGGAGAAGACTGAAAAATCGGGCCTCAGAAAACGCATTGCGATTCCCCTTGGACCATCCCAAAGTGCCCCCAAAGGAAGGCTTTGGGTACATCTGGACTCCCCAGGGGAGCCTTAACGCAGCCCCACATGCAACTGGACCCTCCGTATTCGCTCTTTCACAGCAACCCTAAATATAGCCCTGGCCCGCCTGGCCGTCGACTGAAAACTCGGGCCCCTGAAAATGCATTCAAAGCCTAATTCGCCCATCCAAAAGTGCCCCCAGAGGAAGGCTTTGGGTACAAGTGAACTCCCCAGGGGAGCCTTTACGCAGCCCCACATGCAACTGGACCCTCCTTGATCACTGTTTACGAGCAACCCTAAATATACCCCTAGCCACCATGGCAGAAGACTGAAAACTCGGGCTCCAGAAAATGGGTTTCAAGCCCCATTCACCCATCCAGAAGTGCCCCCAAAGGAAGGCTTTGGGTACAAGTGAACTCCCCAGGGGAGCCTTTATGCAGCTCCACATGCAACTGGACCCTCCGGGTTCACTCTTTCACCGCAAGCCTAAATATAGCCCTAGCACGCCTGGCAGTCGACTGAAATATCGGGCCACAGAAAATGTGTTATGAGCCCCATTCGCCCATCCAAAAGTGACCCCAAAGGAAGGCTTTGGGTACATCTGAACTCCCCAGGGGAGCCTTTACGCAGCCCCACATGCAACTGGACCCTCCGTGTTCGCTCTTTACAGCAACCCTAAATATAACCCTAGCCAGCATGGCAGAAGACTGAAAACTCGGGCCACAGAAAAAGCGTTTCAAGCCCCTTTCGCCCATCCAGAAGTGCCCCCAAAGGAAGGCTTTGGGTACAAGTGAACTCCCCAGGGGAGCCTTTATGCAGCCCCAAATGCAACTGGACCCTCCGGGTTCACTCTTTCACAGCAACCCTAAATATAGCCCTGGCCCGCCTGGCAGTCGACTGAAAACTCGGGCACCAGAAAATGCATTAAAAGCCTAATTCGCCCATCCAAAAGTGCCCCCAGAGGAAGGCTTTGGGTACAACTGAACTCCCCAGGGGAGCCTTTATGCAGCCCCACATGCAACTGGACCCTCCGGGTTCACTCTTTCACAGCAAGCCTCAATATAGCCCTGGCCCGCCTGGCAGTCGACTGAAAACTCGGGCCCCAGAAAAACTGTTTAAAGCCTAATTCGCCCATCCAAAAGTGCCCCCAGAGGAAGGCTTTGGGTACAAGTGAACTCCCCAGGGGAGCCTTTATGCAGCCCCACATGCAACTGGACCCTCCGGGTTCACTCTTTCACCGCAAGCCTAAATATAGCCCTAGCACGCCTGGCAGTCGACTGAAAGCTCGGGCCACAGAAAATGTGTTATGAGCCCAATTCGCCCATCCAAAAGTGCCCCCAGAGGAAGGCTTTGGGTACAAGTGAACTCCCCAGGGGAGCCTTTACGCAGCCCCACATGGAACTGGACCCTCCGTGTTCGCTCTTTACAGCAACCATAAATATATATCCCTAGCCAGCATGGCAGAAGACTGAAAACTCGGGCCACAGAAAAAGCGATTCAAGCCCCTTTCGCCCATCCAGAAGTGCCCCCAAAGGAAAGCTTTGGGTACAAGTGAACTCCCCAGGGGAGCCTTTATGCAGCCCCACATGCAACTGGACCCTTAGTATTCGCTCTTTCACAGCAACCCTAAATATAACCCTGGCCCGCCTGGCAGACAACTGAAAAATCGGGCCCCAGAAAACGTGCTACAAGCCCCATTCGACCATCCAAAAGTACCCCCAAAGGAAGGCTTTGGGTACAACTGAACTCCCCAGGGGAGCCTTTATGCAGCCCCATACGCAACTGGACCCCCCGTGTTCGCTGTTTAAAAGCAACCCTAAATATAACACTAGCCACCATGGCAGAAAACTGAAAACTCGGGCCACAGAAAAACTGTTAAAAGCCTAATTCGCCCATCCAAAAGTGCCCCCAGAGGAAGGCTTTGGGTACATCTGAACTCCCCAGGGGAGCCTTTATGCAGCCCCACATGCAACTGGACCCTCCGGGTTCACTCTTTCACAGCAACCCTAAATATAGCCCTGGCCCTCCTGGCAGTCGACTGAAAACTCGGGCAATAGAAAATGCGTTAAAAGCCTAATTCGCCCATCCAAAAGTGCCCCCAGAGGAAGGCTTTGGGTACAACTGAACTCCCCAAGGGAGCCTTTACGCAGCCCCACATGCAACTCGACCCTCCTTGTTCACTGTTTACGAGCAACCCTAAATATACCCCTAGCCACCATGGCAGAAGACTGAAAACTCGGGCTCCAGAAAATGCGTTTCAAGCCCCATTCACCCATCCAGAAGTGCCCCCAAAGGAAGGCTTTGGGTACAAGTGAACTCCCCAGGGGAGCCTTTATGCAGCCCCACATGCAATTGGACCCTCCGGGTTCACTCTTTCACAGCAACCCTAAATATAGCCCTAGCACGCCTGGCAGTCGACTGAAAGCTCGGGCCACAGAAAATGTGTTACGAGCCCCATTCGCCCATCTAAAAGTGCCCCCAAAGGAAGGCTTTGGGTACATCTGAACTCCCCAGGGGAGCCTTTATGCAGCCCCACATGCAACTGGACCCTCCGTGTTCGCTCTTTACAGCAACCCTAAATATAACACTAGCCAGCATGGCAGAAGACTGAAAACTCGGGCCACATAAAAAGCGTTTCAAGCCCCTTTCGCCCATCCAGAAGTGCCCCCAAAGGAAGGCTTTAGGTACAAGTGAACTCCCCAGGGGAGCCTTTATGCAGCCCAACATGCAACTAGACCCTCCGTATTCGCTCTTTCACAGCAACCTTAAATATATCCCTGGCCCGCATGGCATACGACTGAAAAATCGGGCCCCAGAAAACGTGCTACAAGCCCCATTCACCCATCCAGAAGTGCCCCCAAAGGAAGGCTTTGGGTACAACTGAACTCCCCAGGGGAGCCTTTATGCAGGCCCATACGCAACTGGACCCCTCGTGTTCGCTGTTTACAAGCAACCCTAAATATAACACTAGCCAGCATGGCAGAAAACTGAAAACTCGGGCCACAGAAAAAGCGTTTCAAGCCCCTTTCGCCCATCCAGAAGTGCCCCCAAAGGAAGGCTTTGGGTACAAGTGAACTCCCCAGGGGAGCCTTTACGCAGCCCCACATGCAACTGGACCCTCCTTGTTCACTGTTTACGAGCAACCCTAAATATACCGCTAGCCACCATGGCAGAAGACTGAAAACTCGGGCTCCAGAAAATGCGTTTCAAGCCCCATTCACCCATCCAGAAGTGCCGCTAAAGGAAGGCTTTAGGTACAACTGAACTCCCCAGGGGAGCCTTTATGCATCCCCACATGCAACTGGACCCTCCGGGTTCACTCTTTCACAGCAACCCTAAATATAGCCCTCGGCGCAATGGGAGAAGACTGAAAAATCGGGCCTCAGAAAACGCATTGCGATTCCCCTTGGACCATCCCAAAGTGCCCCCAAAGGAAGGCTTTGGGTACATCTGGACTCCCCAGGGGAGCCTTAACGCAGCCCCACATGCAACTGGACCCTCCGTATTCGCTCTTTCACAGCAACCCTAAATATAGCCCTGGCCCGCCTGGCCGTCGACTGAAAACTCGGGCCCCTGAAAATGCATTCAAAGCCTAATTCGCCCATCCAAAAGTGCCCCCAGAGGAAGGCTTTGGGTACAAGTGAACTCCCCAGGGGAGCCTTTACGCAGCCCCACATGCAACTGGACCCTCCTTGATCACTGTTTACGAGCAACCCTAAATATACCCCTAGCCACCATGGCAGAAGACTGAAAACTCGGGCTCCAGAAAATGGGTTTCAAGCCCCATTCACCCATCCAGAAGTGCCCCCAAAGGAAGGCTTTGGGTACAAGTGAACTCCCCAGGGGAGCCTTTATGCAGCTCCACATGCAACTGGACCCTCCGGGTTCACTCTTTCACCGCAAGCCTAAATATAGCCCTAGCACGCCTGGCAGTCGACTGAAATATCGGGCCACAGAAAATGTGTTATGAGCCCCATTCGCCCATCCAAAAGTGACCCCAAAGGAAGGCTTTGGGTACATCTGAACTCCCCAGGGGAGCCTTTACGCAGCCCCACATGCAACTGGACCCTCCGTGTTCGCTCTTTACAGCAACCCTAAATATAACACTAGCCAGCATGGCAGAAGACTGAAAACTCGGGCCACATAAAAAGCGTTTCAAGCCCCTTTCGCCCATCCAGAAGTGCCCCCAAAGGAAGGCTTTAGGTACAAGTGAACTCCCCAGGGGAGCCTTTATGCAGCCCAACATGCAACTAGACCCTCCGTATTCGCTCTTTCACAGCAACCTTAAATATATCCCTGGCCCGCATGGCATACGACTGAAAAATCGGGCCCCAGAAAACGTGCTACAAGCCCCATTCACCCATCCAGAAGTGCCCCCAAAGGAAGGCTTTGGGTACAACTGAACTCCCCAGGGGAGCCTTTATGCAGGCCCATACGCAACTGGACCCCTCGTGTTCGCTGTTTACAAGCAACCCTAAATATAACACTAGCCAGCATGGCAGAAAACTGAAAACTCGGGCCACAGAAAAAGCGTTTCAAGCCCCTTTCGCCCATCCAGAAGTGCCCCCAAAGGAAGGCTTTGGGTACAAGTGAACTCCCCAGGGGAGCCTTTACGCAGCCCCACATGCAACTGGACCCTCCTTGTTCACTGTTTACGAGCAACCCTAAATATACCGCTAGCCACCATGGCAGAAGACTGAAAACTCGGGCTCCAGAAAATGCGTTTCAAGCCCCATTCACCCATCCAGAAGTGCCGCTAAAGGAAGGCTTTAGGTACAACTGAACTCCCCAGGGGAGCCTTTATGCATCCCCACATGCAACTGGACCCTCCGGGTTCACTCTTTCACAGCAACCCTAAATATAGCCCTCGGCGCAATGGGAGAAGACTGAAAAATCGGGCCTCAGAAAACGCATTGCGATTCCCCTTGGACCATCCCAAAGTGCCCCCAAAGGAAGGCTTTGGGTACATCTGGACTCCCCAGGGGAGCCTTAACGCAGCCCCACATGCAACTGGACCCTCCGTATTCGCTCTTTCACAGCAACCCTAAATATAGCCCTGGCCCGCCTGGCCGTCGACTGAAAACTCGGGCCCCTGAAAATGCATTCAAAGCCTAATTCGCCCATCCAAAAGTGCCCCCAGAGGAAGGCTTTGGGTACAAGTGAACTCCCCAGGGGAGCCTTTACGCAGCCCCACATGCAACTGGACCCTCCTTGATCACTGTTTACGAGCAACCCTAAATATACCCCTAGCCACCATGGCAGAAGACTGAAAACTCGGGCTCCAGAAAATGGGTTTCAAGCCCCATTCACCCATCCAGAAGTGCCCCCAAAGGAAGGCTTTGGGTACAAGTGAACTCCCCAGGGGAGCCTTTATGCAGCTCCACATGCAACTGGACCCTCCGGGTTCACTCTTTCACCGCAAGCCTAAATATAGCCCTAGCACGCCTGGCAGTCGACTGAAATATCGGGCCACAGAAAATGTGTTATGAGCCCCATTCGCCCATCCAAAAGTGACCCCAAAGGAAGGCTTTGGGTACATCTGAACTCCCCAGGGGAGCCTTTACGCAGCCCCACATGCAACTGGACCCTCCGTGTTCGCTCTTTACAGCAACCCTAAATATAACCCTAGCCAGCATGGCAGAAGACTGAAAACTCGGGCCACAGAAAAAGCGTTTCAAGCCCCTTTCGCCCATCCAGAAGTGCCCCCAAAGGAAGGCTTTGGGTACAAGTGAACTCCCCAGGGGAGCCTTTATGCAGCCCCAAATGCAACTGGACCCTCCGGGTTCACTCTTTCACAGCAACCCTAAATATAGCCCTGGCCCGCCTGGCCGTCGACTGAAAACTCGGGCACCAGAAAATGCATTAAAAGCCTAATTCGCCCATCCAAAAGTGCCCCCAGAGGAAGGCTTTGGGTACAACTGAACTCCCCAGGGGAGCCTTTATGCAGCCCCACATGCAACTGGACCCTCCGGGTTCACTCTTTCACAGCAAGCCTCAATATAGCCCTGGCCCGCCTGGCAGTCGACTGAAAACTCGGGCCCCAGAAAAACTGTTTAAAGCCTAATTCGCCCATCCAAAAGTGCCCCCAGAGGAAGGCTTTGGGTACAAGTGAACTCCCCAGGGGAGCCTTTATGCAGCCCCACATGCAACTGGACCCTCCGGGTTCACTCTTTCACCGCAAGCCTAAATATAGCCCTAGCACGCCTGGCAGTCGACTGAAAGCTCGGGCCACAGAAAATGTGTTATGAGCCCAATTCGCCCATCCAAAAGTGCCCCCAGAGGAAGGCTTTGGGTACAAGTGAACTCCCCAGGGGAGCCTTTACGCAGCCCCACATGGAACTGGACCCTCCGTGTTCGCTCTTTACAGCAACCATAAATATATATCCCTAGCCAGCATGGCAGAAGACTGAAAACTCGGGCCACAGAAAAAGCGATTCAAGCCCCTTTCGCCCATCCAGAAGTGCCCCCAAAGGAAAGCTTTGGGTACAAGTGAACTCCCCAGGGGAGCCTTTATGCAGCCCCACATGCAACTGGACCCTTAGTATTCGCTCTTTCACAGCAACCCTAAATATAACCCTGGCCCGCCTGGCAGACAACTGAAAAATCGGGCCCCAGAAAACGTGCTACAAGCCCCATTCGACCATCCAAAAGTACCCCCAAAGGAAGGCTTTGGGTACAACTGAACTCCCCAGGGGAGCCTTTATGCAGCCCCATACGCAACTGGACCCCCCGTGTTCGCTGTTTAAAAGCAACCCTAAATATAACACTAGCCACCATGGCAGAAAACTGAAAACTCGGGCCACAGAAAAACTGTTAAAAGCCTAATTCGCCCATCCAAAAGTGCCCCCAGAGGAAGGCTTTGGGTACATCTGAACTCCCCAGGGGAGCCTTTATGCAGCCCCACATGCAACTGGACCCTCCGGGTTCACTCTTTCACAGCAACCCTAAATATAGCCCTGGCCCTCCTGGCAGTCGACTGAAAACTCGGGCAATAGAAAAAGCGTTAAAAGCCTAATTCGCCCATCCAAAAGTGCCCCCAGAGGAAGGCTTTGGGTACAACTGAACTCCCCAAGGGAGCCTTTACGCAGCCCCACATGCAACTCGACCCTCCTTGTTCACTGTTTACGAGCAACCCTAAATATACCCCTAGCCACCATGGCAGAAGACTGAAAACTCGGGCTCCAGATAATGCATTTAAAGCCTAATACGCCCATCCAGAAGTGCCCCCAAAGGAAGGCTTTGGGTACAAGTGAACTCCCCAGGGGAGCCTTTATGCAGCCCCACATGCAATTGGACCCTCCGGGTTCACTCTTTCACAGCAACCCTAAATATAGCCCTAGCACGCCTGGCAGTCGACTGAAAGCTCGGGCCACAGAAAATGTGTTACGAGCCCCATTCGCCCATCTAAAAGTGCCCCCAAAGGAAGGCTTTGGGTACATCTGAACTCCCCAGGGGAGCCTTTACGCAGCCCCACATGTAACTGGACCCTCCGTGTTCGCTCTTTACAGCAACCCTAAATATAACCCTAGCCAGCATGGCAGACGACTGAAAAATCGGGCCCCAGAAAACGTGCTACAAGCCCCATTCACCCATCCAGAAGTGCCCCCAAAGGAAGGCTTTGGGTACAACTGAACTCCCCAGGGGAGCCTTTATGCAGGCCCATACGCAACTGGACCCCCCGTGTTCGCTGTTTACAAGCAACCCTAAATATACCCCTAGCCAGCATGGCAGAAAACTGAAAACTCGGGCCACACAAAAAGCGTTTCAAGCCCCTTTCGCCCATCCAGAAGTGCCCCCAAAGGAAGGCTTTGGGTACATCTGGACTCCCCAGGGGAGCCTTTATGCAGCCCCACATGCAACTGGACCCTCCTTGTTCACTGTTTACGAGCAACCCTAAATATACCCCTAGCCACCATGGCAGAAGACTGAAAACTCGGGCTCCAGAAAATGCGTTTCAAGCCCCATTCACCCATCCAGAAGTGCCCCCAAACGAAGGCTTTGGGTACAAGTGAACTCCCCAGGGGAGCCTTTATGCAGCCTCACATGCAACTGGACCCTCCGGGTTCACTCTTTCACCGCAAGCCTACATATAGCCCTCGGCGCAATGGGAGAAGACTGAAAAAGCGGGCCTCAGAAAACGCATTGCGATTCCCCTTGGACCATCCAAAAGTGCCCCCAAAGGAAGGCTTTGGGTACAACTGGACTCCCCAGGGGAGCCTTTATGCAGCCCCACATGCAACTGGACCCTCCGTATTCGCTCTTTCACAGCAACCCTAAATATAGCCCTGGCCCGCCTGGCAGTCGACTGAAAACTCGGGCCCCTGAAAATGCATTCAAAGCCTACTTCGCCCATCCAAAAGTGCCCCCAGAGGAAGGCTTTGGGTACAACTGAACTCCCCAGGGGAGCCTTTATGCAGCCCCACATGCAACTGGACCCTCCGTGTTCACTGTTTACGAGCAACCCTAAATATACCCCTAGCCACCATGGCAGAAGACTGAAAACTCGGGCTCCAGAAAATGCGTTTCAAGCCCCATTCACCCATCCAGAAGTGTCCCCAAAGGAAGGCTTTGGGTACAACTGAACTCCCCAGGGGAGCCTTTATGCAGCCCCACATGCAACTGGACCCTCCGTATTCGCTCTTTCACAGCAACCCTAAATATATCCCTGGCCCGCATGGCAGAAGACTGAAAAATCGGGCCCCAGAAAACGTGCTACAAGCCCCATTCACCCATCCAGAAGTGCCCCCAAAGGAAGGCTTTGGGTACAACTGAACTCCCCAGGGGAGCCTTTATGCAGGCCCATACGCAACTGGACTCCCCGTGTTCGCTGTTTACAAGCAACCCTAAATATAACACTAGCCAGCATGGCAGAAAACTGAAAACTCTGGCCACAGAAAAAGCGTTTCAAGCCCCTTTCGCCCATCCAGAAGTGCCCCCAAAGGAAGGCTTTGGGTACAACTGAACTCCCCAGGGGAGCCTTTACGCAGCCCCACATACAACTGGACCCTCCGGGTTCACTCTTTCACAGCAACCCTAAATATAACCCTGGCCCGCATGGCAGACGACTGAAAAATCGGGCCTCAGAAAACGTGCTACAAGCCCCATTCACCCATCCAGAAGTGCCCCCAAACGAAGGCTTTGGGTACAACTGAACTCCCCAGGGGAGCCTTTATGCAGCCCCACATGCAACTGGACCCTCCGGGTTCACTCTTTCACCGCAAGCCTACATATAGCCCTCGGCGCAATGGGAGAAGACTGAAAAAGCGGGCCTCAGAAAACGCATTGCGATTCCCCATTCACCCATCCAGAAGTGCCCCCAAAGGAAGGCTTTGGGTACAACTGGACTCCCCAGGGGAGCCTTAACGCAGCCCCACATGCAACTGGACCCTCCGTATTCGCTCTTTCACAGCAACCCTAAATATAGCCCTGGCCCGCCTGGCAGTCGACTGAAAACTCGGGCCCCTGAAAATGCATTAAAAGCCCAATTCGCCCATCCAAAAGTGCCCCCAGAGGAAGGCTTTGGGTACAAGTGAACTCCCCAGGGGAGCCTTTACGCAGCCCCACATGCAACTGGACCCTCCGTGTTCACTGTTTACGAGCAACCCTAAATATACCCCTAGCCACCATGGCAGAAGACTGAAAACTCGGGCTCCAGAAACTGCGTTTCAAGCCCCATTCACCCATCCAGAAGTGTCCCCAAAGGAAGGCTTTGGGTACAACTGAACTCCCCAGGGGAGCCTTTATGCAGCCCCACATGCAACTGGACCCTCTGGGTTCACTCTTTAACCGCAAGCCTAAATATAGCCCTAGCACGCCTGGCAGTCGACTGAAAGCTCGGGTCACAGAAAATGTGTTACGAGCCCCATTCGCCCATCCAAAAGTGCCCCCAAAGGAAGGCTTTGGGTACATCTGAACTCCCCAGGGGAGCCTTTACGCAGCCCCACATGCAACTGGACCCTCCGGGTTCGCTCTTTACAGCAACCCTAAATATAACCCTAGCCAGCATGGCAGAAGACTGAAAACTCGGGCCACAGAAAAAGCGTTTCAAGCCCCTTTCGCCCATCCAGAAGTGCCCCCAAAGGAAGGCTTTGGGTACAACTGAACTCCCCAGGGGAGCCTTTATGCAGCCCCACATGCAACTGGACCCTCCGTATTCGCTCTTTCACAGCAACCCTAAATATAAACCTGGCCCGCATGGCAGAAGACTGAAAAATCGGGCCCCAGAAAACGTGCTACAAGCCGCATTCACCCATCCAGAAGTGCCCCCAAAGGAAGGCTTTGGGTACAACTGAACTCCCCAGGGGAGCCTTTATGCAGGCCCATACGCAACTGGACCCCCCGTGTTCGCTGTTAACAAGCAACCCTAAATATAACACTAGCCAGCATGGCAGAAATCTGAAAACTCGGGCCACTGAAAAAGCGTTTCAAGCCCCTTTCGCCCATCCAGAAGTGCACCCAAAGGAAGGCTTTGGGTACAAGTGAACTCCCCAGGGGAGCCTTTATGCAGCCCCACATGCAACTGGACCCTCCGTGTTCGCTCTTTCACCGCAAGCCTATATATAGCCCTCGGCGCAATGGGAGAAGACTGAAAAAGCGGGCCTCAGAAAACGCATTGCGATTCCCCTTGGACCATCCCAAAGTGCCCCCAAAGGAAGGCTTTGGGTACAACTGGACTCCCCAGGGGAGCCTTAACGCAGCCCCACATGCAACTGGACCCTCCGTATTCGCTCTTTCACAGCAACCCTAAATATAGCCCTGGCCCGCCTGGCAGTAGACTGAAAACTCGGGCCCCTGAAAATGCATTAAAAGCCTAATTCGCCCATCCAAAAGTGCCCCCAGAGGAAGGCTTTGGGTACAACTGAACTCCCCAGGGGAGCCTTTACGCAGCCCCACATGCAACTGGACCCTCCGGGTTCGCTCTTTACAGCAACCCTAAATATAACCCTAGCCAGCATGGCAGAAGACTGAAAACTCGGGCCACAGAAAAAGCGTTTCAAGCCCCTTTCGCCAATCCAGAAGTGCCCCCAAAGGAAGGCTTTGGGTACAAGTGAACTCCCCAGGGGAGCCTTTATGCAGCCCCACATGCAACTGGACCCTCCGTATTCGCTCTTTCACAGCATCCCTAAATATAACCCTGGCCCGCATGGCAGACGACTGAAAAATCCGGCCCCAGAAAACGTGCTACAAGCCCCATTCGACCATCCAGAAGTGCCACCAAACGAAGGCTTTGGGTAGAAGTGAACTCCCCAGGGGAGCCTTTATGCAGGCCCATATGCAACTGGACCCCCCGTGTTCGCTGTTTACAAGCAACCCTAAATATAACACTAGCCAGCATGGAAGAAAACTGAAAACTCGGGCCAAAGAATAAGCGTTTCAAGCCCCTTTCGGCCACCCAGAAGTGCCCCCAAAGGAAGGCTTTGGGTACAAGTGAACTACCCAGGGGAGCCTTTATGCAGCCCCACATGCAACTGGACCCTCCGGGTTAACTCTTTCACAGGAACCCTAAATATAGCCCTGGCCCGCCTGGCAGTCGACTGAAAACTCGGGCAATAGAAAATGCGTTAAAATCCTAATTCGCCCATCCAAAAGTGCCCCCAGAGGAAAGCTTTGGGTACAACTGAACTCCCCACGGGAGCCTTAACGCAGCCCCACATACAACTGGACCCTCCGGTTTCACTCTTTCACAGCAACCCTAAATATAGCCCTTGGCCGCCTGGCAGTCGACTGAAAACTCGGGCCCCAGAAAATGCGTTAAAAGCCTAATTCGCCCATCCAAAAGTGCCCCCAGAGGAAGGCTTTGGGTACAACTGAACTCCCCAGGGGAGCATTTATGCTGGCCCATACGCAACTGGAATCCCCGTGTTCGCTGTTTACAAGCAACCCTAAATATAACGCTAGCCAGCATGGCAGAAAACTGAAAACTCGGGCCACAGAAAATGCGTTTCAAGCCCCATTCACCCATCCAGAAGTGCCCCCAAAGGAAGGCTTTGGGTACAAGTGAACTCCCCAGGGGAGCCTTTATGCAGCCCCACATGCAACTGGACCCTCCGGGTTCACTCTTTCACAGCAACCCTAAATATAGCCCTGAGTCGCCTCGCAGTCGACTGAAAGCTCGGGCCACAGAAAATGCGTTTCAAGCCCCATTCACCCATCCAGAAGTGCCCCCAAAGGAAGGCTTTGGGTACATCTGAACTCCCCAGGGGAGCCTTTATGCAGCCCCACATGCAACTGGACCCTCCGTGTTCGCTCTTTACAGCAACCCTAAATATAACCCTAGCCAGCATGGCAGAAGACTGAAAACTAGGGGCCACAGAAAAAGCGTTTCAAGCCCCTTTCGCCCAACCAAAAGTGCCCCCAAAGGAAGGCTTTGGGTACAAGTGAACTCCCCAGGGGAGCCTTTATGCAGCCCCACATGCAACTGGACCCTCCGTATTCGCTCTTTCACAGCAACCCTAAATATAACCCTGGCCCGCATGGCAGACGACTGAAAAATCGGGCCCCAGAAAACGTGCTACAAGCCCCATTCGACCATCCAAAACTGCCCCCAAAGGAAGGCTTTGGGTAGAAGTGAACTCCCCAGGGGAGCCTTTATGCAGGCCCATACGCAACTGGACCCCCCGTGTTCGCTGTTTACAAGCAACCCTAAATATAACAATAGGCACCATGGCAGAAAACTGAAAAGTCGGGCCACAGAAAAAGCGTTTCAAGCCCCATTCACCCATCCAGAAGTGCCCCCAAAGGAAGGCTTTGGGTACAAGTGAACTCCCCAGGGGAGCCTTTACGCAGCCCCACATGCAACTGGACCCTCCGTATTCGCTCTTTCACAGCAACCCTAAATATAGCCCTGGCCCGCCTGGCAGTCGACTGAAAACTCGGGCCCAGGAAAATGCATTAAAAGCCTAATTTGCCCATCCAAAAGTGCCCCCAGAGGAAGGATTTGGGTACAACTGAACTCCCCAGGGGAGCCTTTATGCAGCCCCACATGCAACTGGACCCTCCTTGTTCACTGTTTACGAGCAACACTAAATATACCCCTAGCCACCATGGCAGAAGACTGAAAACTGGGGCTCCAGAAAATGCGTTTCAAGCCCCATTCACCCATCCAGAAGTGCCCCCAAAGGAAGGCTTTGGGTACAAGTGAACTCCCCAGGGGAGCCTTTATGCAGCCCCACATGCAACTGGACCCTCCGCGTTCACTCTTTCTCCGCAAGCCTAAATATAGCCCTAGCACGCCTGGCAGTCGACTGAAAGCTCGGGCCACAGAAAATGTGTTACGAGCCCCATTCGCCCATCCAAAAGTGCCCCCAAAGGAAGGCTTTGGGTACATCTGAACTCCCCAGGGGAGCCTTTACGCAGCCCCACATGCAACTGGACCCTCCGTGTTCGCTCTTTACAGCAACCCTAAATATAACCCTAGCCACCATGGCAGAAGACTGAAAAATCGGGCCCCAGAAAACGTGCTACATCCCCCATTCGACCATCCAAAAGTGCCCCCAAAGGAAGTCTTTGGGTACAACTGAACTCCCCAGGGGAGCCTTTATGCAGGCCCATACGCAACTGGACCCCCCGTGTTCGCTGTTTACAAGCAACCCTAAATATAACACTAGCCAGCATGGCAGAAAACTGAAAACTCGGGCCACAGAAAATGCGTTAAAAGCCTAATTCGCCCATCCAAAAGTGCCCCCAGAGGAAGGCTTTGGGTACAACTGAACTCCCCAGGGGAGCCTTTACGCAGCCCCACATGCAACTGGACCCTCTGTGTTCACTGTTTACGAGCAACCCTAAATATACCCCTAGCCACCATGGCAGAAGCCTGAAAACTCGGGCTCCAGAAAATGCGTTTCAAGCCCCATTCACCCATCCAGAAGTGCCCCCAAAGGAAGGCTTTGGGTACAAGTGAACTCCCCAGGGGAGCCTTTATGCAGCCCCACATGCAACTGGACCCTCCGGGTTCACTCTTTCACCGCAAGCCTAAATATAGCACTCGACGCAATGGGAGAAGACTGAAAAAGCGGGCCAAAGAAAACGCAGTGCGATTCCCCTTGGACCATCCAAAAGTGCACCCAAAGGAAGGCTTTGGGTACAACTGGACTCCCCAGGGGAGCCTTTACGCAGCCCCACATGCAACTGGACCCTCCGTATTCGCTCTTTCACAGCAACCCTAAATATAGCCCTGGACCGCCTGGCAGTCGACTGAAAACTCTGGCCCCAGAAAATGCATTCAAAGCCTAATTCGCCCATCCAAAAGTGCCCCCAGAGGAAGGCTTTGGGTACAAGTGAACTCCCCAGGGGAGCCTTTACGCAGCCCCACATGCAACTGGACCCTCCTTGTTCACTGTTTACGAGCAACCCTAAATATACCCCGAGCCACCATGGCAGAAGACTGAAAACTCAAGCTCCAGAAAATGCGTTTCAAGCCCCATTCACCCATCCAAAAGTGTCCCCAAAGGAAGGCTTTGGGTACAAGTGAACTCCCCAGGGGAGCCTTTATGCAGCCCCACATGCAACTGGACCCTCCGGGTTCACTCTTTCACCGCAAGCCTAAATATAGCCCTGGCCCGCCTGGCAGTCGACTGAAAGCTCGGGCCACAGAAAATGCGTTTAAAGCCTAATTCGCCCACCCAAAAGTGCCCCCAGAGGAAGGCTTTGGGTACAACTGAACTCCCCAGGGGAGCCTTTATGCAGGCCCATACGCAACTGGACCCCCCGTGTTCGCTGTTTACAAGCAACCCTAAATATAACACTAGCCAGCATGGCAGAAAACTGAAAACTCGGGCCACAGAAAAAGCGTTTCAAGCCCCTTTCGCCCATCCAGAAGTGCCCCCAAAGGAAGGCTTTGGGTACAACTGAACTCCCCAGGGGAGCCTTTATGCAGCCCCACATGCAACTGGACCCTCCGTATTCGCTCTTTCACAGCATCCCTAAATATAACCCTGGCCCGCATGGCAGACAACTGAAAAATCCGACGCAGAAAACGTGCTACAAGCCCCATTCGACCATCCAGAAGTGCCACCAAACGAAGGCTTTGGGTAGAAGTGAACTCCCCAGGGGAGCCTTTATGCAGGCCCATACGCAACTGGACCCCCCGTGTTCGCTGTTTACAAGCAACCCTATATATAACACTAGCCAGCATGGAAGAAAACTGAAAACTCGGGCCAAAGAATAAGCGTTTCAAGCCCCTTTCGCCCACCCAGAAGTGCCCCCAAAGGAAGGCTTTGGGTACAAGTGAACTCCCCAGGGGAGCCTTTATGCAGCCCCACATGCAACTGGACCCTCCGGTTTCACTCTTTTACAGCAACCCTAAATATAGCCCTTGGCCGCCTGGCAGTCGACTGAAAAATCGGGCCCCAGAAAATGCGTTAAAAGCCTAATTCGCCCATCCAAAAGTGCCCCCAGAGGAAGGCTTTGGGTACAACTGAACTCCCCAGGGGAGCCTTTATGCTGGCCCGTACGCAACTGGAATCCCCGTGTTCGCTGTTTACAAGCAACCCTAAATATAACGCTAGCCAGCATGGCAGAAAACTGAAAACTCGGGCCACAGAAAATGCGTTTCAAGCCCCATTCACCCATCCAGAAGTGCCCCCAAAGGAAGGCTTTGGGTACAAGTGAACTCCCCAGGGGAGCCTTTACGCAGCCCCACATGCAACTGGACCCTCCGTATTCGCTCTTTCACAGCAACCCTAAATATAGCCCTGGCCCGCCTGGCAGTCGACTGAAAACTCGGTCCCAGGAAAATGCATTAAAAGCCTAATTTGCCCATCCAAAAGTGCCCCCAGAGGAAGGCTTTGGGTACAACTGAACTCCCCAGGGGAGCCTTTATGCAGCCCCACATGCAACTGGACCCTCCGGGTTCACTCTTTCACAGCAACCCTAAATATAGCCCTGGCCCGCCTGGAAGTCGACTGAAAACTCGGGCCCCAGAAAAAGCGTTCAAAGCCTAATTCGCCCATCCAAAAGTGCCCCCAGAGGAAGGCTTTGGGTACAACTGTACTCCCCAGGGGAGCCTTTATGCAGGCCCATACGCAACTGGACCCCCCGTGTTCGCTGTTTACAAGCAACCCTAAATATAACATTAGCCAGCATGGCAGAAAACTGAAAACTCGGGCCACAGAAAATGCGTTAAAAGCCTAATTCGCCCATCCAAAAGTGCCCCCAGAGGAAGGCTTTGGGTACAAGTGAACTCCCCAGGGGAGCCTTTATGCAGCCCCACATGCAACTGGACCCTCCGTGTTCACTGTTTACGAGCAACCCTAAATATACCCCTAGCCACCATGGCAGAAGCCTGAAAACTCGGGCTCCAGAAAATGCGTTTCAAGCCCCATTCACCCATCCAGAAGTGCCCCCAAAGGAAGGCTTTGGGTACAAGTGAACTCCCCAGGGGAGCCTTTATGCAGCCCCACATGCAACTGGACCCTCCGCGTTCACTCTTTCACCGCAATCCTAAATATAACCCTATCACGCTTGGCAGTCGACTGAAAGCTCGGGCCACAGAAAATGTGTTACGAGCCCCATTCGCCCATCCAAAAGTGCCCCCAAAGGAAGGCTTTGGGTACATCTGAACTCCCCAGGGGAGCCTTTACGCAGCCCCACATGCAACTGGACCCTCCTTGTTCACTGTTTACGAGCAACCCTAAATATACCCCTAGCCACCATGGCAGAAGACTGAAAACTCGGGCTCCAGAAAATGCGTTTCAAGCCCCATTCACCCATCCAGAAGTGCCCCCAAAGGAAGGCTTTGGGTACAAGAGAACTCCCCAGGGGAGCCTTTATGCAGCCCCACATGCAACTGGACCCTCCGGGTTCACTCTTTCACCGCAAGCCTAAATATAGCCCTAGCACGCCTGGCAGTCGACTGAAAGCTCGGGCCACAGAAAATGTGTTACGAGCCCCATTCGCCCATCCAAAAGTGCCCCCAAAGGAAGGCTTTGGGTACATCTGAACTCCCCAGGGGAGCCTTTACGCAGCCCGACATGCAACTGGACTCTCCGTGTTCGCTCTTTACAGCAACCCTAAATATAACCCTAGCCAGCATGGCAGAAGACTGAAAGCTCGGGCCACAGAAAAAGCGTTTCAAGCCCCATTCGCCCATCCAGAAGTGCCCCCAAAGGAAGGCTTTGGGTACAACTGAACTCCCCAGGGGAGCCTTTATGCAGGCCCACATGCAACTAGACCGTCCGGGTTCACTCTTTCACCGCAAGCCTAAATATAGCCCTCGGCGCAATGGGAGAAGACTGAAAAAGCGGGCCTCAGAAAACGCATTGCGATTCCCCTTGGACCATCCAAAAGTGCCCCCAGAGGAAGGCTTTGGGTACAGCTGGACTCCCCAGGGGAGCCTTAACGCAGCCCCCCATGCAACTGGACCCTCCGTATTCGCTCTTTCACAGCAACCCTAAATATAGCCCTGGCCCGCCTGGCAGTCGACTGAAAACTCGGGCCCCAGAAAATGCATTAAAAGCCTAATTCGCCCATCCAAAAGTGCCCCCAGAGGAAGGCTTGGGGTACAACTGAACTCCCCAGGGGAGCCTTTATGCAGCCCCACATGCAACTGGACCCTCCAGGTTCACTCTTTCACCGCAAGCCTAAATATAGCCCTAGCACGCCTGGCAGTCGTCTGAAAGCTCGGGCCACAGAAAATGTGTTACGAGCCCCATTCGCCCATCCAGAAGTGCCCCCAAAGGAAGGCTTTGGGTACATCTGAACTCCCCAGGGGAGCCTTTACGCAGCCCCACATGCAACTGGACCCTCCGTGTTCGCTCTTTACAGCAACCCTAAATATAACCCCAGCCACCATGGCAGAAGACTGAAAACTCGGGCCACAGAAAAAGCGTTTCAAGCCCCTTTCGCCCATCCAGAAGTGCCCCCAAAGGAAGGCTTTGGGTACAACTGAACTTCCCAGGGGAGCCTTTATGCAGCCCCACATGCAACTGGACCCTCCGTATTCGCTCTTTCACAGCAACCTTAAATATAACCCTTACCCGAATGGCAGACGACTGAAAATTCGGGCCCCAGAAAACGTGCTACAAGCCACATTCGACCATCCAAAAGTGACCCCAAAGGAAGGCTTTGGGTACAACTGTACTCCCCAGGGGAGCCTTTATGCAGGCCCATACGCAACTGGACCCCCGTGTTCGCTGTTTACAAGCAACCCTATATATAACCCTAGCCAGCATGGCAGAAAACTGAAAACTCGGGCCACAGAAAAAGCGTTTCAAGCCCCATTCACCCATCCCGAAGTGCCCCCAGAGGAAGGCTTTGGGTACAAGAGAACTCCCCAGGGGAGCCTTTATGCAGCCCCACATGCAACTGGACCCTCCGTGTTCGCTCTTTACAGCAACCCTAAATATAAACCTAGCCAGCATGGCAGAAGACTGAAAACTCGGGCCACAGAAAATGTGTTACGAGCCCCATTCGCCCATCCAAAAGTGCCCCCAAAGGAAGGCTTTGGGTACATCTGAACTCCCCAGGGGAGCCTTTACGCAGCCCCACATGCAACTGGACCCTCCTTGTTCACTGTTTACGAGCAACCCTAAATATACCCCTAGCCACAATGGCAGAAGACTGAAAACTCGGGCTCCAGAAAATGTGTTTCAAGCCCCATTCACGCATCCAGAAGTGCCCCCAAAGGAAGGCTTTGGGTACAAGTGAACTCCCCAGGGGAGCCTTTATGCAGCCCCACATGCAACTGGACCCTCCGTATTCGCTCTTTCACAGCAACCCTAAATATAGCCCTCGGCGCAATGGGAGAAGACTGAAAAAGCGGGCCTCAGAAAACGCATTGCGATTCCCCTTGGACCATCCAAAAGTGCCCCCAGAGGAAGGCTTTGGGTACAGCTGGACTCCCCAGGGGAGCCTTAACGCAGCCCCACATGCAACTGGACCCTCCCTATTCGCTCTTTCACAGCAACCCTAAATATAGCCCTGGCCCGCCTGGCAGTCGACTGAAAACTCGGGCCCCAGAAAATGCATTAAAAGCCTAATTCGGCCATCCAAAAGTGCCCCCAGAGGAAGGCTTTGGGTACAACTGAACTCCCCAGGGGAGCCTTTACGCAGCCCCACATGCAACTGGACCCTCCGGGTTCACTCTTTCACCGCAAGCCTAAATATAACCCTAGCACGCATGGCAGTCGTCTGAAAGCTCGGGCCACAGAAAATGTGTTACGAGCCCCATTAGCCCATCCAGAAGTGCCCCCAAAGGAAGGCTTTGGGTACATCTGAACTCCCCAGGGGAGCCTTTATGCAGCCCCACATGCAACTGGACCCTCCGTGTTCGCTCTTTACAGCAACCCTATATATAACCCTAGCCAGCATGGCAGAAAACTGAAAACTCGGGCCACAGAAAAAGCGTTTCAAGCCCCTTTCGCCCATCCAGAAGTGCCCCCAAAGGAAGTCTTTGGGTACAACTGAACTCCCCAGGGGAGCCTTTACGCAGCCCCACATGCAACTGGACCCTCCGTGTTCGCTCTTTACAGCAACCCTAAATATAACCCTAGCCAGCATGGCAGAAGACTGAAAACTCGGGCCACAGAAAAAGAGTTTCAAGCCCCTTTCGCCCATCCAGAAGTGCCCCCAGAGGAAGGCTTTGGGTACAAGTGAACTCCCCAGGGGAGCCTTTATGCAGCCCCACATGCAACTGGACCCTCCTTGTTCACTGTTTACGAGCAACCCTAAATATACCCCTAGCCACCATGGCAGAAGACTGAAAACTCGGGCTCCAGAAAATGCGTTTCAAGCCCCATTCACCCATCCAGAAGTGCCCCCAAAGGAAGGCTTTGGGTACAAGAGAACTCCCCAGGGGAGCCTTTATGCAGCCCCACATGCAACTGGACCCTCCGGGTTCACTCTTTCACCGCAAGCCTAAATAAACCCCTAGCACGCCTGGCAGTCGACTGAAAGCTCGGGCCACAAAAATGTGTTACGAGCCCCATTCGCCCATCCAAAAGTGCCCCAAAGGAACGCTTTGGGTACATCTGAACTCCCCAGGGGAGCCTTTACGCAGCCCCACATGCAACTGGACCCTCCTTGTTCACTGTTTACGAGCAACCCTAAATATACCCCTAGCCACCATGGCAGAAGACTGAAAACTCGGGCTCCAGAAAATGCGTTTCAAGCCCCATTCACCCATCCAGAAGTGCCCCCAAAGGAAGGCTTTGGGTACAAGTGAACTCCCCAGGGGAGCCTTTATGCAGCCCCACATGCAACTGGACCCTCCGGGTTCACTCTTTCACCGCAAGCCTAAATATAGCCCTAGCACGCCTGGCAGTCGACTGAAAGTTCGGGCCACAGAAAATGTGTTACGTGCCCCATTCGCCCATCCAGAAGTGCCTCCAAAGGAAGTCTTTGGGTACATCTGAACTCCCCAGGGGAGCCTTTACGCAGCCCCACATGCAACTGGACCCTCCGGGTTCACTCTTTCACAGCAACCCTAAATATAGCCCTGGCCCGCCTGGCAGTCGACTGAAAAATCGGGCCACAGAAAACGCGTTAAAAGCCTAATTCGCCCATCCAAAAGTGCCCACAGAGGAAGGCTTTGGGTACAAGTGAACTCCCCAGGGGAGCCTTTATGCAGCCCCACATGCAACTGGACCCTCCTTGTTCACTGTTTAAGAGCAACCCTAAATATACCCCTAGCCACCATGGCAGAAGACTGAAAACTCGGGCTCCAGAAAATGCGTTTCAAGCCCCATTCACCCATCCAGAAGTGCCCCCAAAGGAAGGCTTTGGGTACAAGTGAACTCCCCAGAGGAGCCTTTATGCAGCCCCACATGCAACTGGACCCTCCGGGTTCACTCTTTCACGGCAAGCCTAAATATAGCCCTAGCACGCCTGGCAGTCGACTGAAAGCTCGGGCCACAGAAAATGTGTTACGAGCCCCATTCGCCCATCCAAAAGTGCCCCAAAGGAAGGCTTTGGGTACATCTGAACTCCCCAGGGGAGCCTTTATGCAGCCCCACATGCAACTGGACCCTCCTTTTTCACTGTTTACGAGCAACCCTAAATATACCCCTAGCCACCATGGCAGAAGACTGAAAACTCGGGCTCCAGAAAATGCGATTCAAGCCCCATTCACCCATCCAGAAGTGCCCCCAAAGGAAGGCTTTGGGTACAAGAGAACTCCCCAGGGGAGCCTTTATGCAGCCCCACATGCAACTGGACCCTCCTTGTTCACTGTTTACGAGCAACCCTAAATATACCCCTAGCCACCATGGCAGACGACTGAAAACTCGGGCCACAGAAAAAGCGTTTCAAGCCCCTTTCGCCCATCCAGAAGTGCCCCCAAAGGAAGGCTTTGGGTACAACTGAACTTCCCAGGGGAGCCTTTATGCAGCCCCACATGCAACTGGACCCTCCGTATTCGCTCTTTCACAGCAACCTTAAATATAACCCTGGCCCGAATGGCAGACGACTGAAAATTCGGGCCCCAGAAAACGTGCTACAAGCCACATTCGACCATCCAAAAGTGCCCCCAAAGGAAGGCTTTGGGTACAACTGAACTCCCCAGGGGAGCCTTTATACAGGCCCATACGCAACTGGACCCCCGTGTTGGCTGTTTACAAGCAACCCTATATATAACCCTAGCCAGCATGGCAGAAAACTGAAAACTCGGGCCACAGAAAAAGAGTTTCAAGCCCCATTCACCCATCCCGAAGTGCCCCCAGAGGAAGGCTTTGGGTACAAGAGAACTCCCCAGGGGAGCCTTTATGCAGCCCCACATGCAACTGGACCCTCCGTGTTCGCTCTTTACAGCAACCCTAAATATAACCCTAGCCAGCATGGCAGAAAACTGAAAACTCGGGCCACAGAAAAAGCGTTTCAAGCCCCTTTCGCCCATCCAGAAGTGCCCCAAAGGAAGGCTTTGGGTACAAGTGAACTCCCCAGGGGAGCCTTTATGCAGCCCCACATGAAACTGGACCCTCCTTGTTCACTGTTTACGAGCAACCCTAAATATACCCCTAGCCACCATGGCAGAAGACTGAAAACTCGGGCTCCAGAAAATGCGTTTCAAGCCCCATTCACCCATCCAGAAGTGCCCCCAAATGAAGGCTTTGGGTACATCTGAACTCCCCAGGGGAGCCTTTATGCAGCCCCACATGCAACTGGACGCTCCGGGTTCACTCTTTCACCGCAAGCCTAAATATAGCCCTAGCACGCCTGGCAGTCGACTGAAAGCTCGGGCCACAGAAAATGTGTTACGAGCCCCATTCGCCCATCCAAAAGTGCCCCCAAAGGAAGGCTTTGGGTACATCTGAACTCCCCAGGGGAGCCTTTACGCAGCCCCACATGCAACTGGACCCTCCTTGTTCACTGTTTACGACCAACCCTAAATATACCCCTAGCCACCATGGCAGAAGACTGAAAACTCGGGCTCCAGAAAATGCGTTTCAAGCCCCATTCACCCATCCAGAAGTGCCCCCAAAGGAAGGCTTTGGGTACAAGTGAACTCCCCAGGGGAGCCTTTATGCAGCCCCACATGCAACTGGACCCTCCGTATTCGCTCTTTCACAGCAACCCTAAATATAGCCCTCGGCGCAATGGGAGAAGACTGAAAAAGCGGGCCTCAGAAAACGCATTGCGATTCCCCTTGGACCATCCAAAAGTGCCCCCAGAGGAAGGCTTTGGGTACAGCTGGACTCCCCAGGGGAGCCTTAACGCAGCCCCACATGCAACTGGACCCTCCGTATTCGCTCTTTCACAGCAACCCTAAATATAGCCCTGGCCCGCCTGGCAGTCGACTGAAAACTCGGGCCCCAGAAAATGCATTAAAAGCCTAATTCGGCCATCCAAAAGTGCCCCCAGAGGAAGGCTTTGGGTACAACTGAACTCCCCAGGGGAGCCTTTACGTAGCCCCACATGCAACTGGACCCTCCGGGTTCACTCTTTCACCGCAAGCCTAAATATAACCCTAGCACGCCTGGCAGTCGTCTGAAAGCTCGGGCCACAGAAAATGTGTTACGAGCCCCATTCGCCCATCCAGAAGTGCCCCCAAAGGAAGGCTTTGGGTACATCTGAACTCCCCAGGGGAGCCTTTATGCAGCCCCACATGCAACTGGACCCTCCGTGTTCGCTCTTTACAGCAACCCTATATATAACCCTAGCCAGCATGGCAGAAAACTGAAAACTCGGGCCACAGAAAAAGCGTTTCAAGCCCCTTTCGCCCATCCAGAAGTGCCCCCAAAGGAAGTCTTTGGGTACAACTGAACTCCCCAGGGGAGCCTTTACGCAGCCCCACATGCAACTGGACCCTCCGTATTCGCTCTTTACAGCAACCCTAAATATAACCCTAGCCACCATGGCAGAAGACTGAAAACTCGGGCTCCAGAAAATGCGTTTCAAGCCCCATTCACCCATCCAGAAGTGCCCCCAAAGGAAGGCTTTGGGTACAAGTGAACTCCCCAGGGGAGCCTTTATGCAGCCCCACATGCAACTGGACCCTCCGGGTTCACTCTTTCACCGCAAGCCTAAATATAGCCCTAGCACGCCTGGCAGTCGACTGAAAGCTCGGGCCACAGAAAATGTGTTACGTGCCCCATTCGCCCATCCAGAAGTGCCTCCAAAGGAAGTCTTTGGGTACATCTGAACTCCCCAGGGGAGCCTTTACGCAGCCCCACATGCAACTGGACCCTCCGGGTTCACTCTTTCACAGCAACCCTAAATATAGCCCTGGCCCGCCTGGCAGTCGACTGAAAAATCGGGCCACAGAAAACGCGTTAAAAGCCTAATTCGCCCATCCAAAAGTGCCCACAGAGGAAGGCTTTGGGTACAACTGATATCCCCAGGGGAGCCTTTACGCAGCCCCACATGCAACTGGACCCTCCTTGTTCACTGTTTAAGAGCAACCCTAAATATACCCCTAGCCACCATGGCAGAAGACTGAAAACTCGGGCCCCAGAAAATGCGTTTCAAGCCCCATTCACCCATCCAGAAGTGCCCCCAAAGGAAGGCTTTGGGTACAACTGAACTCCCCAGGGGAGCCTTAACGCAGCCCCACATGCAACTGGACCCTCTGGGTTCACTCTTTCACGGCAAGCCTAAATATAGCCCTAGCACGCCTGGCAGTCGACTGAAAGCTCGGGCCACAGAAAATGTGTTACGAGCCCCATTCGCCCATCCAAAAGTGCCCCAAAGGAAGGCTTTGGGTGCATCTGAACTCCCCAGGGGAGCCTTTACGCAGCCCCACATGCAACTGGACCCTCCTTTTTCACTGTTTACGAGCAACCCTAAATATACCCCTAGCCACCATGGCAGAAGACTGAAAACTCGGGCTCCAGAAAATGCGATTCAAGCCCCATTCACCCATCCAGAAGTGCCCCCAAAGGAAGGCTTTGGGTACAAGAGAACTCCCCAGGGGAGCCTTTATGCAGCCCCACATGCAACTGGACCCTCCTTGTTCACTGTTTACGAGCAACCCTAAATATACCCCTAGCCACCATGGCAGAAGCCTGAAAAATCGGGCTCCAGAAAATGCTTTTCAAGCCCCATTCAGCCATCCAGAAGTGCCCCCAAAGGAAGGCTTGGGTACAACTGAACTCCCCAGGGGAGCCTTTATGCAGCCCCACATGCAACTGGACCCTCCGTGTTCGCTCTTTCACAGCAACCCTAAATATAGCCCTCGGCGCAATGGGAGAAGACTGAAAAAGCGGGCCTCAGAAAACGCATTGCGATTCCCCTTGGACCATCCAAAAGTGCCCCCAGAGGAAGGCTTTGGGTACAGCTGGACTCCCCAGGGGAGCCTTAACGCAGCCCCACATGCAACTGGACCCTCCGTATTCGCTCTTTCACAGCAACCCTAAATATAGCCCTGGCCCGCCTGGCAGTCGACTGAAAACTCGGGCCCCAGAAAATGCATTAAAAGCCTAATTCGGCCATCCAAAAGTGCCCCCAGAGGAAGGCTTTGGGTACAACTGAACTCCCCAGGGGAGCCTTTACGAAGCCCCACATGCAACGGGACCCTCCGGGTTCACTCTTTCACCGCAAGCCTAAATATAACCCTAGCACGCCTGGCAGTCGTCTGAAAGCTCGGGCCACAGAAAATGTGTTACGAGCCCCATTCGCCCATCCAGAAGTGCCCCCAAAGGAAGGCTTTGGGTACATCTGAACTCCCCAGGGGAGCCTTTATGCAGCCCCACATGCAACTGGACCCTCCGTGTTCGCTCTTTACAGCAACCCTATATATAACCCTAGCCAGCATGGCAGAAAACTGAAAACTCGGGCCACAGAAAAAGCGTTTCAAGCCCCTTTCGCCCATCCAGAAGTGCCACCAAAGGAAGTCTTTGGGTACAACTGAACTCCCCAGGGGAGCCTTTACGCAGCCCCACATGCAACTGGACCCTCCGTGTTCGCTCTTTACAGCAACCCTAAATATAACCCTAGCCAGCATGGCAGAAGACTGAAAACTCGGGCCACAGAAAAAGAGTTTCAAGCCCCTTTCGCCCATCCAGAAGTGCCCCCAAAGGAAGGCTTTGGGTACAAGTGAACTCCCCAGGGGAGCCTTTATGCAGCCCCACATGCAACTGGACCCTCCTTGTTCACTGTTTACGAGCAACCCTAAATATACCCCTAGCCACCATGGCAGAAGACTGAAAACTCGGGCTCCAGAAAATGCGTTTCAAGCCCCATTCACCCATCCAGAAGTGCCCCCAAAGGAAGGCTTTGGGTACAAGAGAACTCCCCAGGGGAGCCTTTATGCAGCCCCACATGCAACTGGACCCTCCGGGTTCACTCTTTCACCGCAAGCCTAAATAAACCCCTAGCACGCCTGGCAGTCGACTGAAAGCTCGGGCCACAGAAAATGTGTTACAAGCCCCATTCGCCCATCCAAAAGTGCCCCAAAGGAACGCTTTGGGTACATCTGAACTCCCAAGGGGAGCCTTTACGCAGCCCCACATGCAACTGGACCCTCCTTGTTCACTGTTTACGAGCAACCCTAAATATACCCCTAGCCACCATGGCAGAAGACTGAAAACTCGGGCTCCAGAAAATGCGTTTCAAGCCCCATTCACCCATCCAGAAGTGCCCCCAAAGGAAGGCTTTGGGTACAAGTGAACTCCCCAGGGGAGCCTTTATGCAGCCCCACATGCAACTGGACCCTCCGGGTTCACTCTTTCACCGCAAGCCTAAATATAGCCCTAGCACGCCTGGCAGTCGACTGAAAGCTCGGGCCACAGAAAATGTGTTACGTGCCCCATTCGCCCATCCAGAAGTGCCTCCAAAGGAAGTCTTTGGGTACATCTGAACTCCCCAGGGGAGCCTTTACGCAGCCCCACATGCAACTGGACCCTCCGGGTTCACTCTTTCACAGCAACCCTAAATATAGCCCTGGCCCGCCTGGCAGTCGACTGAAAAATCGGGCCACAGAAAACGCGTTAAAAGCCTAATTCGCCCATCCAAAAGTGCCCACAGAGAAAGGCTTTGGGTACAAGAGAACTCCCCAGGGGAGCCTTTATGCAGCCCCACATGCAACTGGACCCTCCTTGTTCACTGTTTACGAGCAACCCTAAATATACCCCTAGCCACCATGGCAGAAGCCTGAAAAATCGGGCTCCAGAAAATGCTTTTCAAGCCCCATTCAGCCATCCAGAAGTGCCCCCAAAGGAAGGCTTGGGTACAACTGAACTCCCCAGGGGAGCCTTTATGCAGCCCCACATGCAACTGGACCCTCCGGGTTCACTCTTTCACGGCAAGCCTAAATATAGCCCTAGCACGCCTGGCAGTCGACTGAAAGCTCGGGCCACAGAAAATGTGTTACGAGCCCCATTCGCCCATCTAGAAGTGCCCCAAAGGAAGGCTTTGGGTACAAGTGAACTCCCCAGGGGAGCCTTTACGCAGCCCCACATGCAACTGGACCCTCCGTTTTCGCTCTTTCACAGCAACCCTAAATATAACCCTGGCCCACATGGCAGACGACTGAAAAATAGGGCCCCAGAAAACGTGCTTCAAGCCCCATTCGACCATCCAAAACTGCCCCCAAAGGAAGGCTTTGGGTACATCTGAACTCCCCAGGGGAGCCTTTATGTAGGCCCATACGCAACTGGAACCCCTGTGTTCGCTGTTTGCAAGCAACCCTAAATATAACCCTAGCCAGCATGGAAGAAAACTGAAAACTCGGGCCACAGAAAAAGCGTTTCAAGCCCCATTCACCCATCCCGAAGTGCCCCCAAAGGAAGGCTTTGGGTACAAGTGAACTTCCCAGGGGAGCCTTTACGCAGCCCGACATGCAAGGGGACCCTCCGGATTCACTCTATCACAGCAACCCTAAATATATCCCTGACCCGCCTGGCAGTCGACTGAAAACTCGGGCCCCATAAAATGCGTTAAAAGCCTAATTCGCCCATCCAAAAGTGCCCGCAGAGGAAGGCTTTGGGTACAACTGAACTCCCCAGGGGAGCCTTTATGCAGCCCCACATGCAACTGGACCCTCCGTATTCGCTCTTTCACAGCAACCCTAAATATAGCCCTTGCCCGCCTGGCAGTCGACTGAAAACTCAGGCCCCAGAAAATGCGTTAAAAGCCTAATTCGCCCATCCAAAAGTGCCCCCAAAGGAAGGCTTTGGGTACAACTGAACTCCCCAGGGGAGCCTTAACGCAGCCCCACATGCAACTGGACCCTCCTTGTTCACTGTTTATGAGCAACCATAAATATACCCCTAGCCACCATGGAAGAAGACTGAAAACTTGGGCTCCAGAAATGCGTTTCAAGCCCCATTCGACCATCCAGAAGTACCCCCAAAGGAAGGCTTTGGGTACAAATGAACTCCCCAGGGGAGCCTTTACGCAGGCCCATACGCAACTGGACCCCCGTGTTCGCTGTTTACAAGCAACCCTATATATAACCCTAGCCAGCATGGCAGAAAACTGAAAACTCGGGCCACAGAAAAAGCGTTTCAAGCCCCATTCACCCATCCCGAAGTGCCCCCAGTGGAAGGCTTTGAGTACAACTGAGCTCCCCAGGGGAGCCTTTACGCAGCCCCACATGCAACTGGACCCTCCGTGTTCGCTCTTTACAGCAACCCAAAATATATCTTTAGCCAGCATGGCAGAAGACTGAAAACTCGGGCCAAAGAAAAAGAGTTTCAAGCCCCTTTCGCCCATCCAGAAGTGCCCCCAGAAGAAGGCTTTGGGTACATCTGAACTCCCCAGGGGAGCCTTTATGCAGCCCCACATGCAACTGGACCCTCCTTGTTCACTGTTTACGAGCAACCCTAAATATACCCCTAGCCACCATGGCAGAAGACTGAAAACTCGGGCTCCAGAAAATGCGTTTCAAGCCCCATTCACCCATCCAGAAGTGCCCCCAAAGGAAGGCTTTGGGTACATCTGAACTCCCCAGGGGAGCCTTTATGCAGCCCCACATGCAACTGGACCGTCCGGGTTCACTCTTTCACCGCAAGCCTAAATATAGCCCTAGAACGCCTGGCAGTCGACTGAAAGCTCGGGCCACAGAAAATGTGTTACGAGCCCCATTCGCCCATCCAAAAGTGCCCCCAAAGGAAGGCTTTGGGTACATCTGAACTCCCCAGGGGAGCCTTTACGCAGCCCCACATGCAACTGGACCCTCCTTTTTCACTGTTTACAAGCAACCCTAAATATACCCCTAGCCACCATGGCAGAAGACTGAAAACTCGGGCTCCAGAAAATGCGTTTCAAGCCCCATTCACCCATCCAGAAGTGCCCCCAAAGGAAGGCTTTGGGTACGAGTGAACTCCCCAGGGGAGCCTTTATGCAGCCCCACATGCAACTGGACCCTCCGGGTTCACTCTTTCACCGCAAGCCTAAATATATCCCTAGCATGCCTGCCAGTCGACTGAAAGCTCGGGCCACAGAAAATGTGTTACGAGCCCCATTCGCCCATCCAAAAGTGCCCCCAAAGGAAGGCTTTGGGTACAACTGAACTCCCCAGGGGAGCCTTTATGCAGCCCCACATGCAACTGGACCCTCCTTGTTCACTGTTTACGAGCAACCCTAAATATACCGCTAGCCACCGTGGCAGAAGACTGAAAACTCGGGCTCCAGAAAATGCGTTTCAAGCCCCATTCACCCATCCAGAAGTGCCCCCAAAGGAAGGCTTTGGGTACAACTGAACTCCCCAGGGGAGCCTTTATGCAGCCCCACATGCAACTGGACCCTCCGGGTTCACTCTTTCCCCGAAAGCCTAAGTATAACCCTCGGCGCAATGGGAGAAGACTGAAAAAGCGGGCCTCAGAAAACGCATTGCGATTCCCCTTGGACCATCCAAAAGTGCCCCCAGAGGAAGGCTTTGGGTACAGCTGGACTCCCCAGGGGAGCCTTAACGCAGCCCCACATGGAACTGGGCCCTCCTTATTCGCTCTTTCACAGCAACCCTAAATATAGCCCTGGCCCGCCTGGCAGTCGACTGAAAACTCGGGCCCCAGAAAATGCATTAAAAGCCTAATTCGCCCATCCAAAAGTGCCCCCAGAGGAAGTCTTTGGGTACAACTGAACTCCCCAGGGGAGCCTTTACGCAGCCCCACATGCAACTGGACCCTCCGGGTTCACTCTTTCACCGCAAGCCTAAATATAGCCCTAGCACGCCTGGCAGTCGTCTGAAAGCTCGGGCCACAGAAAATGTGTTACGAGCCCCATTCGCCCATCCAGAAGTGCCCCCAAAGGAAGGCTTTGGGTACATCTGAACTCCCCAGGGGAACCTTTACGCAGCCCCACATGCAACTGGACCCTCCGTGTTCGCTCTTTACAGCAACCCTATATATAACCCTAGCCAGCATGGCAGAAGACTGAAAACTCGGGCCACAGAAAAAGCGTTTCAAGCCCCTTTGGCCCATCCAGAAGAGCCCCCAAAGGAAGGCTTTGGGTACAACTGAACTCCCCAGGGGAGCCCTAATGCAGCCCCACATGCAACTGGACCCTCCGTATTCGCTCTTTCACAGCAACCCTAAATATAACCCTGGCCCGCATGGCAGACGACTGAAAATTCGGGCCCCAGAAAACGTGCTACAAGCCACATTCGACCATCCAAAAGTGCCCCCAAAGGAAGGCTTTGGGTACAACTGAACTCCCCAGGGGAGCCTTTATGCAGGCCCATACGCAACTGGACCCCCTTCTTCGCTGTTTACAAGCAACCCTATATATAACCCTAGCCAGCATGGCAGAAAACTGAAAACTCGGGCCACAGAAAAAGCGTTTCAAGCCCCATTCACCCATCCCGAAGTGCCCCCAGAGGAAGGCTTTGGGTACAACTGAACTCCCCATGGGAGGCTTTACGCAACCCCACATGCAACTGGACCCTCCGTGTTCGCTCTTTACAGCAACCCTAAATATAACCCTAGCCAGCATGGCAGAAGACTGAAAACTCGGGCCACAGAAAAATCGTTTCAAGCCCCTTTCGCCCATCCAGAAGTGCCCCCAAAGGAAGGCTTTGGGTACAAGTGAACTCCCCAGGGGAGCCTTTATGCAGCCCCACATGCAACTGGACCCTCCTTGTTCAGTGTTTACGAGCAAACCTAAATATACCCCTAGCCACCATGGCAGAACACTGAAAACTCGGGCTCCAGAAAATGTGTTTCAAGCCCCATTCACCCATCCAGAAGTGCCCCCAAATGAAGGCTTTGGGTACAAGTGAACTCCCCAGGGGAGCCTTTATGCAGCCCCACATGCAACTAGACCCTCCGGGTTCACTCTTTCACCGCAAGCCTAAATATAGCCCTAGCACGCCTGGCAGTCGACTGAAAGCTCGGGCCACAGAAAAGGTGTTACGAGCCCCATTCGCCCCTCCAAAAGTGCCCCCAAAGGAAGGCTTTGGGTACAAGTGAACTCCCCAGGGGAGCCTTTACGAAGCCCCACATGCAACTGGACCCTCCGGGTTCACTCTTTCACCGCAAGCCTAAATATAGCCCTACCACGCCTGGCAGTCGACTGAAAGCTCGGGCCACAGAAAATGTGTTACGAGCCCCATTCGCCCATCCAGAAGTGCCCCCAAAGGAAGGCTTTGGGTACATCTGAACTCCCCAGGGGAGCCTTTACGCAGCCCCACATGCAACTGGACCCTCCGTGTTCGCTCTTTACAGCAACCCTAAATATAACCCTAGCCAGCATGGCAGAAGACTGAAAACTCGGGCTCCAGAAAATGCGTTTCAAGCCCCTTTCGCCCATCCAGAAGTGCCCCCAAAGGAAGGCTTTGGGTACAAGTGAACTCCCCAGGGGAGCCTTTATGCAGCCCCACATGCAACTGGACCCTCCGTATTCGCTCTTTCACAGCAACCCTAAATATATCCCTGGCCCGCATGGCAGACGACTGAAAAATCGGGCCCCAGAAAACGTGCTACAGCCACATTCGACCATCCAAAAGTGCCCCCAAAGGAAGGCTTTGGGTACATCTGAACTCCCCAGGGGAGCCTTTATGCAGCCCCACATGCAACTGGACCCTCCTTGTTCACTGTTTACGAGCAACCCTAAATATACCCCTAGCCACCATGGCAGAAGACTGAAAACTCGGGCTCCAGAAAATGCGTTTCAAGCCCCATTCACCCATCCAGAAGTGCCCCCAAAGGAAGGCTTTGGGTACGAGTGAACTCCCCAGGGGAGCCTTTATGCAGCCCCACATGCAACTGGACCCTCCGGGTTCACTCTTTCACAGTAAGCCTAAATATATCCCTAGAACGCCTGGCAGTCGACTGAAAGCTCGGGCCACAGAAAATGTGTTACGAGCCCCATTCGCCCATCAAAAAGTGCCCCCAAAGGAAGGCTTTGGGTACATCTGAACTCCCCAGGGGAGCCTTTACGCAGCCCCACATGCAACTGGACCCTCCTTTTTCACTGTTTACAAGCAACAGTATATATACCCCTAGCCACCATGGCAGAAGACTGAAAACTCGGGCTCCAGAAAATGCGTTTCAAGTCCCATTCACCCATCCAGAAGTGCCCCCAAAGGAAGGCTTTGGGTACAAGTGAACTCCCCAGGGGAGCCTTTATGCAGCCCCACATGCAACTGGACCCTCCGGGTTCACTCTTTCACCGCAAGCCTAAATATATCCCTAGCATGCCTGGCAGTCGACTGAAAGCTCGGGCCCCAGAAAATATGTTACAAGCCCCATTCGCCCATCCAAAAGTGCCCCCAAAGGAAGGCTTTGGGTACATCTGAACTCCCCAGGGGAGCCTTTACGCAGCCCCACATGCAACTGGATCCTCCGTGTTCGCTCTTTACAGCAACCCTAAATATAACCCTAGCCAGCATGGCAGAAGACTGAAAACTCGGTCCACAGAAAAAGCGTTTCAAGCCCCATTCACCCATCCAGAAGTGCCCCCAAAGGAAGGCTTTGGGTACAAGAGAACTCCCCAGGGGAGCCTTTATGCAGCCCCACATGCAACTGGACCCTCCTTGTTCACTGTTTACGAGCAACCCTAAATATACCCCTAGCCACCATGGCAGAAGACTGAAAATTCGGGCTCCAGAAAATGCGTTTCAAGCCCCATTCACCCATCCAGAAGTGCCCCCAAATGAAGGCTTTGGGTACAAGTGAACTCCCCAGGGGAGCCTTTATGCAGCCCCACATGCAACTGGACCCTCCGGGTTCACTCTTTCACCGCAAGCCTAAATAGAGCCCTAGCACGCCTGGCAGTCGACTGAAAGCTCGGGCCACAGAAAATGTGTTACGAGCCCCATTCGCCCATCCAAAAGTGCCCCCAAAGGAAGGCTTTGGGTACATCTGAACTCCCCAGGGGAGCCTTTACGCAGCCCCACATGCAACTGGACCCTCCGGGTTCACTCTTTCACCGCAAGCCTAAATATAGCCCTACCACGCCTGGCAGTCGACTGAAAGCTCGGGCCACAGAAAATGCGTTACGAGCCCCATTCGCCCATCCAGAAGTGCCCCCAAAGGAAGGCTTTGGGTACATCTGAACTCCCCAGGGGAGCCTTTACGCAGCCCCACATGCAACTGGACCCTCCGTGTTCGCTCTTTACAGCAACCCTAAATATAACCCTAGCCAGCATGGCAGAAGACTGAAAACTCGGGCCACAGAAAAAGCGTTTCAAGCCCCTTTCGCCCATCCAAAAGTGCCCCCAAAGGAAGGCTTTGGGTACAAGTGAACTCCCCAGGGGAGCCTTTATGCAGCCCCACATGCAACTGGACCCTCCGTATTCGCTCTTTCACAGCAACCCTAAATATAGCCCTGGCCCGCATGGCAGACGACTGAAAAATCGGGCCCCAGAAAACGTGCTACAAGCCACATTCGACCATGCAAAAGTGCCCCCAAAGGAAGGCTTTGGGTACAACTGAACTCCCCAGGGGAGCCTTTATGCAGGCCCATACGCAACTGGACCCCCTTGTTCGCTGTTTACCAGCAACCCTATATATAACCCTAGCCAGCATGGCAGAAAACTGAAAACTCGGGCCACAGAAAAAGCGTTTCAAGCCCCATTCACCCATCCCGAAGTGCACCCAGAGGAAGGCTTTGGGTACAACTGAACTCCCCAGGGGAGCCTTTACGCAGCCCCACATGCAACTGGACCCTCCGTGTTCGCTCTTTACAGCAACCCTAAATATAACCCTAGCCAGCATGGCAGAAGACTGAAAACTCGGGCCACAGAAAAAGCGTTTCAAGCCCCTTTCGCCCATCCAGAAGTTCCCCCAAAGGAAGGCTTTGGGTACAAGTGAACTCCCCAGGGGAGCCTTTATGCAGCCCCACATGGAACTGGACCCTCCGGGTTCACTCCTTCACAGCAACCCTAAATATAGCCCTGGCCCTCCTGGCAGTCGACTGAAAACTCGGGCCCCAGAAAAACTGTTTAAAGCCTAATTCGCCCATCCAAAAGTGCCCCCAGAGGAAGGCTTTGGGTACAAGAGAACTCCCCAGGGGAGCCTTTATGCAGCCCCACATGCAACTGGACCCTCCGGGTTCACTCTTTCACCGCAAGCCTAAATATAGCCCTACCACGCCTGGCAGTCGACTGAAAGCTCGGGCCACAGAAAATGCGTTACGAGCCCCATTCGCCCATCCAGAAGTGCCCCCAAAGGAAGGCTTTGGGTACATCTGAACTCCCCAGGGGAGCCTTTACGCAGCCCCACATGCAACTGGACCCTCCGTGTTCGCTCTTTACAGCAACCCTAAATATAACCCTAGCCAGCATGGCAGAAGACTGAAAACTCGGGCCACAGAAAAAGCGTTTCAAGCCCCTTTCGCCCATCCAAAAGTGCCCCCAAAGGAAGGCTTTGGGTACAAGTGAACTCCCCAGGGGAGCCTTTATGCAGCCCCACATGCAACTGGACCCTCCGTATTAGCTCTTTCACAGCAACCCTAAATATAGCCCTGGCCCGCATGGCAGACGACTGAAAAATCGGGCCCCAGAAAACGTGCTACAAGCCACATTCGACCATGCAAAAGTGCCCCCAAAGGAAGGCTTTGGGTACAACTGAACTCCCCAGGGGAGCCTTTATGCAGGCCCATACGCAACTGGACCCCCTTGTTCGCTGTTTACCAGCAACCCTATATATAACCCTAGCCAGCATGGCAGAAAACTGAAAACTCGGGCCACAGAAAAAGCGTTTCAAGCCCCATTCACCCATCCCGAAGTGCACCCAGAGGAAGGCTTTGGGTACAACTGAACTCCCCAGGGGAGCCTTTACGCAGCCCCACATGCAACTGGACCCTCCGTGTTCGCTCTTTACAGCAACCCTAAATATAACCCTAGCCAGCATGGCAGAAGACTGAAAACTCGGGCCACAGAAAAAGCGTTTCAAGCCCCTTTCGCCCATCCAGAAGTTCCCCCAAAGGAAGGCTTTGGGTACAAGTGAACTCCCCAGGGGAGCCTTTATGCAGCCCCACATGGAACTGGACCCTCCGGGTTCACTCCTTCACAGCAACCCTAAATATAGCCCTGGCCCTCCTGGCAGTCGACTGAAAACTCGGGCCCCAGAAAAACTGTTTAAAGCCTAATTCGCCCATCCAAAAGTGCCCCCAGAGGAAGGCTTTGGGTACAAGAGAACTCCCCAGGGGAGCCTTTATGCAGCCCCACATGCAACTGGACCCTCCGGGTTCACTCTTTCACCGCAAGCCTAAATATAGCCCTACCACGCCTGGCAGTCGACTGAAAGCTCGGGCCACAGAAAATGCGTTACGAGCCCCATTCGCCCATCCAGAAGTGCCCCCAAAGGAAGGCTTTGGGTACATCTGAACTCCCCAGGGGAGCCTTTACGCAGCCCCACATGCAACTGGACCCTCCGTGTTCGCTCTTTACAGCAACCCTAAATATAACCCTAGCCAGCATGGCAGAAGACTGAAAACTCGGGCCACAGAAAAAGCGTTTCAAGCCCCTTTCGCCCATCCAAAAGTGCCCCCAAAGGAAGGCTTTGGGTACAAGTGAACTCCCCAGGGGAGCCTTTATGCAGCCCCACATGCAACTGGACCCTCCGTATTAGCTCTTTCACAGCAACCCTAAATATAGCCCTGGCCCGCATGGCAGACGACTGAAAAATCGGGCCCCAGAAAACGTGCTACAAGCCACATTCGACCATGCAAAAGTGCCCCCAAAGGAAGGCTTTGGGTACAACTGAACTCCCCAGGGGAGCCTTTATGCAGGCCCATACGCAACTGGACCCCCTTGTTCGCTGTTTACCAGCAACCCTATATATAACCCTAGCCAGCATGGCAGAAAACTGAAAACTCGGGCCACAGAAAAAGCGTTTCAAGCCCCATTCACCCATCCCGAAGTGCACCCAGAGGAAGGCTTTGGGTACAACTGAACTCCCCAGGGGAGCCTTTACGCAGCCCCACATGCAACTGGACCCTCCGGGTTCACTCTTTCACCGCAAGCCTAAATATAGCCCTACCACGCCTGGCAGTCGACTGAAAGCTCGGGCCACAGAAAATGTGTTACGAGCCCCATTCGCCCATCCAGAAGTGCCCCCAAAGGAAGGCTTTGGGTACATCTGAACTCCCCAGGGGAGCCTTTACGCAGCCCCACATGCAACTGGACCCTCCGTGTTCGCTCTTTACAGCAACCCTAAATATAACCCTAGCCACCATGGCAGAAGACTGAAAACTCGGGCCCCAGAAAAAGCGTTTCAAGCTCCATTTACCCATCCAGAAGTGCCCCCAAAGGAAGGCTTTGGGTACAAGAGAACTCCCCAGGGGAGCCTTTATGCAGCCCCACATGCAACTGGACCCTCCGGGTTCACTCTTTCACAGCAACCCTAAATAGATCCCTAGCACGCCTGGCAATCGACTGAAAGCTCGGGCCACAGAAAATGTGTTACGAGCCCCATTCGCCCATCCAAAAGTGCCCCCAAAGGAAGGCTTTGGGTACATCTGAACTCCCCAGGGGAGCCTTTACGCAGCCCCACATGCAACTGGACCCTCCGTGTTCGCTCTTTACAGCAACCCTAAATATAACCCTAGCCAGCATGGCAGAAGACTGAAAACTCGGGCTCCAGAAAATGCGTTTCAAGCCCCATTCCCCCATCCAGAAGTGCCCCCAAAAGAACGCTTTGGGTACAACTGAACTCCCCAGGGGAGCCTTAACGCAGCCCCACATGCAACTGGACCCTCCTTTTTCACTGTTTATGAGCAACCCTAAATATACCCCTAGCCACCATGGCAGAAGACTGAAAACTTGGGCTCCAGAAAATGCGTTTCAAGCCCCATTCGCCCATCCAGAAGTGCCCCCAGAGGAAGGCTTTGGGTAAAAGTGAACTCCCCAGGGGAGCCTTAACGCAGCCCCACATGCAACTGGACCCTCCGGGTTCACTCTTTCACCGCAAGCCTAAATAAAGCCCTAGCACGCCTGGCAGTCGACTGAAAGCTCGGGCCACAGAAAATGTGTTACGAGCCCCATTCGCCCATCCAAAAGTGCCCCCAAAGGAAGGCTTTGGGTACATCTGAACTCCCCAGGGGAGCCTTTACGCAGCCCCACATGCAACTGGACCCTCCGTGTTCGCTCTTTACAGCAACCCTAAATATAACCCTAGCCAGCATGGCAGAAGACTGAAAACTCGGGCCACAGAAAAAGCGTTTCAGGCCCCTTTCGCCCATCCAGAAGTTCCCCCAAAGGAAGGCTTTGGGTACAAGTGAACTCCCCAGGGGAGCCTTTATGCAGCCCCACATGGAACTGGACCCTCCGGGTTCACTCCTTCACAGCAACCCTAAATATAGCCCTGGCCCTCCTGGCAGTCGACTGAAAACTCGGGCCCCAGAAAATGCATTAAAAGCCTAATTCGCTCATCCAAAAGTGCCCCCAGAGGAAGGCTTTGGGTACAAGAGAACTCCCCAGGGGAGCCTTTATGCAGCCCCACATGCAACTGGACCCTCCGGGTTCACTCTTTCACAGCAACCCTAAATATAGCCCTAGCACGCCTTGCAATCTACTGAAAGCTCGGGACACAGAAAATGTGTTACGAGCCCCATTCGCCCATCCAAAAGTGCCCCCAAAGGAAGGCTTTGGGTACATCTGAACTCCCCAGGGGAGCCTTTACGCAGCCCCACATGCAACTGGACCCTCCGTGTTCGCTCTTTACAGCAACCCTAAATATAACCCTAGCCAGCATGGCAGAAGACTGAAAACTCGGGCTCCAGAAAATGAGTTTCAAGCCCCATTCACCCATCCAGAAGTGCACCCAAAGGAACGCTTTGGGTACAACTGAACTCCCCAGGGGAGCGTTAACGCAGCCCCACATGCAACTGGACCCTCCTTGTTCACTGTTTATGAGCAACCCTAATTATACCCCTAGCCACCATGGCAGAAGACTGAAAACTCGGGCTCCAGAAAATGCGTTTCAAGCCCCATTCGCCCATCCAGAAGTGCCCCCAGAGGAAGGCTTTGGGTACAACTGAACTCCCCAGGGGAGCCTTTATGCAGCCCCACATGCAACTGGACCCTCCGGGTTCACTCTTTCACCGCAAGCCTAAATATAGCCCTAGCACGCCTGGCAGTCGTCTGAAAGCTCGGGCCACAGAAAATGTGTTACGAGCCCCATTCGCCCATCCCAAAGTGCCCCCAAAGGAAGGCTTTGGGTACAACTGAACTCCCCAGGGGAGCCTTTATGCAGGCCCATACGCAACTGGACCCCCGTGTTCGCTGTTTACAAGCAACCCTATATATAACCCTAGCCAGCATGGCAGAAAACTGAAAACTCGGGACACAGAAAAAGCGTTTCAAGCCCCATTCACCCATCCCGAAGTGCCCCCAGAGGAAGGCTTTGGGTACAACTGAACTCCCCAGGGGAGCCTTTACGCAGCCCCACATGCAACTGGACCCTCCGTGTTCGCTCTTTACAGCAACCCTAAATATAACCCTAGCCAGCATGGCAGAAGCCTGAAAACTCGGGCTCCAGAAAATGCGTTTCAAGCCCCATTCACCCATCCAGAAGTGCCCCCAAATGAAGGCTTTGGGTACAAGTGAACTCCCCAGGGGAGCCTTTATGCAGCCCCACATGCAACTGGACCCTCCGGGTTCATTCTTTCACCGCAAGCCTAAATATAGCCCTAGCACGCCTGGCAGTCGACTGAAAGCTCGGGCCACAGAAAATGTGTTACGAGCCCCATTCGCCCATCCAAAAGTGCCCCCAAAGGAAGGCTTTGGGTACAACTGAACTCCCCAGGGGAGCCTTTACGCAGCCCCACATGCAACTGGACCCTCCTTGTTCACTGTTTACGAGCAACCCTATATATACCCCTAGCCACCATGGCAGAAGACTGAAAACTCGGGCTCCAGAAAATGCGTTTCAAGCCCCATTCACCCATCCAGAAGTGCCCCCAAATGAAGGCTTTTTGTACAAGTGAACTCCCCAGGGGAGCCTTTATGCAGCCCCACATGCAACTGGACCCTCCGGGTTCACTCTTTCACCGCAAGCCTAAATATAGCCCTAGCACGCCTGGCAGTCGACTGAAAACTCGTGCCACAGAAAAAGTGTTTCAAGCCCCTTTCGCCCATCCAGAAGTGCCCCCAAAGGAAGGTTTTGGGTACAACTGAACTCCCCAGGGGAGCCTTTATGCAGCCCCACATGCAACTGGACCCTCCGTGTTCGCTCTTTACAGCAACCCTAAATATAACCCTAGCCACCATGGCAGAAGACTGAAAACTAGGGCCACAGAAAAAGCGTTTCAAGCCACATTTACCCATCCAGAAGTGCCCCCAAAGGAAGGCTTTGGGTACAAGTGAACTCCCCAGGGGAGCCTTTATGCAGGCCCATACGCAACTGGAACCCCCGTGTTCGCTCTTTACAAGCAAACCTAAATATATCCCTAGCCATCATGGCAGAGAACTGAAAACTCGGGCCACAGAAAAAGCGTTTCAAGCCCCATTCACCCATCCAGAAGTGCCCCCAAAGGAAGGCTTTGGGTACAAGTGAACTTCCCAGGGGAGCCTTTATGCAGCCCGACATGCAAGTGGACCCTCCGGATTCACTCTATCACAGCAACCCTAAATATAACCCTGGCCCGCATGGCAGACGACTGAAAAATCGGGCCCCAGAAAACGTGCTACAAGCCCCATTCGACCATCCAAAAGTGCCCCCAAAGGAAGGCTTTGGGTACATCTGAACTCCCCAGGGGACACTTTATGCAGGCCCAAACGCAACTGGACCCCCGTGTTCGCTGTTTACAAGCAACCCTAAATATAACCCTAGCCAGCATGGCAGAAAACTTAAAACTCGGGCTCCAGAAAATGCGTTTCAAGCCCCATTCACCCATCCAGAAGTGCCCCCAAAGGAAGGCTTTGGGTACAACTGAACTCCCCAGGGGAGCCTTTATGCAGCCCCACATGCAACTGGACCGTCCGGGTTCACTCTTTCACAGCAAGCCTAAATATAACCCTGGCCCGCATGGCAGACGACTGAAATCTCGGGCCACAGAAAACGTGCTACAAGCCCCATTCGACCATCCAAAAGTGCCCCCAAAGGAAGGCTTTGGGTACATCTGAACTCCCCAGGGGAGCCTTTACGCAGCCCCACATGCAACTGGACCCTCCTTGTTCACTGTTTACGAGCAACCCTATATATACCCCTAGCCACCATGGCAGAAGACTGAAAACTCGGGCTCCAGAAAATGCGTTTCAAGCCCCATTCACCCATCCAGAAGTGCCCCCAAATGAAGGCTTTTTGTACAAGTGAACTCCCCAGGGGAGCCTTTATGCAGCCCCACATGCAACTGGACCCTCCGGGTTCACTCTTTCACCGCAAGCCTAAATATAGCCCTAGCACGCCTGGCAGTCGACTGAAAACTCGTGCCACAGAAAAAGTGTTTCAAGCCCCTTTCGCCCATCCAGAAGTGCCCCCAAAGGAAGGTTTTGGGTACAACTGAACTCCCCAGGGGAGCCTTTATGCAGCCCCACATGCAACTGGACCCTCCGTGTTCGCTCTTTACAGCAACCCTAAATATAACCCTAGCCAGCATGGCAGAAGACTGAAAACTCGGGCCACAGAAAAAGCGTTTCAAGCCACTTTCGCCCATCCAGAAGTGCCCCCAAAGGAAGGCTTTGGGTACAAGTGAACTCCCCAGGGGAGCCTTTACGCAGCCCCACATGCAACTGGACCCTCCGTTTTCACTCTTTCACAGCAACCCTAAATATATCCCTGGCCCACATGGCAGACGACTGAAAAATCGGGCCCCAGAAAACGTGCTACAAGCCCCATTCGACCATCCAAAAATGCTCCCAAAGGAAGGCTTTGGGTACATCTGAACTCCCCAGGGGAGCCTTTATGCAGGCCCATACGCAACTGGAACCCCCGTGTTCGCTCTTTACAAGCAAACCTAAATATATCCCTAGCCATCATGGCAGAGAACTGAAAACTCGGGCCACAGAAAAAGCGTTTCAAGCCCCATTCACCCATCCAGAAGTGCCCCCAAAGGAAGGCTTTGGGTACAAGTGAACTTCCCAGGGGAGCCTTTATGCAGCCCGACATGCAAGTGGACCCTCCGGATTCACTCTTTCACAGCAACCCTAAATATAACCCTGGCCCGCATGGCAGACGACTGAAATCTCGGGCCACAGAAAACGTGCTACAAGCCCCATTCGACCATCCAAAAGTGCCCCCAAAGGAAGGCTTTGGGTACAACTGAACTCCCCAGGGGAGCCTTTATGCAGCCCCACATGCAACTGGACCCTCCGTGTTCGCTCTTTACAGCAACCCTAAATATACCCCTAGCCAGCATGGCAGAAGACTGAAAACTCGGGCCCCAGAAAAAGCGTTTCAAGCCCCTTTCGCCCATCCAGAAGTGCCCCCAAAGGAAGGCTTTGGGTACAAGAGAACTCCCCAGGGGAGCCTTTATGCAGCCCCACATGCAACTGGACCCTCCTTATTCACTGTTTATGAGCAACCCTAAATATACCCCTAGCCACCATGGCAGAAGCCTGAAAACTCGGGCTCCAGAAAATGCGTTTCAAGCCCCATTCACCCATCCAGAAGTGCCCCCAAAGGAAGGCTTTGGGTACAAGAGAACTCCCCAGGGGAGCCTTTACGCAGCCCCACATGCAACTGGACCCTCCGGGTTCACTCTTTCACGGCAAGCCTAAATATAGCCCTAGCACGCCTGGCAGTCGACTGAAAGCTCGGGCCACAGAAAATGTGTTACGAGCCCCATTCGCCCATCCAAAAGTGCCCCAAAGGAAGGCTTTGGGTACAACTGAACTCCCCAGGGGAGCCTTTATGCAGCCCCACATGCAACTGGACCCTCCTTGTTCACTGTTTACGACCAACCCTAAATATACCCCTAGCCACCATGGCAGAAGACTGAAAACTCGGGCTCCAGAAAATGCGTTTCAAGCCCCATTCACCCATCCAGAAGTGCCCCCAAAGGAAGGCTTGGGTACAAGTGAACTCCCCAGGGGAGCCTTTATGCAGCCCCACATGCAACTGGACCCTCCGGGTTCACTCTTTCACCGCAAGCCTAAATATAGCCCTAGCACGCCTGGCAGTCGACTGAAAGCTCGGGCCACAGAAAATGTGTTACGAGCCCCATTCGCCCATATAGACGTGTCCCCAAAGAAAGGCTTTGGGTACATCTGAACTCCCCAGGGGAGCCTTTACGCAGCCCCACATGCAACTGGACCCTCCGTTTTCGCTCTTTCACAGCAACCCTAAATATATCCCTGGCCCACATGGCAGACGACTGAAAAATCGGGCCCCAGAAAACGTGCTACAAGCCCCATTCGACCATCCAAAAGTGCTCCCAAAGGAAGGCTTTGGGTACATCTGAACTCCCCAGGGGAGCCTTTATGCAGGCCCATACGCAACTGGAACCCCCGTGTTCGCTCTTTACAAGCAAACCTAAATATAACCCTAGCCATCATGGCAGAAAACTGAAAACTCAGGCCACAGAAAAAGCGTTTCAAGCCCCATTCACCCATCCAGAAGTGCCCCCAAAGGAAGGCTTTGGGTACAAGTGAACTTCCCAGGGGAGCCTTTATGCAGCCCGACATGCAAGTGGACCCTCCGGATTCACTCTTTCACAGCAACCCTAAATATAACCCTAGCCACCATGGCAGACGACTGAAAAATCGGGCCCTGAAAACGTGCTACAAGCCCCATTCGCCCATCCAAAAGTGCCCCCAAAGGAAGGCTTTGGGTACATCTGAACTCCCCAGGGGACACTTTATGCAGGCCCAAACGCAACTGGACCCCCGTGTTCGCTGTTTACAAGCAACCCTAAATATAACCCTAGCCAGCATGGCAGAAAACTTAAAACTCGGGCTCCAGAAAATGCGTTTCAAGCCCCATTCACCCATCCAGAAGTGCCCCCAAAGGAAGGCTTTGGGTACAACTGAACTCCCCAGGGGAGCCTTTATGCAGCCCCACATGCAACTGGACCGTCCGGGTTCACTCTTTCACAGCAACCCTAAATATAGCCCTAGCACGCCTGGCAGTCGACTGAAAACTCGTGCCACAGAAAAAGTGTTTCAAGCCCCTTTCGCCCATCCAGAAGTGCCCCCAAAGGAAGGCTTTGGGTACATCTGAACTCCCCAGGGGAGCCTTTATGCAGCCCCACATGCAACTGGACCCTCCTTCTTCACTGTTTACGAGCAACCCTAAATATACCCCTAGCCACCATGGCAGAAGACTGAAAACTCGGGCTCCAGAAAATGCGTTTCAAGCCCCATTCACCCATCCAGAAGTGCCCCCAAAGGAAGGCTTTGGGTACAAGAGAACTCCCCAGGGGAGCCTTTATGCAGCCCCACATGCAACTGGACCCTCCGGGTTCACTCTTTCACCGCAAGCCTAAATATAGCCCTAGCACGCCTGGCAGTCGACTGAAAGCTCGGGCCACAGAAAATGTGTTACGAGCCCCATTCGCCCATCCAAAAGTGTCCCAAAGGAAGGCTTTGGGTACAACTGAACTCCCCAGGGGAGCCTTTATGCAGCCCCACATGCAACTGGACCCTCCTTGTTCACTGTTTACGAGCAACCCTAAATATACCCCTAGCCACCATGGCAGAAGACTGAAAACTCGGGCTCCAGAAAATGCGTTTCAAGCCCCATTCACCCATCCAGAAGTGCCCCCAAAGGAAGGCTTGGGTACAAGTGAACTCCCCAGGGGAGCCTTTATGCAGCCCCACATGCAACTGGACCCTCCGGGTTCACTCTTTCACCGCAAGCCTAAATAGAGCCCTAGCACGCCTGGCAGTCGACTGAAAGCTCGGGCCACAGAAAATGTGTTACGAGCCCCATTCGCCCATATAGAAGTGTCCCCAAAGAAAGGCTTTGGGTACATCTGAACTCCCCAGGGGAGCCTTTACGCAGCCCCACATGCAACTGGACCCTCCGTTTTCGCTCTTTCACAGCAACCCTAAATATATCCCTGGCCCACATGGCAGACGACTGAAAAATCGGGCCCCAGAAAACGTGCTACAAGCCCCATTCGACCATCCAAAAGTGCTCCCAAATGAAGGCTTTGGGTACATCTGAACTCCCCAGGGGAGCCTTTATGCAGGCCCATACGCAACTGGAACCCCCGTGTTCGCTGTTTACAGCAACCCTAAATATAACCCTAGCCAGCATGGCAGAAGACTGAAAACTCGGGCTCCAGAAAATGCGTTTCAAGCCCCATTCACCCATCCAGAAGTGCCCCCAAAGGAAGGCTTTGGGTACATCTGAACTCCCCAGGGGAGCCTTTACGCAGCCCCACATGCAACTGGACCCTCCGTATTCGCTCTTCCACCGCAAGCCTAAATATATTCCTCGGCGCAATGGGAGAAGACTGAAAATGCGGGCCTCAGAAAACGCATTGCGATTCCCCTTGGACCATCCAATAGTGCCCCCAAAGGAAGGCTTTGGGTACAGCTGTACTCCACAGGGGAGCCTTAACGCAGCCCCACATGCAACTGAGCCCTCCGTATTCGCTCTTTCACAGCACCCCTATATATAGCCCTGGCCCGCCTGGCAGTCGACTGAAAACTCGGGCCCCTGAAAATGCATTAAAAGCCTAATTCGCCCATCCAAAAGTGCCCCCAGAGGAAGGCTTTGGGTCCAACTGAACTCCCCAGGGGAGCCTTTACGCAGCCCCACATGCAACTGGACCCTCCTTGTTCACTGTTTACGAGCAACCCTAAATATACCCCTAGCCACCATGGCAGAAGACTGAAAACTCGGGCCACAGAAAATGCGTTTCAAGCCCCATTCACCCATCCAGAAGTGCCCCCAAAGGAAGGCTTTGGGTACAAGTGAACTCCCCAGGGGAGCCTTTATGCAGCCCCACATGCAACTGGACCCTCCGGGTTCACTCTTTCACCGCAAGCCTAAATATAGCCCTAGCACGCCTGGCAGTCGACTGAAAGCTCGGGCCACAGAAAATGTGTTACGAGCCCCATTCGCCCATCATAAAGTGCCCCCAAAGGAAGGCTTTGGGTACATCTGAACTCCCCAGGGGAGCCTTTACCCAGCCCCACATGCAACTGGACCCTCCGTGTTCGCTCTTTACAGCAACCCTAAATATAACCCTAGCCAGCATGGCAGAAGACTGAAAACTCGGGCCACAGAAAAAGCGTTTCAGGCCCCTTTCGCCCATCCAGAAGTGCCCCCAAAGGAAGGCTTTGGGTACAAGTGAACTCCCCAGGGGAGCCTTTATGCAACCCCACATGGAACTGGACCCTCCTTGTTCACTCTTTCACAGCAACCCTAAATATAACCCTGGCCCTCCTGGCAGTCGACTGAAAACTCGGGCCCCAGAAAATGCGTTAAAAGCCTAATTCGCCCATCCAAAAGTGCCCCCAGAGGACGGCTTTGGGTACATCTGAACTCCCCAGGGGAGCCTTTATGCAGCCCCACATGCAACTGGACCCTCTGGGTTCACTCTTTCACAGCAACCCTAAATATAACCGTAGCACGCCTGGCAGTCGACTGAAAACTCGGGCTCCAGAAAATGCGTTTCAAGCCCCATTCACCCATCCAGAAGTGCCCCCAAAGGAACGCTTTGGGTACAACTGAACTCCCCAGGGGAGCCTTAACGCAGCCCCACATGCAACTGGACCCTCCGTATTCGCTCTTTCACAGGAACCCTAAATATAGCCCTGGCCCGCCTGGCAGTCGACTGAAAACTCGGGCTCCAGAAAATGCGTTAAAACCCTAATTCGCCCATCCAAAAGTGCCCCCAGAGGAAGGCTTTGGGTACAAGTGAACTCCCCAGGGGAGCCTTTATACAGCCCCACATGCAACTGGACCCTCCGTATTCGCTCTTTCACCGCAAGCCTAAATATAGCCCTCGGCGCAATGTGAGAAGACTGAAAAAGCGGGCCTCAGAAAACGCATTGCGATTCCCCTTGGACCATCCAAAAGTGCCCCCAGAGGAAGGCTTTGGGTACAACTGAACTCCCCAGGGGAGCCTTTACGCAGCCCCACATGCAACTGGACCCTCCTTGTTCACTGTTTACGAGCAACCCTAAATATACCCCTAGCCACCATGGCAGAAGACTGAAAACTCGGGCTCCAGAAAATGCGTTTCAAGCCCCATTCACCCATCCAGAAGTGCCCCCAAAGGAAGTCTTTGGGTACAACTGAACTCCCCAGGGGAGCCTTTATGCAGCCCCACATGCAACTGGACCCTCCGCGTTCACTATTTCACCGCAAGCCTAAATAGAGCCCTAGCACGCCTGACAGTCGACTGAAAGCTCGGGCCACAGAAAATGTGTTACGAGCCCCATTCGCCCATCCAAAAGTGCCCCCAAAGAAAGGGTTTGGGTACATCTGAACTCCCCAGGGGAGCCTTTACCCAGCCCCACATGCAACTGGACCCTCCTTGTTCACTGTTTACAAGCAACCCTAAATATACCCCTAGCCACCAGGGCAGAAGACTGAAAACTCGGGCTCCAGAAAATGCGTTTCAAGCCCCATTCACCCATCCAGAAGTGCCCCCAAAGGAAGGCTTTGGGTACAACTGAACTCACCAGGGGAGCCTTTATGCAGCCCCACATGCAACTGGACCCTCCGCGTTCACTCTTTCACCGCAAGCCTAAATATAGCCCTCGGCGCAATGGGAAAAGACTGAAAATGCGGGCCTCAGAAAACGCATTTCGATTCCCCTTGGACCATCCAAAAGTGCCCCCAAAGGAAGGCTTTGGGTACAACTGGACTCCCCAGGGGAGCCTTAACGCAGCCCCCCATGCAACTGGACCCTCCGGGTTCACTCTTTCACAGCAACCCTAAATATAGACCTTGCCCGCCTGGCAGGGCTATATATAAAACTCGAGCCCCAGAAAATGCGTTAAAAGCCTAATTCGCCCATTCAAAAGTGCCCCCAGAGGAAGGCTTTGGGTACAACTGAACTCCCCAGGGGAGCCTTTACGCAGCCCCACATGCAACTGGACCCTCCTTGTTCACTGTTTACGAGCAACCCTAAATATACCCCTAGCCACCAGGGCAGAAGACTGAAAACTCGGGCTCCAGAAAATGCGTTTCAAGCCCCATTCACCCATCCAGAAGTGCCCCCAAAGGAAGGCTTTGGGTACAACTGAACTCCCCAGGGGAGCCTTTATGCAGCCCCACATGCAACTTGACCCTCCGCGTTCACTCTTTCACCGCAAGCCTAAATATAGCCCTCGGCGCAATGGGAAAAGACTGAAAATGCGGGCCTCAGAAAACGCATTTCGATTCCCCTTGGACCATCCAAAAGTGCCCCCAAAGGAAGGCTTTGGGTACAACTGGACTCCCCAGGGGAGCCTTAACGCAGCCCCCCATGCAACTGGACCCTCCGGGTTCACTCTTTCACAGCAACCCTAAATATAGCCCTGGCCCGCCTGGCAGTGCTATATATAAAACTCGGGCTCCAGAAAATGCGTTTCAAGCCCCATTCACCCATCCAGAAGTGCCCCCAAAGGAAGGCTTTGGGTACAAGAGAACTCCCCAGGGGAGCCTTTACGCAGCCCCACATGCAACTGGACCCTCCGGGTTCACTCTTTCACGGCAAGCCTAAATATAGCCCTAGCACGCCTGGCAGTCGACTGAAAGCTCGGGCCACAGAAAATGTGTTACGAGCCCCATTCGCCCATCCAAAAGTGCCCCAAAGGAAGGCTTTGGGTACAACTGAACTCCCCAGGGGAGCCTTTATGCAGCCCCACATGCAACTGGACCCTCCTTGTTCACTGTTTACGACCAACCCTAAATATACCCCTAGCCACCATGGCAGAAGACTGAAAACTCGGGCTCCAGAAAATGCGTTTCAAGCCCCATTCACCCATCCAGAAGTGCCCCCAAAGGAAGGCTTGGGTACAAGTGAACTCCCCAGGGGAGCCTTTATGCAGCCCCACATGCAACTGGACCCTCCGGGTTCACTCTTTCACCGCAAGCCTAAATATAGCCCTAGCACGCCTGGCAGTCGACTGAAAGCTCGGGCCACAGAAAATGTGTTACGAGCCCCATTCGCCCATATAGAAGTGTCCCCAAAGAAAGGCTTTGGGTACATCTGAACTCCCCAGGGGAGCCTTTACGCAGCCCCACATGCAACTGGACCCTCCGTTTTCGCTCTTTCACAGCAACCCTAAATATATCCCTGGCCCACATGGCAGACGACTGAAAAATCGGGCCCCAGAAAACGTGCTACAAGCCCCATTCGACCATCCAAAAGTGCTCCCAAAGGAAGGCTTTGGGTACATCTGAACTCCCCAGGGGAGCCTTTATGCAGGCCCATACGCAACTGGAACCCCCGTGTTCGCTCTTTACAAGCAAACCTAAATATAACCCTAGCCATCATGGCAGAAAACTGAAAACTCAGGCCACAGAAAAAGCGTTTCAAGCCCCATTCACCCATCCAGAAGTGCCCCCAAAGGAAGGCTTTGGGTACAAGTGAACTTCCCAGGGGAGCCTTTATGCAGCCCGACATGCAAGTGGACCCTCCGGATTCACTCTTTCACAGCAACCCTAAATATAACCCTGGCCCGCATGGCAGACGACTGAAAAATCGGGCCCTGAAAACGTGCTACAAGCCCCATTCGACCATCCAAAAGTGCCCCCAAAGGAAGGCTTTGGGTACATCTGAACTCCCCAGGGGACATTTTATGCAGGCCCAAACGCAACTGGACCCCCGTGTTCGCTGTTTACAAGCAACCCTAAATATAACCCTAGCCAGCATGGCAGAAAACTTAAAACTCGGGCTCCAGAAAATGCGTTTCAAGCCCCATTCACCCATCCAGAAGTGCCCCCAAAGGAAGGCTTTGGGTACAACTGAACTCCCCAGGGGAGCCTTTATGCAGCCCCACATGCAACTGGACCGTCCGGGTTCACTCTTTCACAGCAACCCTAAATATAGCCCTAGCACGCCTGGCAGTCGACTGAAAACTCGTGCCACAGAAAAAGTGTTTCAAGCCCCTTTCGCCCATCCAGAAGTGCCCCCAAAGGAAGGCTTTGGGTACATCTGAACTCCCCAGGGGAGCCTTTATGCAGCCCCACATGCAACTGGACCCTCCTTCTTCACTGTTTACGAGCAACCCTAAATATACCCCTAGCCACCATGGCAGAAGACTGAAAACTCGGGCTCCAGAAAATGCGTTTCAAGCCCCATTCACCCATCCAGAAGTGCCCCCAAAGGAAGGCTTTGGGTACAAGAGAACTCCCCAGGGGAGCCTTTATGCAGCCCCACATGCAACTGGACCCTCCGGGTTCACTCTTTCACCGCAAGCCTAAATATAGCCCTAGCACGCCTGGCAGTCGACTGAAAGCTCGGGCCACAGAAAAAGTGTTACGAGCCCCATTCGCCCATCCAAAAGTGTCCCAAAGGAAGGCTTTGGGTACAACTGAACTCCCCAGGGGAGCCTTTATGCAGCCCCACATGCAACTGGACCCTCCTTGTTCACTGTTTACGAGCAACCCTAAATATACCCCTAGCCACCATGGCAGAAGACTGAAAACTCGGGCTCCAGAAAATGCGTTTCAAGCCCCATTCACCCATCCAGAAGTGCCCCCAAAGGAAGGCTTGGGTACAAGTGAACTCCCCAGGGGAGCCTTTATGCAGCCCCACATGCAACTGGACCCTCCGGGTTCACTCTTTCACCGCAAGCCTAAATATAGCCCTAGCACGCCTGGCAGTCGACTGAAAGCTCGGGCCACAGAAAATGTGTTACGAGCCCCATTCGCCCATATAGAAGTGTCCCCAAAGAAAGGCTTTGGGTACATCTGAACTCCCCAGGGGAGCCTTTACGCAGCCCCACATGCAACTGGACCCTCCGTTTTCGCTCTTTCACAGCAACCCTAAATATATCCCTGGCCCACATGGCAGACGACTGAAAAATCGGGCCCCAGAAAACGTGCTACAAGCCCCATTCGACCATCCAAAAGTGCTCCCAAAGGAAGGCTTTGGGTACATCTGAACTCCCCAGGGGAGCCTTTATGCAGGCCCATACGCAACTGGATACCCCGTGTTCGCTGTTTACAGCAACCCTAAATATAACCCTAGCCAGCATGGCAGAAGACTGAAAACTCGGGCTCCAGAAAATGCGTTTCAAGCCCCATTCACCCATCCAGAAGTGCCCCCAAAGGAAGGCTTTGGGTACATCTGAACTCCCCAGGGGAGCCTTTACGCAGCCCCACATGCAACTGGACCCTCCGTATTCGCTCTTCCACCGCAAGCCTAAATATATTCCTCGGCGCAATGGGAGAAGACTGAAAATGCGGGCCTCAGAAAACGCATTGCGATTCCCCTTGGACCATCCAATAGTGCCCCCAAAGGAAGGCTTTGGGTACAGCTGTACTCCACAGGGGAGCCTTAACGCAGCCCCACATGCAACTGAGCCCTCCGTATTCGCTCTTTCACAGCACCCCTATATATAGCCCTGGCCCGCCTGGCAGTCGACTGAAAACTCGGGCCCCTGAAAATGCATTAAAAGCCTAATTCGCCCATCCAAAAGTGCCCCCAGAGGAAGGCTTTGGGTCCAACTGAACTCCCCAGGGGAGCCTTTACGCAGCCCCACATGCAACTGGACCCTCCTTGTTCACTGTTTACGAGCAACCCTAAATATACCCCTAGCCACCATGGCAGAAGACTGAAAACTCGGGCCACAGAAAATGCGTTTCAAGCCCCATTCACCCATCCAGAAGTGCCCCCAAAGGAAGGCTTTGGGTACAAGTGAACTCCCCAGGGGAGCCTTTATGCAGCCCCACATGCAACTGGACCCTCCGGGTTCACTCTTTCACCGCAAGCCTAAATATAGCCCTAGCACGCCTGGCAGTCGACTGAAAGCTCGGGCCACAGAAAATGTGTTACGAGCCCCATTCGCCCATCATAAAGTGCCCCCAAAGGAAGGCTTTGGGTACATCTGAACTCCCCAGGGGAGCCTTTACCCAGCCCCACATGCAACTGGACCCTCCGTGTTCGCTCTTTACAGCAACCCTAAATATAACCCTAGCCAGCATGGCAGAAGACTGAAAACTCGGGCCACAGAAAAAGCGTTTCAGGCCCCTTTCGCCCATCCAGAAGTGCCCCCAAAGGAAGGCTTTGGGTACAAGTGAACTCCCCAGGGGAGCCTTTATGCAACCCCACATGGAACTGGACCCTCCTTGTTCACTCTTTCACAGCAACCCTAAATATAACCCTGGCCCTCCTGGCAGTCGACTGAAAACTCGGGCCACAGAAAATGTGTTACGAGCCCCATTCGCCCATCCAAAAGTGCCCCCAGAGGACGGCTTTGGGTACAACTGAACTCCCCAGGGGAGCCTTTATGCAGCCCCACATGCAACTGGACCCTCTGGGTTCACTCTTTCACAGCAACCCTAAATATAACCGTAGCACGCCTGGCAGTCGACTGAAAACTCGGGCTCCAGAAAATGCGTTTCAAGCCCCATTCACCCATCCAGAAGTGCCCCCAAAGGAACGCTTTGGGTACAACTGAACTCCCCAGGGGAGCCTTAACGCAGCCCCACATGCAACTGGACCCTCCGTATTCGCTCTTTCACAGCAACCCTAAATATAGCCCTGGCCCGCCTGGCAGTCGACTGAAAACTCGGGCTCCAGAAAATGCGTTAAAACCCTAATTCGCCCATCCAAAAGTGCCCCCAGAGGAAGGCTTTGGGTACAAGTGAACTCCCCAGGGGAGCCTTTATACAGCCCCACATGCAACTGGACCCTCCGTATTCGCTCTTTCACCGCAAGCCTAAATATAGCCCTCGGCGCAATGTGAGAAGACTGAAAAAGCGGGCCTCAGAAAACGCATTGCGATTCCCCTTGGACCATCCAAAAGTGCCCCCAGAGGAAGGCTTTGGGTACAACTGAACTCCCCAGGGGAGCCTTTACGCAGCCCCACATGCAACTGGACCCTCCTTGTTCACTGTTTACGAGCAACCCTAAATATACCCCTAGCCACCATGGCAGAAGACTGAAAACTCGGGCTCCAGAAAATGCGTTTCAAGCCCCATTCACCCATCCAGAAGTGCCCCCAAAGGAAGTCTTTGGGTACAACTGAACTCCCCAGGGGAGCCTTTATGCAGCCCCACATGCAACTGGACCCTCCGCGTTCACTATTTCACCGCAAGCCTAAATAGAGCCCTAGCACGCCTGACAGTCGACTGAAAGCTCGGGCCACAGAAAATGTGTTACGAGCCCCATTCGCCCATCCAAAAGTGCCCCCAAAGAAAGGGCTTTGGGTACATCTGAACTCCCCAGGGGAGCCTTTACCCAGCCCCACATGCAACTGGACCCTCCTTGTTCACTGTTTACAAGCAACCCTAAATATACCCCTAGCCACCAGGGCAGAAGACTGAAAACTCGGGCTCCAGAAAATGCGTTTCAAGCCCCATTCACCCATCCAGAAGTGCCCCCAAAGGAAGGCTTTGGGTACAACTGAACTCACCAGGGGAGCCTTTATGCAGCCCCACATGCAACTGGACCCTCCGCGTTCACTCTTTCACCGCAAGCCTAAATATAGCCCTCGGCGCAATGGGAAAAGACTGAAAATGCGGGCCTCAGAAAACGCATTTCGATTCCCCTTGGACCATCCAAAAGTGCCCCCAAAGGAAGGCTTTGGGTACAACTGGACTCCCCAGGGGAGCCTTAACGCAGCCCCCCATGCAACTGGACCCTCCGGGTTCACTCTTTCACAGCAACCCTAAATATAGCCCTTGCCCGCCTGGCAGGGCTATATATAAAACTCGAGCCCCAGAAAATGCGTTAAAAGCCTAATTCGCCCATTCAAAAGTGCCCCCAGAGGAAGGCTTTGGGTACAACTGAACTCCCCAGGGGAGCCTTTACGCAGCCCCACATGCAACTGGACCCTCCTTGTTCACTGTTTACGAGCAACCCTAAATATACCCCTAGCCACCAGGGCAGAAGACTGAAAACTCGGGCTCCAGAAAATGCGTTTCAAGCCCCATTCACCCATCCAGAAGTGCCCCCAAAGGAAGGCTTTGGGTACAACTGAACTCCCCAGGGGAGCCTTTATGCAGCCCCACATGCAACTTGACCCTCCGCGTTCACTCTTTCACCGCAAGCCTAAATATAGCCCTCGGCGCAATGGGAAAAGACTGAAAATGCGGGCCTCAGAAAACGCATTTCGATTCCCCTTGGACCATCCAAAAGTGCCCCCAAAGGAAGGCTTTGGGTACAACTGGACTCCCCAGGGGAGCCTTAACGCAGCCCCCCATGCAACTGGACCCTCCGGGTTCACTCTTTCACAGCAACCCTAAATATAGCCCTGGCCCGCCTGGCAGTGCTATATATAAAACTCGAGCCCCAGAAAATGCGTTAAAAGCCTAATTCGCCCATTCAAAAGTGCCCCCAGAGGAAGGCTTTGGGTACAAGTGAACTCCCCAGGGGAGCCTTTACGCAGCCCCACATGCAACTGGACCCTCCGTGTTCGCTCTTTACAGAAACCCTAAATATAACCCTAGCCAGCATGGCAGAAGACTGAAAACTCGGGCCACAGAAAAAGCGTTTCAAGCCCCTTTCGCCCATCCAAAAGTGCCCCCAAAGGAAGGCTTTGGGTACAAGTGAACTCCCCAGGGGAGCCTTAACGCAGCCCCACATGCAACTGGACCCTCCGTATTCGCTCTTTCACAGCAACCCTAAATATAGCCCTGGCCCGCCTGGCAGTCGACTGAAAACTCGGGCCCCAGAAAATGCGTTACAAGCCCCATTCGCCCATCCAAAAGTGCCCCCAAAGGAAGGCTTTGGGTACAAGTGAACTCCCCAGGGGAGCCTTTACACAGCCCCACATGCAACTGGACCCTCCGTATTCGCTCTTTCACCACAAGCCTAAATATAGCCCTCGGCGCAACGGGAGAAGACTGAAAAAGCGGGCCTCAGAAAACGCGTTGCGATTCCCCTTGGACCATCCAAAAGTGCCCCCAAAGGAAGGCTTTGGGTAGAACGGGACTCCCCAGGGGAGCCTTAACGCAGCCCCACATGCAACTGGACCCTCCGTATTCGCTCTTTCACAGCAACCCTAAATATAGCCCTGGCCCGCCTAGCAGTCGACTGAAAACTCGGGCCCCAGAAAAACTGTTAAAAGCCTAATTCGCCCATCCAAAAGTGCCCCAAGAGAAAGGCTTTGGTTACAACTGAACTCCCCAGGGGAGCCTTTATGCAGCCCCACATGCAACTGGACCCTCCGGGTTCACTCTTTCACAGCAACCCTAAATATAGCCCTTGCCCGCCTGGCAGTCGACTGAAAAATCGGGCCAGAGAAAATGCATTAAAAGCCTAATTCGCCCATCCAAAAGTGCCCCCAGAGGAAGGCTTTGGGTACAACTGAACTCCCCAGGGGAGCCTTAACGCAGCCCCACATGCAACTGGACCCTCCTTGTTCACTGTTTACGAGCAACCCTAAATATACCCCTAGCCACCATGGCAGAAGACTGAAAACTCGGGCTCCAGAAAATGCGTTTCAAGCCCCATTCACCCATCCAGAGGTGCCTCCAAAGGAAGGCTTTGGGTACATCTGAACTCCCCAGGGGAGCCTTTATGCAGCCCCACATGCAACTGGACCCTCCGTGTTCGCTCTTTACAGCAACCCTAAATATAACCCTAGCCAGCATGGCAGAAGACTGAAAACTCGGGCCACAGAAAAAGCGTTTCAAGCCCCTTTCGCCCATCCAAAAGTGCCCCCAAAGGAAGGCTTTGGGTACAAGTGAACTCCCCAGGGGAGCCTTTATGCAGCCCCACATGCAACTGGACCCTCCTTGTTCACTGTTTACGAGCAACCCTAAATATACCCCTAGCCACCATGGCAGAAGACTGAAAACTCGGGCTCCAGAAAATGCGTTTCAAGCCCCATTCACCCATCCAGAAGTGCCCCCAAAGGAAGGCTTTGGGTACATCTGAACTCCCCAGGGGAGCCTTAACGCAGCCCCACATGCAACTGGACCCTCCGTATTCGCTCTTTCACAGCAACCCTAAATATAGCCCTGGCCCGCCTGGCAGTCGACTGAAAACTCGGGCCACAGAAAATGCATTAAAAGCCTAATTCGCCCATCCAAAAGTGCCCCCAGAGGAAGGCTTTTGGTACAAGTGAACTCCCCAGGGGAGCCTTTACGCAGCCCCACATGCAACTGGACCCTCCTTGTTCACTGTTTACGAGCAACCCTAAATATACCCCTAGCCACCATGGCAGAAGCCTGAAAACTCGGTCTCCAGAAAATGCGTTTCAAGCCCCATTCACCCATCCAAAAGTGCCCCCAAAGGAAGGCTTTGGGTACAAGTGAACTCCCCAGGGGAGCCTTTATGCAGCCCCACATGCAACTGGACCCTCCGCGTTCACTCTTTCACCGCAGGCCTAAATATAGCCCTCGGCGAATTGGAAAAATACTCAAAATGCGGGCCTCAGAAAACGCATTTCGATTCCCCTTGGACCATCCAAAAGTGCCCCCAAAGGAAGGCTTTGGGTACAACTGGACTCCCCAGGGGAGCCTTAACGCAGCCCCACATGGAACTGGACCCTCCTTGTTCACTGTTTACGAGCAACCCTAAATATACCCCTAGCCACCATGGCAGAAGACTGAAAACTCGGGCTCCAGAAAATGCGTTTCAAGCCCCATTCACCCATCCAGAGGTGCCCCCAAAGGAAGGCTTTGGGTACAACTGAACTCCCCAGCGGAGCCTTTATGCAGCCCCACATGCAACTGGACCCTCCAGGTTCACTCTTTCACCGCAAGCCTAAATATAGCCCTAGCACGCCTGGCAGTCGACTGAAAGCTCGGGCCACAGAAAATGTGTTACGAGCCCCATTCGCCCATCCAAAAGTGCCCCCAAAGGAAGGCTTTGGGTACATCTGAACTCCCCAGGGGAGCCTTTACGCAGCCCCACATGCAACTGGACCCTCCGTGTTACCTCTTTACAGCAACCCTAAATATATCCCTAGCCAGCATGGCAGAAGACTGAAAACTCGGGCCACAGAAAAAGCGTTTCAAGCCCCTTTCGCCCATCCAAAAGTGCCCCCAAAGGAAGGCTTTGGGTACAAGTGAACTCCCCAGGGGAGCCTTTATGCAGCCCCACATGCAACTGGACCCTCCTTGTTCACTGTTTACGAGCAACCCTAAATATACCCCTAGCCACCAGGGCAGAAGACTGAAAACTCGGGCTCCAGAAAATGCGTTTCAAGCCCCATTCACCCATCCAGAAGTGCCCCCAAAGGAACGCTTTGGGTACAACTGAACTCCCCAGGGGAGCCTTTATGCAGCCCCACATGCAACTGGACCCTCCGTATTCGCTCTTTCACAGCAACCCTAAATATAGCCCTGGCCCGCCTGGCAGTCGACTGAAAACTCGGGCTCCAGAAAATGCGTTAAAAGCCTAATTCGCCCATCCAAAAGTGCCCCCAGAGGAAGGCTTTGAGTACAAGTGAACTCCCCAGGGGAGCCTTTATGCAGCCCCACATGCAACTGGACCCTCCGTATTCGCTCTTTCACCGCAAGCCTAAATATAGCCCTCGGCGCAATGTGAGAAGACTGAAAAAGCGGGCCTCAGAAAACGCATTGCGATTCCCCTTAGACCATCCAAAAGTGCCCCCAGAGGAAGGCTTTGGGTACAACTGAACTCCCCAGGGGAGCCTTTACGCAGCCCCACATGCAACTGGACCCTCCTTGTTCACTGTTTACGAGCAACCCTAAATATACCCCTAGCCACCATGGCAGAAGACTGAAAACTCGGGCTCCAGAAAATGCGTTTCAAGCCCCATTCACCCATCCAGAAGTGCCCCCAAAGGAAGTCTTTGGGTACAACTGAACTCCCCAGGGGAGTCTTTATGCAGCCCCACATGCAACTGGACCCTCCGCGTTCACTATTTCACCGCAAGCCTAAATAGAGCCCTAGCACGCCTGACAGTCGACTGAAAGCTCGGGCCACAGAAAATGTGTTACGAGCCCCATTCGCCCATCCAAAAGTGCCCCCAAAGAAAGGGTTTGGGTACATCTGAACTCCCCAGGGGAGCCTTTACCCAGCCCCACATGCAACTGGACCCTCCTTGTTCACTGTTTACAAGCAACCCTAAATATACCCCTAGCCACCAGGGCAGAAGACTGAAAACTCGGGCTCCAGAAAATGCGTTTCAAGCCCCATTCACCCATCCAGAAGTGCCCCCAAAGGAAGGCTTTGGGTACAACTGAACTCACCAGGGGAGCCTTTATGCAGCCCCACATGCAACTGGACCCTCCGCGTTCACTCTTTCACCGCAAGCCTAAATATAGCCCTCGGCGCAATGGGAAAAGACTGAAAATGCGGGCCTCAGAAAACGCATTTCGATTCCCCTTGGACCATCCAAAAGTGCCCCCAAAGGAAGGCTTTGGGTACAACTGAACTCCCCAGGGGAGCCTTAACGCAGCCCCACATGCAACTGGACCCACCGTATTCGCTCTTTCACAGCAACCCTAAATATAGCCCTGGCCCGCCTGGCAGTCGACTGAAAACTCGGGCCCCAGAAAATGCGTTAAAAGCCTAATTCGCCCATCCAAAAGTGCCCCCAAAGGAAGGCTTTGGGTACAAGTGAACTCCCCAGGGGAGCCTTTATGCAGCCCCACATGCAACTGGACCCTCCGTATTCGCTCTTTCACCGCAAGCCTAAATATAGCCCTCGGCGCAACGGGAGAAGACTGAAAAAGCGGGCCTCAGAAAACGCGTTGCGATTCCCCTTGGACCATCCAAAAGTGCCCCCAAAGGAAGGCTTTGGGTACAACTGAACTCCCCAGGGGAGCCTTTATGCAGCCCCACATGCAACTGGACCCTCCGGGTTCACTCTTTCACAGCAACCCTAAATATAGCCCTTGCCCGCCTGGCAGTCGACTGAAAAATCGGGCCAGAGAAAATGCATTAAAAGCCTAATTCGCCCATCCAAAAGTGCCCCCAGAGGAAGGCTTTGGGTACAACTGAACTCCCCAGGGGAGCCTTAACGCAGCCCCACATGCAACTGGACCCTCCTTGTTCACTGTTTACGAGCAACCCTAAATATACCCCTAGCCACCATGGCAGAAGACTGAAAACTCGGGCTCCAGAAAATGCGTTTCAAGCCCCATTCACCCATCCAGAGGTGCCTCCAAAGGAAGGCTTTGGGTACATCTAAACTCCGCAGGGGAGCCTTTATGCAGCCCCACATGCAACTGGACCCTCCGTGTTCGCTCTTTACAGCAACCCTAAATATAACCCTAGCCAGCATGGCAGAAGACTGAAAACTCGGGCCACAGAAAAAGCGTTTCAAGCCCCTTTCGCCCATCCAAAAGTGCCCCCAAAGGAAGGCTTTGGGTACAAGTGAACTCCCCAGGGGAGCCTTTATGCAGCCCCACATGCAACTGGACCCTCCTTGTTCACTGTTTACGAGCAACCCTAAATATACCCCTAGCCACCATGGCAGAAGACTGAAAACTCGGGCTCCAGAAAATGCGTTTCAAGCCCCATTCACCCATCCAGAAGTGCCCCCAAAGGAAGGCTTTGGGTACATCTGAACTCCCCAGGGGAGCCTTAACGCAGCCCCACATGCAACTGGACCCTCCGTATTCGCTCTTTCACAGCAACCCTAAATATAGCCCTGGCCCGCCTGGCAGTCGACTGAAAACTCGGGCCACAGAAAATGCATTAAAAGCCTAATTCGCCCATCCAAAAGTGCCCCCAGGGGAAGGCTTTTGGTACAAGTGAACTCCCCAGGGGAGCCTTTACGCAACCCCACATGCAACTGGACCCTCCTTGTTCACTGTTTACGAGCAACCCTAAATATACCCCTAGCCACCATGGCAGAAGACTGAAAACTCGGGCTCCAGAAAATGCGTTTCAAGCCCCATTCACCCATCCAAAAGTGCCCCCAAAGGAAGGCTTTGGGTACAAGTGAACTCCCCAGGGGAGCCTTTATGCAGCCCCACATGCAACTGGACCCTCCGCGTTCACTCTTTCACCGCAGGCCTAAATATAGCCCTCGGCGAATTGGAAAAATACTCAAAATGCGGGCCTCAGAATACGCATTTCGATTCCCCTTGGACCATCCAAAAGTGCCCCCAAAGGAAGGCTTTGGGTACAACTGGACTCCCCAGGGGAGCCTTAACGCAGCCCCACATGGAACTTGACCCTCCTTGTTCACTGTTTACGAGCAACCCTATATATACCCCTAGCCACCATGGCAGAAGACTGAAAACTCGGGCTCCAGAAAACGCGTTTCAAGCCCCATTCACCCATCCAGAGGTGCCCCCAAAGTAAGGCTTTGGGTACATCTGAACTCCCCAGGGGAGCCTTTATGCAGCCCCACATGCAACTGGACCCTCCAGGTTCACTCTTTCACCGCAAGCCTAAATATAGCCCTAGCACGCCTGGCAGTCGACTGAAAGCTCGGGCCCCAGAAAATGTGTTACGAGCCCCATTCGCCCATCCAAAAGTGCCCCAGAGGAAGGCTTTGGGTACAACTGAACTCCCCAGGGGAGCCTTTACGCAGCCCCACATGCAACTGGACCCTCCTTGTTCACTGTTTACGAGCAACCCTAAATATACCCCTAGCCACCATGGCAGAAGACTGAAAACTCGGGCTCCAGAAAATGCGTTTCAAGCCCCATTCACCCATCCAGAAGTGCCCCCAAAGGAAGGCTTTGGGTACAAGTGAACTCCCCAGGGGAGCCTTAACGCAGCCCCACATGCAACTGGACCCTCCGTATTCGCTCTTTCACAGCAACCCTAAATATAGCCCTGGCCCGCCTGGCAGTCGACTGAAAACTCGGGCCCCAGAAAATGCGTTAAAAGCCTAATTCGCCCATCCAGAAGTGCCCCCAAAGGAAGGCTTTTGGTACAATTGAACTCCCCAGGGGAGCCTTTATGCAGCCCCACATGCAACTGGACCCTCCGGGTTCACTCTTTCACCGCAAGCCTAAATAGAGCCCTAGCACGCCTGGCAGTCGACTGAAAGCTCGGGCCACAGAAAATGTGTTACGAGCCCCATTCGCCCATCCAAAAGTGCCCCCAAAGGAAGGCTTTGGGTACATCTGAACTCCCCAGGGGAGCCTTTACGCAGCCCCACATGCAACTGGACCCTCCGTGTTACCTCTTTACAGCAACCCTAAATATATCCCTAGCCAGCCTGGCAGAAGACTGAAAACTCGGGCCACAGAAAAAGCGTTTCAAGCCCCTTTCGCCCATCCAAAAGTGCCCCCAAAGGAAGGCTTTGGGTACAAGTGAACTCCCCAGGGGAGCCTTTATGCAGCCCCACATGCAACTGGACCCTCCTTGTTCACTGTTTACGAGCAACCATAAATATACCCCTAGCCACCATGGCAGAAGACTGAAAACTCGGGCTCCAGAAAATGCGTTTCAAGCCCCATTCACCCATCCAGAAGTGCCCCCAAAGGACGGCTTTAGGTACAACTGAACTCCCCAGGGGAGCCTTAACGCAGCCCCACATGCAACTGGACCCTCCGTATTCGCTCTTTCACAGCAACCCTAAATATAGCCCTGGCCCGCCTGGCAGTCGACTGAAAACTCGGGCCCCAGAAAATGCGTTAAAAGCCTAATTCGCCCATCCAAAAGTGCCCCCAAAGGAAGGCTTTGGGTACAACTGAACTCCCCAGGGGAGCCTTTATGCAGCCCCACATGCAACTGGACCCTCCGGGTTCACTCTTTCACCGCAAGCCTAAATATAGCCCTCGGCGAATTGGGAAAATACTCAAAATGCGGGCCTCAGAAAACGCATTTCGATTCCCCTTGGACCATCCAAAAGTGCCCCCAAAGGAAGGCTTTGGGTACAACTGGACTCCCCAGGGGAGCCTTAACGCAGCCCCACATGCAACTGGACCCTCCGCGTTCACTCTTTCACCGCAGGCCTAAATATAGCCCTCGGCGAATTGGGAAAATACTCAAAATGCGGGCCTCAGAAAACGCATTTCGATTCCCCTTGGACCATCCAAAAGTGCCCCCAAAGGAAGGCTTTGGGTACAACTGGACTCCCCAGGGGAGCCTTTATGCAGACCCACATGCAACTGGACCCTCCGGGTTCACTCTTTCACAGCAACACTAAATATATCCCTGGCCCGCATGGCAGTCGACTGAAAACTCGGGCCCCAGAAAATGCATTAAAAGCCTAATTCGCCCATCCAAAAGTGCCCCCAGAGGAGGCTTTGGGTACAACTGAAGTCCCCAGGGGAGCCTTTACGCAGCCCCACATGCAACTGGACCCTCCTTGTTCACTGTTTACGATCAACCCTAAATATACCCCTAGCCACCATGGCAGAAGACTGAAAACTCGGGCTCCAGAAAATGCGTTTCAAGCCCCATTCACCCATCCAGAAGTGCCCCCAAAGGAAGGCTTTGGGTACAACTGAACTCCCCAGGGGAGCCTTTATGCAGCCCCACATGCAACTGGACCCTCCGGGTTCACTCTTTCACCGCAAGCCTAAATATAGACCTCGGCGCAATGGGAGAAGACTGAAAAAGCGGGCCTCAGAAAACGCATTGCGATTCCCCTTGGACCATACAAAAGTGCCCCCAAAGGAAGGCTTTGGGTACAACTGGACTCCCCAGGGGAGCCTTTATGCAGCCCCACATGCAACTGGACCCTCCGTATTCGCTCTTTCACAGCAACCCTAAATATAGCCCTGGCCCGCCTTGCAGTCGACTGAAAACACGGGCCCCTGAAAATGCATTAAAAGCCTAATTCGCCCATCCAAAAGTGCCCCCAGAGGAAGGCTTTGGGTACAAGTGAACTCCCCAGGGGAGCCTTTATGCAGCCCCACATGCAACTGGACCCTCCTTGTTCACTGTTTACGAGCAACCCTAAATATACCCCTAGCCAGCATGGCAGAAGACTTAAAACTCGGGCTCCAGAAAATGCGTTTCAAGCCCCATTCACCCATCCAGAAGTGCCCCCAAAGGAAGGCTTTGGGTACAAGTGAACTCCCCAGGGGAGCCTTTATGCAGCCCCACATGCATCTGGACCCTCCGTGTTCGCTCTTTACAGCAACCCTAAATATAACCCTAGCAACCATGCAGACGACTGAAAAATCGGGCCCCAGAAAACGTGCTACAAGCCCCATTCGCCCATCCAAAAGTGCCCCCAAAGGAAGGCTTTGGGTACATCTGAACTCCCCAGGGGAGCCTTTATGCAGCCCCACATGCAACTGGACCCTCCGGGTTCACTCTTTCACAGCAACCCTAAATATAGCCCTGGCCCGCCTGGAAGTCGACTGAAAACTCGGGCCACAGAAAATGCGTTAAAAGCCTAATTCGTCCATCCAAAAGTGCCCCCAGAGGAAGGCTTTGGGTACAACTGAACTCCCCAGGCGAGCCTTTACGCAGCCCCACATGCAACTGGACCCTCCGTATTTGCTCTTTCACAGCAAGCCTTAATATAGCCCTGGCCCGCCTGGCACACGACTGAAAACTGGGGCCACAGAAAACGTGCTACAAGCCCCATTCGCCCATCCAAAAGTGCCCCCAGAGGAAGGCTTTGGGTACAACTGAACTCCCCAGGGGAGCCTTTATGCAGCCCCACATGCAACTGGACCCTCCGTATTCGCTCTTTCACAGAAAACCTAAATATAACCCTGGCCCGTATGGCAGACGACTGAAAAATCAGGCCACAGAAAACGTGCTACAAGCGCCATTTGACCATCCAAAAGTGCCCCCAAAGGAAGGCTTTGGGTACATCTGAACTCCCCAGGGGAGCTTTAATTCAGTCCCATACGCAACTGGACCCCCCGTGTTCGCTGTTTACAAGCAACCCTAAATATACCCCTAGCCACCATGGCAGAAAACTGAAAACTCTGGCCACAGAAAAAGCGTTTCAAGCCCCATTCACCCATCCAGAAGTGCCCCCAAAGGAAGGCTTTGGGTACAAGTGAACTCCCCAGGGGAGCCTTTATGCAGCCCCACATGCAACGGGACCCTCCGGGTTGACTCCTTCACAGCAACCCTAAATACCGCCCTCGGCGCAATGGGAGAAGACTGAAAAAGCGGGCCTCAGAAAACGCATTGCGATTCCCCTTGGACCATGCAAAAGTGCCCCCAAAGGAAGGCTTTGGGTACAACTAAACTCCCCAGGGGAGCCTTTACGCAGCCCCACATGCAACTGGACCCTCCTTGTTCACTGTTTACGAGCAACCCTAAATATACCCCTAGCCAGCATGGCAGAAGACTTAAAACTCGGGCTCCAGAAAATGGGTTTCAAGCCCCATTCACCCATCCAGAAGTGCCCCCAAAGGAAGGCTTTGGGTACAACTGAACTCCCCAGGGGCGCCTTTATGCAGCCCCACATGCAACTGGACCCTCCGGGTTCACTCTTTCACCGCAAGCCTAAATATAGCCCTAGCACGCCTGGCAGTCGACTGAAAGCTCGGGCCACAGAAAATGTGTTACGAGCCCCATTCGCCCATCCAAAAGTGCCCCCAAAGGAAGTCTTTGGGTACATCTGAACTCCCCAGGGGAGCCTTTACGCAGCCCCACATGCAACTGGACCCTCCGGGTTCACTCTTTCACCGCAAGCCTAAATATAGACCTAGCACGCCTGGCAGTCTACTGAAAGCTCGGGCCACAGAAAATGTGTTACGAGCCCCATTCGCCCATCCAAAAGTGCCCCCAGAGGAAGGCTTTGGGTACAACTGAACTCCCCAGGGGAGCCTTTATGCAGCCCCACATGCATCTGGACCCTCCGTGTTCGCTCTTTACAGCAACCCTAAATATATCCCTAGCCACCATGCAGACGACTGAAAAATCGAGCCCCAGAAAACGTGCTACAAGCCCCATTCGCCCATCCAAAAGTGCCCCCAAAGGAAGGCTTTGGGTACATCTGAACTCCCCAGGGGAGCCTTTATGCAGGTCCATACGCAACTGGACCCCCCGTGTTCGCTGTTTACAAACAACCCTAAATATAACACTAGCCAGCATGGCAGAAAACTGAAAACTCAAGCCACAGAAAAAGAGTTTCAAGCCCCATTCACCCATCCAGAAGTGCCCCCAAAGGAAGGCTTTGGGTACAAGTGAACTCCCCAGGGGAGCCTTTATGCAGCCCCACATGCAACTGGACCCTCCGGGTTCACTCTTTCACAGCAACCCTAAATATAGCCCTGGCCCGCCTGGAAGTCGACTGAAAACTCGGGCCACAGAAAATGCGTTAAAAGCCTAATTCGTCCATCCAAAAGTGCCCCCAGAGGAAGGCTTTGGGTACAACTGAACTCCCCAGGCGAGCCTTTACGCAGCCCCACATGCAACTGGACCCTCCGTATTTGCTCTTTCACAGCAAGCCTTAATATAGCCCTGGCCCGCCTGGCAGACGACTGAAAACTGGGGCCACAGAAAACGTGCTACAAGCCCCATTCGCCCATCCAAAAGTGCCCCCAGAGGAAGGCTTTGGGTACAAGTGAACTCCCCAGGGGAGCCTTTATGCAGCCCCACATGCAACTGGACCCTCCGTATTCGCTCTTTCACAGAAAACCTAAATATAACCCTGGCCCGTATAGCAGACGACTGAAAAATCAGGCCACAGAAAACGTGCTACAAGCGCCATTTGACCATCCAAAAGTGCCCCCAAAGGAAGGCTTTGGGTACATCTGAACTCCCCAGGGGAGCTTTAATTCAGTCCCATACGCAACTGGACCCCCCGTGTTCGCTGTTTACAAGCAACCCTAAATATACCCCTAGCCACCATGGCAGAAAACTGAAAACTCTGGCCACAGAAAAAGCGTTTCAAGCCCCATTCACCCATCCAGAAGTGCCCCCAAAGGAAGGCTTTGGGTACAAGTGAACTCCCCAGGGGAGCCTTTATGCAGCCCCACATGCAACGGGACCCTCCGGGTTGACTCCTTCACAGCAACCCTAAATACAGCCCTCGGCGCAATGGGAGAAGACTGAAAAAGCGGGCCTCAGAAAACGCATTGCGATTCCCCTTGGACCATGCAAAAGTGCCCCCAAAGGAAGGCTTTGGGTACAACTAAACTCCCCAGGGGAGCCTTTACGCAGCCCCACATGCAACTGGACCCTCCTTGTTCACTGTTTACGAGCAACCCTAAATATACCCCTAGCCAGCATGGCAGAAGACTTAAAACTAGGGCTCCAGAAAATGCGTTTCAAGCCCCATTCACCCATCCAGAAGTGCCCCCAAAGGAAGGCTTTGGGAACAAATGAACTCCCCAGGGGAGCCTTTACGCAGCCCCACATGCAACTGGACCCTCCGGGTTCACTCTTTCACCGCAAGCCTAAATATAGCCCTAGCACGCCTGGCAGTCGACTGAAAGCTCGGGCCACAGAAAATGTGTTACGAGCCCCATTCGCCCATCCAAAAGTGCCCCCAAAGGAAGTCTTTGGGTACATCTGAACTCCCCAGGGGAGCCTTTACGCAGCCCCACATGCAACTGGACCCTCCGGGTTCACTCTTTCACCGCAAGCCTAAATATAGACCTAGCACGCCTGGCAGTCTACTGAAAGCTCGGGCCACAGAAAATGTGTTACGAGCCCCATTCGCCCATCCAAAAGTGCCCCCAGAGGAAGGCTTTGGGTACAACTGAACTCCCCAGGGGAGCCTTTACGCAGCCCCACATGCAACTGGACCCTCCGTGTTCGCTCTTTACAGCAACCCTAAATATAACCCTAGCCAGCATGTCAGAAGACTGATAACTCGGGCCACAGAAAAAGCGTTTCAAGCCCCATTCGCCCATCCAGAAGTGCCCCCAAAGGAAGGCTTTGGGTACAAGTGAACTCCCCAGGGGAGCCTTTATGCAGCCCCACATGCAACTGGACCCTCCGTATTCGCTCTTTCACAGAAAACCTAAATATAACCCTGGCCCGTATGGCAGACGACTGAAAAATCAGGCCACAGAAAACGTGCTACAAGCGCCATTTGACCATCCAAAAGTGCCCCCAAAGGAAGGCTTTGGGTACATCTGAACTCCCCAGGGGAGCTTTTATTCAGTCCCATACGCAACAGGACCCCCCGTGTTCGCTGTTTACAAGCAACCCTAAATATACCCCTAGCCACCATGGCAGAAAACTGAAAACTCGGGCCACAGAAAAAGCGTTTCAAGCCCCATTCACCCATCCAGAAGTGCCCCCAAAGGAAGGCTTTGGGTACAAGTGAACTCCCCAGGGGAGCCTTTATGCAGCCCCACATGCAACGGGACCCTCCGGGTTGACTCCTTCACAGCAACCCTAAATACAGCCCTCGGAGCAATGGGAGAAGACTGAAAAAGCGGGCCTCAGAAAACGCATTGCGATTCCCCTTGGACCATGCAAAAGTGCCCCCAAAGGAAGGCTTTGGGTACAACTGAACTCCCCAGGGGAGCCTTTACGCAGCCCCACATGCAACTGGACCCTCCTTGTTCACTGTTTACGAGCAACCCTAAATATACCCCTAGCCACCATGGCAGAAGACTGAAAACTCGGGCTCCAGAAAATGCGTTTCAAGCCCCATTCACCCATCCAGAAGTGCCCCCAAAGGAAGGCTTTGGGAACAAATGAACTCCCCAGGGGAGCCTTTATGCAGCCCCACATGCAACTGGACCCTCCGGGTTCACTCTTTCACCGCAAGCCTAAATATAGCCCTAGCACGCCTGGCAGTCGACTGAAAGCTCGGGCCACAGAAAATGTGTTACGAGCCCCATTCGCCCATCCAAAAGTGCCCCCAAAGGAAGGCTTTGGGTACAAGTGAACTCCCCAGGGGAGCCTTTATGCAGCCCCACATGCAACTGGACCCTCCGTATTCGCTCTTTCACAGCAACCCTAAATATAACCCTTGCCAGGAGGGCAGACGACTGAAAAATCGGGCCCCAGAAAACGTGCTACAATCCCCATTCGCCCATCCAAAAGTGCCCCCGAAGGAAGGCTTTGGGTACATCTGAACTCCCCAGGGGAGCCTTTATGCAGGCCCATACGCAACTGGACCCCCCGTGTTCGCTGTTTACAAGCAACCCTAAATATAACACTAGCCAGCATGGCAGAAAACTGAAAACTCTGGACACAGAAAAAGCGTTTCAAGCCCCATTCACCCATCCAAAAGTGCCCCCAAAGGAAGGCTTTGGGTACAACTGGACTTCCCAGGGGAGCCTTTATGCAGCCCCACATGCAACTGGACCCTCCTTGTTCACTGTTTACGAGCAACCCTAAATATACCCCTAGCCACCATGGCAGAAGACTGAAAACTCGGGCTCCAGAAAATGGGTTTCAAGCCCCATTCACCCATCCAGAAGTGCCCCCAAAGGAAGGCTTTGGGTACAACTGAACTCCCCAGGGGAGCCTTTATGCAGCCCCACATGCAACTGGACCCTCCTGGTTCACTCTTTCACCGCAAGCCTAAATATATCCCTCGGCGCAATGGGAGAAGTCTGAAAAAGCGGGCCTCAGAAAACGCATTGCGATTCCCCTTGGACCATCCAAAACTGCCCCCAAAGGAAGGCTTTGGGTACAACTGGACTCCCCAGGGGAGCCTTAACGCAGCCCCACATGCAACTGGACCCTCCGTATTCGCTCTTTCACAGCAACCCTAAATATAGCCCTAGCCACCATGGCAGAAGACTGAAAACTCGGGCTCCAGAAAATGCATTAAAAGTCTAATTCGCCCATCCAAAAGTGCCCCCAGAGGAAGGCTTTGGGTACAAGTGAACTCCCCAGGGGAGCCTTTATGCAGCCCCACATGCAACGGGACCCTCCGGGTTGACTCTTTCACAGCAACCCTAAATACATCCCTCGGCGCAATGGGAGAAGACTGAAAAAGCGGGCCACAGAAAACGCATTGCGATTCCCCTTGGACCATGCAAAAGTGCCCCCAAAGGAAGGCTTTGGGTACAACTGGACTCCCCAGGGGAGCCTTAACGCAGCCCCACATGCAACTGGACCCTCCTTGTTCACCGTTTACGAGCAACCCTAAATATACCCCTAGCCACCATGGCAGAAGACTGAAAACTCGGGCTCCAGAAAATGCGTTTCAAGCCCCATTCACCCATCCAGAAGTGCCCCCAAAGGAAGGCTTTGGGTACAAGTGAACTCCCCAGGGGAGCCTTTATGCAGCCCCACATGCAACTGGACCCTCCGGGTTCACTCTTTCACCGCAAGCCTAAATATAGCCCTAGCACGCCTGGCAGTCGACTGAAAGCTCGGGCCACAGAAAATGTGTTACGAGCCCCATTCGCCCATCCAAAAGTGCCCCCAAAGGAAGGCTTTGGGTACAACTGAACTCCCCAGGGGAGCCTTTATGCAGCCTCACATGCAACTGGACCCTCCGGGTTCACTCTTTCACCGAAAGCCTAAATATAGCCCTCGGCGCAATGGGAGTAGACTGAAAAAGCGGGCCTCAGAAAACGCATTGCGATTCCCCTTGGACCATGCAAAAGTGCCCCCAAAGGAAATCTTTGGGTACAACTGGACTCCCCAGGGGAGCCTTTATGCAGCCCCACATGCAACTGGACCCTTCGTGTTCGCTCTTTACAGCAACCCTAAATATAACCCTGGCCCGCCTGGCAGGCGACTGAAAACTCGGGCCCCAGAAAATGCAATAAAAGCCTAATTCGCCCATCCAAAAGTGCCCCCAGAGGAAGGCTTTGGGTACAACTGAACTCCCCAGGGGAGCCTTTATGCAGCCCACATGCAACTGGACCCTCTGGGTTCACTCTTTCACCGCAAGCCTAAATATAGCCCTAGCACGCCTGGCAGTCGACTGAAAGCTCGGGCCACAGAAAATGTGTTACGAGCCCCATTTGCCCATCCAAAAGTGCCCCCAAAGGAAGGCTTTCGGTACATCTGAACTCCCCAGGGGAGCCTTTATGCAGCCCCACATGCAACTGGACCCTCCGTATTCGCTCTTTCACAGCAACCCTAAATATAGCCCTGGCCCGCATGGCAGACGACTGAAAGCTCGGGCCCGAGATAACGTGCTACAAGCCCCGTTTGACCATCCAAAAGTGCCCCCAAAGGAAGGCTTTGGGTTCAACTGAACTCCCCAGGGGAGCCTTTATGCAGGCCCATACGCAACTGGACCCAAGGTGTTCGCTGTTTACGAGCAACCCTAAATATACCCCTAGCCACCATGGCAGAAGACTGAAAACTCGGGCTCCAGAAAATGCGTTTCAAGCCCCATTCACCCACCAAGAAGTGCCCCCAAAGGAAGGCTTTGGGTACAACTGAACTCCCCAGGGGAGCCTTTATGCAGCCCCACATGCAACTGGACCCTCCGGGTTCACTCTTTCACCGCAAGCCTAAATATAGCCCTAGCACGCCTGGCAGTCGACTGAAAGCTCGGGCCACAGAAAATGTGTTACGAGCCCCATTCGCCCATCCAAAAGTGCCCCCAAAGGAAGGCTTTGGGTACAACTGAACTCCCCAGGGGAGCCTTTATGCAGCCTCACATGCAACTGGACCCTCCGGGTTCACTCTTTCACCGAAAGCCTAAATATAGCCCTCGGCGCAATGGGAGTAGACTGAAAAAGCGGGCCTCAGAAAACGCATTGCGATTCCCCTTGGACCATGCAAAAGTGCCCCCAAAGGAAGTCTTTGGGTACAACTGGACTCCCCAGGGGAGCCTTTATGCAGCCCCACATGCAACTGGACCCTCCGTGTTCGCTCTTTACAGCAACCCTAAATATAACCCTGGCCCGCCTGGCAGGCGACTGAAAACTCGGGCCCCAGAAAATGCAATAAAAGCCTAATTCGCCCATCCAAAAGTGCCCCCAGAGGAAGGCTTTGGGTACAACTGAACTCCCCAGGGGAGCCTTTATGCAGCCCACATGCAACTGGACCCTCTGGGTTCACTCTTTCACCGCAAGCCTAAATATAGCCCTAGCACGCCTGGCAGTCGACTGAAAGCTCGGGCCACAGAAAATGTGTTACGAGCCCCATTTGCCCATACAAAAGTGCCCCCAAAGGAAGGCTTTCGGTACATCTGAACTCCCCAGGGGAGCCTTTATGCAGCCCCACATGCAACTGGACCCTCCGTATTCGCTCTTTCACAGCAACCCTAAATATAGCCCTGGCCCGCATGGCAGACGACTGAAAGCTCGGGCCCGAGATAACGTGCTACAAGCCCCGTTTGACCATCCAAAAGTGCCCCCAAAGGAAGGCTTTGGGTTCAACTGAACTCCCCAGGGGAGCCTTTATGCAGGCCCATACGCAACTGGACCCAAGGTGTTCGCTGTTTACGAGCAACCCTAAATATACCCCTAGCCACCATGGCAGAAGACTGAAAACTCGGGCTCCAGAAAATGCGTTTCAAGCCCCATTCACCCACCAAGAAGTGCCCCCAAAGGAAGGCTTTGGGTACAACTGAACTCCCCAGGGGAGCCTTTATGCAGCCCCACATGCAACTGGACCCTCCGGGTTCACTCTTTCACCGCAAGCCTAAATATAGCCCTCGGCGCAATGGCAGAAGACTGAAAAAGCGGGCCTCAGAAAACGAATTGCGATTCCCCTTGGACCATGCAAAAGTGCCCCCAAAGGAAGGCTTTGAATACAACTGAACTCCCCAGGGGAGCCTTTATGCAGCCCCACATGCAACTGGACCCTCCGGGTTCACTCTTTCACAGGAACCCTAAATATAGCCCTGGCCCGCCTGGCAGTCGACTGAAAACTCGGGCCACAGAAAACGCGTTAAAAGCCTAATTCGCCCATCCAAAAGTGCCCCCAGAGGAAGGCTTTGGGTACAAGTGAACTCCCCAGGGGAGCCTTTACGCAGCCCCACATGCAACTGGACCCTCCTTGTTCGCTGTTTACAAGCAACCCTAAATATAATACTAGCCAGCATGGCAGAAAACTGAAAACTCGGGCCACAGAAAAAGCGTTTCAAGCCCCATTCACCCATCCAGAAGTGCCCCCAAAGGAAGGCTTTGGGTACAAGTGAACTCCCCAGGGGAGCCTTTATGCAGCCCCACATGCAACTGGACCCTCCGTGTTCGCTCTTTACAGCAACCCTAAATATAACCCTAGCCAGCATGGCAGAAGACTGAAAACTCGGTCCACAGAAAACGTGCTACAAGCCCCATTCGACCATCGAAAAGTGCCCCCAGAGGAAGGCTTTGGGTACAAGTGAACTCCCCAGGGGAGCCTTTATGCAGGCCCATACGCAACTGGACCCCCCGTGTTCGCTATTTACAAGCAACCCTAAATATAATACTAGCCAGCATGGCAGAAACCTGAAAACTCGGGCCACAGAAAAAGCGTTTCAAGCCCCATTCACACATCCAGAAGTGCCCCCAAAGGAAGGCTTTGGGTACAACTGAACTCCCCAGGGGAGCCTTAACGCAGCCCCACATGCAACTGGACCCTCCGGGTTCACTCTTTCACAGCAACCCTAAATATAGCCCTGGCCCGCCTGGAAGTCGACTGAAAACTCGGGCCCCAGAAAAACTGTTAAAAGCCTAATTCGCCCATCCGAAAGTGCCCCCAGAGGAAGGCTTTGGCTATAACTGAACTCCCCAGGGGAGCCATTACGCAGCCCCACATGCAACTGGACCCTCCTTGTTCACTATTTATGAGCAACCCTAAATATACCCCTAGCCACCATGGCAGAAGAGTGAAAACTCGGGCTCCAGAAAATACGTTTCAAGCCCCATTCACCCATCCAAAAGTGCCCCCAAAGGAAGGCTTTGGGAACAACTGAACTCCTCAGGGGAGCCTTAACGCAGCCCCACATGCAACTGGACCCTCCGTATTCGCTCTTTCACAGCAACCCTAAATATAGCCCTAGCAGGCCTGGCAGTCGACTGAAAGCTCGGGCCACAGAAAATGTGTTACGAGCCCCATTCGCCCATCCAAAAGTGCCTCCAAAGGAAGGCTTTGGGTACATCTGAACTCCCCAGGGTAGCCTTTACGCAGCCCCACATGCAACTGGACCCTCCGTGTTCGCTCTTTACAGCAACCCTAAATATAACCCTAGCCAGCATGGCAGAAGACTGAAAACTAGTGCCACAGAAAAAGCATTTCAAGCCCCATTCACCCATCCAAAAGTGCCCCCAAAGGAAGGCTTTGGGTACAAGTGAACTCCCCAGGGGAGCCTTTATGCAGCCCCACATGCAACTGGACCCTCCGGGTTCACTCTTTCACAGCAACCCTAAATATAGCCCTGGCCCGCCTGGCAGTCGACTGAAAACTCGGGCCCCAGAAAATGCGTTAAAAGCCTAATTCGCCCATCCAAAAGTGCCCCCAGAGGAAGGCTTTGGGTACATCTGACCTCCCCAGGGGAGCCTTTATGCAGCCCCACATGCAACTGGACCCTCCGTATTCGCTCTTTCACAGCAACCCTAAATATAGACCTGGCCTGCCTGGTAGTCGACTGAAAACTCGGGCCCCTGAAAATGCGTTAAAAGCCTAATTCGCCCATCCAAAAGTGCCCCCAAAGGAAGGCTTTGGGTACAACTGGACTCCCCAGGGGAGCCTTAACGCAGCCCCACATGCAACTGGACCCTCCTTGTTCACTGTTTACGAGCAACCCTAAATATACCCCTAGCCACCATGGCAGAAGACTGAAAACTGGGGCTCCAGAAAATGCGTTTCAAGCCCCATTAACCCATCCAGAAGTGCCCCCAAAGGAAGGCTTTGGGTACAAGTGAACTCCCCAGGGGAGCCTTTATGCAGCCCCACATGCAACTGGACCCTCCGGGTTCACTCTTTCACCGCAAGCCTAAATATAGCCCTAGCACGCCTGGCATTCGACTGAAAGCTCGGGCCACAGAAAATGTGATACGAGCCGCATTCGCCCATCCAAAAGTGCCCCCAAAGGAAGGCTTTGGGTACATCTGATCTCCCCAGGGGAGCCTTTACGCAGCCACACATGCAACTGGACCCTCCTTGTTCACTGTTTCCGAGCAACCCTAAATATAGCCCTGGCCCGCCTGGCAGTCGACTGAAAACTCGGGCCCCAGAAAATGCATTAAAAGCCTAATTCGCCCATCCAAAAGTGCCCCCAGAGGAAGGTTTTGGGTACAACTGAACTCCCCAGTGGAGTCTTTACGCAGCCCCACATGCAACTGGACCCTCCGTATTCGCTCTTTCACAGCAACCCTAAATATAACCCTGGCCCGCCTGGCAGTCGACTGAAGACTCGGGCCCCAGAAAATGCATTAAAAGCCTAATTCGCCCATCCAAAAGTGCCCACAGAGGAAGGTTTTGGGTACAACTGAACTCCCAAGGGGAGTCTTTACGCAGCCCCACATGCAACTGGACCCTCCTTGTTCACTGTTTACGAGCAACCCTAAATATACCCCTAGCCACCATGGCAGAAGACTGAAAACTCGGGCTCCAGAAAATGCGTTTCAAGCCCCATTCACCCATCCAGAAGTGCCCCCAAAGGAAGGCTTTGGGTACAACTGAACTCCCCAGGGGAGCCTTTATGCAGCCCCACATGCAACTGGACCCTCCAGGTTCACTTTTTCACCGCAAGACTAAATATATCCCTAGCACGCCTGGCAGTCGACTGAAAGCTCGGGCCACAGAAAATGTGTTACGAGCCGCATTCGCAGATCCAAAAGTGCACCGAAAGGAAGGCTTTGGGTACATCTGAACTCCCCAGGGGAGCCTTTACGCAGCCTCACATTAAACTGGACCCTCCTTGTTCACTGTTTACGAGCAACCCTAAATATACCCCTAGCCACCATGGCAGAAGACTGAAAACTCGGGCCACAGAAAAAGCGTTTCAAGACACATTCGCCCATCCAGAAGTGCCCCCAAAGGAAGGCTTTGGGTACAAGTGAACTCCCCAGGGGAGCCTTTATGCAGCCCCACATGCAACTGGACCCTCCTTGTTCACTGTTTACGACCAACCTTAAATATACCCCAAGCCACCATGGCAGAAGACTGAAAACTCGGGCTCCAGAAAATGCGTTTCAAGCCCCATTCACCCATCCAGAAGTGCCCCCAAAGGAAGGCTTTGGGTACAAGTGAACTCCCCAGGGGAGCCTTTATGCAGCCCCACATGCAACTGGACTCTCCGGGTTCACTCTTTCACCGCAAGCCTAAATATAGCCCTAGCACGCCTGGCAGTCGACTGAAAGCTCGGGCCACAGAAAATGTGTTACGAGCCCCATTCGCCCATCCAAAAGTGCCCCCAAAGGAAGGCTTTGGGTACATCTGAACTCCCCAGGGGAGCCTTAACGCAGCCCCACATGCAACTGGACCCTCCGTGTTCGCTCTTTACAGCAACCCTAAATATAACCCTAGCCACCATGGCAGAAGACTGAAAACTCGGGACACAGACAAAGCGTTAAAAGCCTAATTCGCCCATCCAAAAGTGCCCCCAATGGAAGGTTTTGGGTACAAGTGAACTCCCCAGGGGAGCCTTTACGCAGCCCCACATGCAACTGGACCCTCCTTGTTCACTGTCTACGAGCAAACCTAAATATACCCCTAGCCACCATGGCAGAAGACTGAAAACTCGGGCTCCAGAAAATGCGTTTCAAGCCCCATTCACCCATCCAGAAGTGCCCCCAAAGGAAGGCTTTGGGTACAAGTGAACTCCCCAGGGGAGCCATTACGCAGCCCTACATGCAACTGGACCCTCCTTGTTCACTGTTTATGAGCAACCCTAAATATACCCCTAGCCACCATGGCAGAAGAGTGAAAACTCGGGCTCCAGAAAATACGTTTCAAGCCCCATTCACCCATCCAAAAGTGCCCCCAAAGGAAGGCTTTGGGAACAACTGAACTCCCCAGGGGAGCCTTAACGCAGCCCCACATGCAACTGGACCCTCCGTATTCGCTCTTTCACAGCAACCCTAAATATAGCCCTAACAGGCCTGGCAGTCGACTGAAAGCTCGGGCCACAGAAAATGTGTTACGAGCCCCATTCGCCCATCCAAAAGTGCCTCCAAAGGAAGGCTTTGGGTACATCTGAACTCCCCAGGGTAGCCTTTACGCAGCCCCACATGCAACTGGACCCTCCGTGTTCGCTCTTTACAGCAAGCCTAAATATATCCCTAGCCAGCATGGCAGAAGACTGAAAACTAGGGCCACAGAAAACGTGCTACAAGCCCCATTCGACCATCCAAAAGTGCCCCCAAACGAAGGCTTTGGGTACAAGTGAACTCCCCAGGGGAGCCTTTATGCAGGCCCATACGCAACTGGACCCCCCGTGTTCGCTGTTTACAAGCAACCCTAAATATAACACTAGCCAGCATGGCAGAAAACTGAAAACTAGTGCCACAGAAAAAGCATTTCAAGCCCCATTCACCCATCCAAAAGTGCCCCCAAAGGAAGGCTTTGGGTACAAGTGAACTCCCCAGGGGAGCCTTTATGCAGCCCCACATGCAACTGGACCCTCCGGGTTCACTCTTTCACAGCAACCCTAAATATAGCCCTGGCCCGCCTGGCAGTCGACTGAAAACTCGGGCCCCAGAAAATGCGTTAAAAGCCTAATTCGCCCATCCAAAAGTGCCCCCAGAGGAAGGCTTTGGGTACATCTGACCTCCCCAGGGGAGCCTTTATGCAGCCCCACATGCAACTGGACCCTCCGTATTCGCTCTTTCACAGCAACCCTAAATATAGCCCTGGCCTGCCTGGTAGTCGACTGAAAACTCGGGCCCCTGAAAATGCATTAAAAGCCTAATTCGCCCATCCAAAAGTGCCCCCAAAGGAAGGCTTTGGGTACAACTGGACTCCCCAGGGGAGCCTTAACGCAGCCCCACATGCAACTGGACCCTCCTTGTTCACTGTTTACGAGCAACCCTAAATATACCCCTAGCCACCATGGCAGAAGACTGAAAACTCGGGCTCCAGAAAACGTGCTACAAGCCCCATTCGCCCATCCAAAAGTGCCCCCAGAGGAAGGCTTTGGGTACAAGTGAACTCCCCAGGGGAGCCTTTATGCAGCCCCACATGCAACTGGACCCTCCAGGTTCACTTTTTCACCGCAAGACTAAATATATCCCTAGCACGCCTGGCAGTCGACTGAAAGCTCGGGCCACAGAAAATGTGTTACGAGCCGCATTCGCAGATCCAAAAGTGCACCGAAAGGAAGGCTTTGGGTACATCTGAACTCCCCAGGGGAGCCTTTACGCAGCCTCACATTAAACTGGACCCTCCTTGTTCACTGTTTACGAGCAACCCTAAATATACCCCTAGCCACCATGGCAGAAGACTGAAAACTCGGGCCACAGAAAAAGCGTTTCAAGACACATTCGCCCATCCAGAAGTGCCCCCAAAGGAAGGCTTTGGGTACAAGTGAACTCCCCAGGGGAGCCTTTATGCAGCCCCACATGCAACTGGACCCTCCTTGTTCACTGTTTACGACCAACCTTAAATATACCCCAAGCCACCATGGCAGAAGACTGAAAACTCGGGCTCCAGAAAATGCGTTTCAAGCCCCATTCACCCATCCAGAAGTGCCCCCAAAGGAAGGCTTTGGGTACAAGTGAACTCCCCAGGGGAGCCTTTATGCAGCCCCACATGCAACTGGACTCTCCGGGTTCACTCTTTCACCGCAAGCCTAAATATAGCCCTAGCACGCCTGGCAGTCGACTGAAAGCTCGGGCCACAGAAAATGTGTTACGAGCCCCATTCGCCCATCCAAAAGTGCCCCCAAAGGAAGGCTTTGGGTACATCTGAACTCCCCAGGGGAGCCTTAACGCAGCCCCACATGCAACTGGACCCTCCGTGTTCGCTCTTTACAGCAACCCTAAATATAACCCTAGCCACCATGGCAGAAGACTGAAAACTCGGGACACAGACAAAGCGTTAAAAGCCTAATTCGCCCATCCAAAAGTGCCCCCAATGGAAGGTTTTGGGTACAAGTGAACTCCCCAGGGGAGCCTTTACGCAGCCCCACATGCAACTGGACCCTCCTTGTTCACTGTCTACGAGCAAACCTAAATATACCCCTAGCCACCATGGCAGAAGACTGAAAACTCGGGCTCCAGAAAATGCGTTTCAAGCCCCATTCACCCATCCAGAAGTGCCCCCAAAGGAAGGCTTTGGGTACAAGTGAACTCCCCAGGGGAGCCATTACGCAGCCCTACATGCAACTGGACCCTCCTTTTTCACTGTTTATGAGCAACCCTAAATATACCCCTAGCCACCATGGCAGAAGAGTGAAAACTCGGGCTCCAGAAAATACGTTTCAAGCCCCATTCACCCATCCAAAAGTGCCCCCAAAGGAAGGCTTTGGGAACAACTGAACTCCCCAGGGGAGCCTTAACGCAGCCCCACATGCAACTGGACCCTCCGTATTCGCTCTTTCACAGCAACCCTAAATATAGCCCTAACAGGCCTGGCAGTCGACTGAAAGCTCGGGCCACAGAAAATGTGTTACGAGCCCCATTCGCCCATCCAAAAGTGCCTCCAAAGGAAGGCTTTGGGTACATCTGAACTCCCCAGGGTAGCCTTTACGCAGCCCCACATGCAACTGGACCCTCCGTGTTCGCTCTTTACAGCAAGCCTAAATATATCCCTAGCCAGCATGGCAGAAGACTGAAAACTAGGGCCACAGAAAACGTGCTACAAGCCCCATTCGACCATCCAAAAGTGCCCCCAAACGAAGGCTTTGGGTACAAGTGAACTCCCCAGGGGAGCCTTTATGCAGGCCCATACGCAACTGGACCCCCCGTGTTCGCTGTTTACAAGCAACCCTAAATATAACACTAGCCAGCATGGCAGAAAACTGAAAACTAGTGCCACAGAAAAAGCATTTCAAGCCCCATTCACCCATCCAAAAGTGCCCCCAAAGGAAGGCTTTGGGTACAAGTGAACTCCCCAGGGGAGCCTTTATGCAGCCCCACATGCAACTGGACCCTCCGGGTTCACTCTTTCACAGCAACCCTAAATATAGCCCTGGCCCGCCTGGCAGTCGACTGAAAACTCGGGCCCCAGAAAATGCGTTAAAAGCCTAATTCGCCCATCCAAAAGTGCCCCCAGAGGAAGGCTTTGGGTACATCTGACCTCCCCAGGGGAGCCTTTATGCAGCCCCACATGCAACTGGACCCTCCGTATTCGCTCTTTCACAGCAACCCTAAATATAGCCCTGGCCTGCCTGGTAGTCGACTGAAAACTCGGGCCCCTGAAAATGCATTAAAAGCCTAATTCGCCCATCCAAAAGTGCCCCCAAAGGAAGGCTTTGGGTACAACTGGACTCCCCAGGGGAGCCTTAACGCAGCCCCACATGCAACTGGACCCTCCTTGTTCACTGTTTACGAGCAACCCTAAATATACCCCTAGCCACCATGGCAGAAGACTGAAAACTCGGGCTCCAGAAAACGTGCTACAAGCCCCATTCGCCCATCCAAAAGTGCCCCCAGAGGAAGGCTTTGGGTACAACTGAACTCCCCAGGGGAGCCTTTATGCAGCCCCACATGCAACTGGACCCTCCGTATTTGCTCTTTCACCGCAAGCCTAAATATAACCCTGGCCCGCCTGGCAGTCGACTGAAAATTCGGTCCCCAGAAAATGCGTTAAAATCCTAATTCTCCCATCCAAAAGTGCCCCCAGAGGAAGGCTTTGGGTACAAGTGAACTCCCCAGGGGAGCCTTTATGCAGGCCCATACGCAACTGGACCCTCCTTGTTCACTGTTTACGAGCAACCCTAAATATACCCCTAGCCAGCATGGCAGAAGACTGAAAACTCGGGCTCCAGAAAATGCGTTTCAAGCCCCATTCACCCATCCAGAAGTGCCCCCAAAGGAAGGCTTTGGGTACAACTGAACTCCCCAGGGGAGCCTTTATGCAGCCCCACATGCAACTGGACCCTCCGGGTTCACTCTTTCACCGCAAGCCTAAATATAGCCCTAGCACGCCTGGCATTCGACTGAAAGCTCGGGCCACAGAAAATGTGATACGAGCCGCATTCGCCCATCCAAAAGTGCCCCAAAAGGAAGGCTTTGGGTACATCTGATCTCCCCAGGGGAGCCTTTACGCAGCCCCACATGCAACTGGACCCTCCGGGTTCGCTCTTTCACCGCAAGCCTAAATATAGCCCTCGGCGCACTGGGAGAAGACTGAAAACTCGGGCCTCAGAAAACGCATTGCGATTCCCCTTGGACCATCCCAAAGTGCCCCCAAAGGAAGGCTTTGGGTACAACTGGACTCCCCAGGGGAGCCTTAACGCAGCCCCACATGCAACTGGACCCTCCTTGTTCACTGTTTCCGAGCAACCCTAAATATAGCCCTGGCCCGCCTGGCAGTCGACTGAAAACTCGGGCCCCAGAAAATGCATTAAAAGCCTAATTCGCCCATCCAAAAGTGCCCCCAGAGGAAGGTTTTGGGTACAACTGAACTCCCCAGTGGAGTCTTTACGCAGCCCCACATGCAACTGGACCCTCCGTATTCGCTCGTTCACAGCAACCCTAAATATAACCCTGGCCCGCCTGGCAGTCGACTGAAGACTCGGGCCCCAGAAAGTGCATTAAAAGCCTAATTCGCCCATCCAAAAGTGCCCACAGAGGAAGGTTTTGGGTACAACTGAACTCCCAAGGGGAGTCTTTACGCAGCCCCACATGCAACTGGACCCTTCTTGTTCACTGTTTACGAGCAACCCTAAATATACCCCTAGCCACCATGGCAGAAGACTGAAAACTCGGGCTCCAGAAAATGCGTTTCAAGCCCCATTCACCCATCCAGAAGTGCCCCCAAAGGAAGGCTTTGGGTACAACTGAACTCCCCAGGGGAGCCTTTATGCAGCCCCACATGCAACTGGACCCTCCAGGTTCACTTTTTCACCGCAAGACTAAATATATCCCTAGCACGCCTGGCAGTCGACTGAAAGCTCGGGCCACAGAAAATGTGTTACGAGCCGCATTCGCAGATCCAAAAGTGCCCCGAAAGGAAGGCTTTGGGTACATCTGAACTCCCCAGGGGAGCCTTTACGCAGCCTCACATTAAACTGGACCCTCTGTATTCGCTCTTTACAGCAACCCTAAATATAACCCTAGCCAGCATGGCAGAAGACTGAAAACTCGGGCCACAGAAAAAGCGTTTCAAGACACATTCGCCCATCCAGAAGTGCCCCCAAAGGAAGGCTTTGGGTACAAGTGAACTCCCCAGGGGAGCCTTTATGCAGCCCCACATGCAACTGGACCCTCCTTGTTCACTGTTTACGAGCAACCCTAAATATACCCCAAGCCACCATGGCAGAAGACTGAAAACTCGGGCTCCAGAAAATGCGTTTCAAGCCCCATTCACCCATCCAGAAGTGCCCCCAAAGGAAGGCTTTGGGTACAAGTGAACTCCCCAGGGGAGCCTTTATGCAGCCCCACATGCAACTGGACCCTCCGGGTTCACTCTTTCACCGCAAGCCTAAATAGAGCCCTAGCACGCCTGGCAGTCGACTGAAAGCTCGGGCCACAGAAAATGTGTTACGAGCCCCATTCGCCCATCCAAAAGTGCCCCCAAAGGAAGGCTTTGGGTACATCTGAACTCCCCAGGGGAGCCTTAACGCAGCCCCACATGCAACTGGACCCTCCGTGTTCGCTCTTTACAGCAACCCTAAATATAACCCTAGCCACCATGGCAGAAGACTGAAAACTCGGGCCACAGACAAAGCGTTAAAAGCCTAATTCGCCCATCCAAAAGTGCCCCCAATGGAAGGTTTTGGGTACAAGTGAACTCCCCAGGGGAGCCTTTACGCAGCCCCACATGCAACTGGACCCTCCTTGTTCACTGTTTACGAGCAAACCTAAATATACCCCTAGCCACCATGGCAGAAGACTGAAAACTCGGGCTCCAGAAAATGCGTTTCAAGCCCCATTCACCCATCCAGAAGTGCCCCCAAAGGAAGGCTTTGGGTACAAGTGAACTCCCCAGGGGAGCCTTTATGCAGCCCCACATGCAACTGGACCCTCCGGGTTCACTCTTTCACCGCAAGCCTAAATATAGCCCTAGCACGCCTGGCAGTCGACTGAAAGCTCGGGCCACAGAAAATGCGTTTCAAGCCCAATTCACCCATCCAGAAGTGCCCCCAAAGGAAGGCTTTGGGTACATCTGAACTCCCCAGGGGAGCCTTTACGCAGCCCCACATGCAACTGGACCCTCCGTGTTCGCTCTTTACAGCAACCCTAAATATAACCCTAGCCAGCATGGCAGAAGACTGAAAACTCGGGCCCCAGAAAATGCGTTAAAAGCCTAATTCGCCCATCCAAAAGTGCCCCCAGAGGAAGGCTTTGGGTACAACTGAACTCCCCAGGGGAGTCTTTACGCAGCCCCACATGCAACTGGACCCTCCTTGTTCACTGTTTACGACCAACCCTAAATATACCCCTAGCCAACATGGCAGAAGACTGAAAACTCGGGCTCCAGAAAATGCGTCTCAAGCCCCATTCACCCATCCAGAAGTGCCCCCAAAGGAAGGCTTTGGGTACAAGTGAACTCCCCAGGGGAGCCTTAACGCAGCCCCACATACAACTGGACCCTCCTTGTTCACTGTTTACGAGCAACCCTAAATATACCCCAAGCCACCATGGCAGAAGACTGAAAACTCGGGCTCCAGAAAATGCGTTTCAAGCCCCATTCACCCATCCAGAAGTGCCCCCAAAGGAAGGCTTTGGGTACAACTGAACTCCCCAGGGGAGCCTTTATGCAGCCCCACATGCAACTGGACCCTCCGGGTTCACTCTTTCACCGCAAGCCTAAATAGAGCCCTAGCACGCCTGGCAGTCGACTGAAAGCTCGGGCCACAGAAAATGTGTTACGAGCCCCATTCGCCCATCCAAAAGTGCCCCCAAAGGAAGGCTTTGGGTACATCTGAACTCCCCAGGGGAGCCTTAACGCAGCCCCACATGCAACTGGACCCTCCGTGTTCGCTCTTTACAGCAACCCTAAATATAACCCTAGCCACCATGGCAGAAGACTGAAAACTCGGGCCACAGACAAAGCGTTTCAAGCCCAATTCACCCATCCAGAAGTGCCCCCAAAGGAAGGCTTTGGGTACATCTGAACTCCCCAGGGTAGCCTTTACGCAGCCCCACATGCAACTGGACCCTCCGTGTTCGCTCTTTACAGCAACCCTAAATATAACCCTAGCCAGCATGGCTGAAGACTGAAAACTCGGGCCCCAGAAAATGCGTTAAAAGCCTAATTCGCCCATCCAAAAGTGCCCCCAGAGGAAGGCTTTGGGTACAACTGAACTCCCCAGGGGAGCCTTTACGCAGCCCCACATGCAACTGGACCCTCCTTGTTCACTGTTTACGACCAACCCTAAATATACCCCTAGCCACCATGGCAGAAGACTGAAAACTCGGGCTCCAGAAAATGCGTTTCAAGCCCCATTCACCCATCCAGAAGTGCCCCCAAAGGAAGGCTTTGGGTACAACTGAACTCCCCAGGGGAGCCTTAACGCAGCCCCACATACAACTGGACCCTCCGGGTTCACTCTTTCACCGCAAGCCTAAATATAGCCCTAGCACGCCTGGCAGTCGACTGAAAACTCGGGCCACAGAAAATGTGTTACGAGCCCCATTCGCCCATCCAAAAGTGCCCCCAAAGGAAGGCTTTGGGTACATCTGAACTCCCCAGGGGAGCCTTTACGCAGCCCCACATGCAACTGGACCCTCCGGGTTCGCTCTTTCACAGCAACCCTAAATATAGCCCTGGCCCGCCTGGCAGTCGACTGAAAACTGGGGCCCCAGAAAAACTGTTAAAAGCCTAATTCGCCCATCCAAAAGTACCCCCAGAGGAAGGCTTTGGGTACAACTGGACTCCCCAGGGGAGCCTTAACGCAGCCCCACATGCAACTGGACCCTCCGGGTTCACTCTTTCACAGCAACCCTAAATATAACCCTGGCGCGCCTGGCAGTAGACTGAAAACTCGGGCCACAGAAAATGCGTTAAAAGCCTAATTCGACGATCCAAAAGTGCCCCCAGAGGAAGGCTTTGGGTACAACCGAACTCCCCAGGGGAGCCTTAACGCAGCCCCACATGCAACTGGACCCTCCGTATTTGCTCTTTCACAGCAACCCTAAATATAGCCCTGGCATGCCAGGCACTCGACTGAAAACTCGGGCTCCAGAAAATGCGTTAAAAGCCTAATTCGCCCATCCAAAAGTGCCCCCAGAGGAAGGCTTTGGGTACAACTGAACTCCCCAGGGGAGCCTTTACGCAGCCCCACATGCAACTGGACCCTCCTTGTTCACTGTTTACGAGCAACCCTAAATATACCCCTAGCCACCATGGCAGAAGACTGAAAACTCGGGCTCCAGAAAATGCGTTTCAAGCCCCATTCACCCATCCAGAAGTGCCCCCAAAGGAAGGCTTTGGGTACAAGTGAACTCCCCAGGGGAGCCTTTATGCAGCCCCACATGCAACTGGACCCTCCGTATTCGCTCTTTCACAGCAACCCTAAATATAACCCTGGCCCGCATGGCAGACGACTGAAAAATTGGGCCCCAGAAAACGTGCTACAATCCCCGTGCGACCATCCAAATGTGCCCCCAAAGGAAGGCTTTGGGTACAACTGAAATCCCCAGGGCAGCCTTTATGCAGCCCCACATGCAACTGGACCCTCCGGGTTCACTCTTTCACCGCAGGCCTAAATATAGCCCTAGCACGCCTGGCCGTCGACTGAAAGCTCGGGCCACAGAAAAAGCGTTTCAAGCCCCTTTCGCCCATCCAGAAGTGCCCCCAAAGGAAGGCTTTGGGTACAAGTGAACTCCCCAGGGGAGCCTTTATGCAGCCCCACATGCAACTGGACCCTCCGGGTTCACTCTTTCACCGCAAGCCTAAATATAGCCCTAGCACGCCTGGCAGTCGACTGAAAGCTCGGGCCACAGAAAATGTGTTACGAGCCCCATTCGCCCATCCAAAAGTGCCCCCAAAGGAAGGCTTTGGGTACATCTGAACTCCCCAGGGGAGCCTTTACGCAGCCCCACATGCAACTGGACCCTCCGTGTTCGCTCTTTACAGCAACCCTAAATATAACCCTAGCTAGCATGGCTGAAGACTGAAAACTCGGGCCCCAGAAAATGCGTTAAAAGCCTAATTCGCCCATCCAAAAGTGCCCCCAGAGGAAGGCTTTGGGTACAACTGAACTCCCCAGGGGAGCCTTTACGCAGCCCCACATGCAACTGGACCCTCCTTGTTCACTGTTTACGACCAACCCTAAATATACCCCTAGCCACCATGGCAGAAGACTGAAAACTCGGGCTCCAGAAAATGCGTTTCAAGCCCCATTCACCCATCCAGAAGTGCCCCCAAAGGAAGGCTTTGGGTACAACTGAACTCCCCAGGGGAGCCTTAACGCAGCCCCACATACAACTGGACCCTCCGGGTTCACTCTTTCACCGCAAGCCTAAATATAGCCCTAGCACGCCTGGCAGTCGACTGAAAACTCGGGCCACAGAAAATGTGTTACGAGCCCCATTTGCCCATCCAAAAGTGCCCCCAAAGGAAGGCTTTGGGTACATCTGAACTCCCCAGGGGAGCCTTTACGCAGCCCCACATGCAACTGGACCCTCCGGGTTCGCTCTTTCACAGCAACCCTAAATATAGCCCTGGCCCGCCTGGCAGTCGACTGAAAACTGGGGCCCCAGAAAAACTGTTAAAAGCCTAATTCGCCCATCCAAAAGTACCCCCAGAGGAAGGCTTTGGGTACAACTGGACTCCCCAGGGGAGCCTTAACGAAGCCCCACATGCAACTGGACCCTCCGGGTTCACTCTTTCACAGCAACCCTAAATATAACCCTGGCGCGCCTGGCAGTAGACTGAAAACTCGGGCCCGAGAAAATGCGTTAAAAGCCTAATTCGACGATCCAAAAGTGCCCCCAGAGGAAGGCTTTGGGTACAACCGAACTCCCCAGGGGAGCCTTAACGCAGCCCCACATGCAACTGGACCCTCCGTATTTGCTCTTTCACAGCAACCCTAAATATAGCCCTGGCATGCCAGGCACTCGACTGAAAACTCGGGCTCCAGAAAATGCGTTAAAAGCCTAATTCGCCCATCCAAAAGTGCCCCCAGAGGAAGGCTTTGGGTACAAGTGAACTCCCCAGGGGAGCCTTTACGCAGCCCCACATGCAACTGGACCCTCCTTGTTCACTGTTTACGAGCAACCCTAAATATACCCCTAGCCACCATGGCAGAAGACTGAAAACTCGGGCTCCAGAAAATGCGTTTCAAGCCCCATTCACCCATCCAGAAGTGCCCCCAAAGGAAGGCTTTGGGTACAAGTGAACTCCCCAGGGGAGTCTTTATGCAGCCCCACATGCAACTGGACCCTCCGTATTCGCTCTTTCACAGCAACCCTAAATATAACCCTGGCCCGCATGGCAGACGACTGAAAAATTGGGCCCCAGAAAACGTGCTACAATCCCCGTGCGACCATCCAAATGTGCCCCCAAAGGAAGGCTTTGGGTACAACTGAAATCCCCAGGGCAGCCTTTATGCAGCCCCACATGCAACTGGACCCTCCGGGTTCACTCTTTCACCGCAGGCCTAAATATAGCCCTAGCACGCCTGGCCGTCGACTGAAAGCTCGGGCCACAGAAAAAGCGTTTCAAGCCCCTTTCGCCCATCCAGAAGTGCCCCCAAAGGAAGGCTTTGGGTACAAGTGAACTCCCCAGGGGAGCCTTTACGCAGCCCCACATGCAACTGGACCCTCCTTATTCACTGTTTACGAGCAACCCTAAATATACCCCTAGCCACCAGGGCAGAAGACTGAAAACTCGGGCTCCAGAAAATGCGTTTCAAGCCCCATTCACCCATCCAGAAGTGCCCCCAAAGGAACGCTTTGGGTACAACTGAACTCCCCAGGGGAGCCTTTATGCAGCCCCACATGCAACTGGACCCTCCCGGTTCACTCTTTAACCGCAACCCTAAATATAGCCCTCGGTGCAATGGGAGAAGACTGAAAAAGCGGGTCTCAGAAAACGCATTGCGATTCCCCTTGGACCATGCAAAAGTTCCCCCAAAGGAAGGCTTTGGGTACAACTGAACTCCCCAGGGGAGCCTTTACGCAGCCCCACATGCAACTGGACCCTCCTTGTTCACTGTTTACGACCAACCCTAAATATACCCCTAGCCACCATGGCAGAAGACTGAAAACTCGGGCTCCAGAAAATGCGTTTCAAGCCCCATTCACCCATCCAGATGTGCCCCCAAAGGAAGGCTTTGGGTACAACTGAACTCCCCAGGGGAGCCTTTATGCAGCCCCACATGCAACGGGACCCTCCGGGTTCACTCTTTCACCGCAGGCCTAAATATAGCCCTAGCACGCCTGGCAGTCGACTGAAAGCTCGGGCCACAGAAAATGTGTTACGAGCCCCATTCGCCCATCCAAAAGTGCCCCCAAAGGAAGGCTTTGGGTACATCTGAACTCCCCAGGAGAGCCTTTACGCAGCCCCACATGCAACTGGACCCTCCGGGTTCACTCTTTCACCGCAAGCCTAAATATAGCCCTAGCACGCCTGGCATTCTACTGAAAGCTCGGGCCACAGAAAATATGTTACGAGCCCCATTCGCCCATCCAAAAGTGCCCCCAAAGGAAGGCTTTGGGTACATCTGAACTCCCCAGGGGAGCCTTTACGCAGCCCCACATGCAACTGGACCCTCCGTGTTCGCTCTTTCACCGCAAGCCTAAATATAGCCCTCGGCGCAACGGCAGAAGACTGAAAAAGCCGGCCTCAGAAAACGCATTGCGATTCCCCTTGGACCATCCAAAAGTGCCCCCAAAGGAAGGCTTTGGGTATAACTAGACTCCCCACGGGAGCCTTAACGGAGCCCCACATGCAACTGGACCCTCCGTGTTCGCTCTTTCACAGCAACCCTAAATATAGCCCTGGCCCGCCTGGCAGTCGACTGAAAACTCGGGCCATAGAAAATGCGTTTCAAGCCCCATTCGCCCATCCAAAAGTGCCCCAAGAGGAAGGCTTTGGGTACAAGTGAACTCCCCAGGGGAGCCTTTATGCAGCCCCACATGCAACTGGACCCTCCGGGTTCACTCTTTCACCGCAAGCCTAAATAGAGCCCTAGCACGCCTGGCAGTCGACTGAAAGCTCGGGCCACAGAAAATGTGTTACGAGCCCCATTCGCCCATCCAAAAGTGCCCCCAAAGGAAGGCTTTGGGTACATCTGAACTCCCCAGGGGAGCCTTAACGCAGCCCCACATGCAACTGGACCCTCCGTGTTCGCTCTTTACAGCAACCCTAAATATAACCCTAGCCACCATGGCAGAAGACTGAAAACTCGGGCCACAGACAAAGCGTTAAAAGCCTAATTCGCCCATCCAAAAGTGCCCCCAATGGAAGGTTTTGGGTACAAGTGAACTCCCCAGGGGAGCCTTTACGCAGCCCCACATGCAACTGGACCCTCCTTGTTCACTGTTTACGAGCAAACCTAAATATACCCCTAGCCACCATGGCAGAAGACTGAAAACTCGGGCTCCAGAAAATGCGTTTCAAGCCCCATTCACCCATCCAGAAGTGCCCCCAAAGGAAGGCTTTGGGTACAAGTGAACTCCCCAGGGGAGCCTTTATGCAGCCCCACATGCAACTGGACCCTCCGGGTTCACTCTTTCACCGCAAGCCTAAATATAGCCCTAGCACGCCTGGCAGTCGACTGAAAGCTCGGGCCACAGAAAATGTGTTACGAGCCCCATTCGCCCATCCAAAAGTGCCCCCAAAGGAAGGCTTTGGGTACATCTGAACTCCCCAGGGGAGCCTTTACGCAGCCCCACATGCAACTGGACCCTCCGTGTTCGCTCTTTACAGCAACCCTAAATATAACCCTAGCCAGCATGGCAGAAGACTGAAAACTCGGGCCCCAGAAAATGCGTTAAAAGCCTAATTCGCCCATCCAAAAGTGCCCCCAGAGGAAGGCTTTGGGTACAACTGAACTCCCCAGGGGAGCCTTTACGCAGCCCCACATGCAACTGGACCCTCCTTGTTCACTGTTTACGACCAACCCTAAATATACCCCTAGCCACCATGGCAGAAGACTGAAAACTCGGGCTCCAGAAAATGCGTTTCAAGCCCCATTCACCCATCCAGAAGTGCCCCCAAAGGAAGGCTTTGGGTACAACTGAACTCCCCAGGGGAGCCTTAACGCAGCCCCACATACAACTGGACCCTCCGGGTTCACTCTTTCACCGCAAGCCTAAATATAGCCCTAGCACGCCTGGCAGTCGACTGAAAACTCGGGCCACAGAAAATGTGTTACGAGCCCCATTCGCCCATCCAAAAGTGCCCCCAAAGGAAGGCTTTGGGTACATCTGAACTCCCCAGGGGAGCCTTTACGCAGCCCCACATGCAACTGGACCCTCCGGGTTCGCTCTTTCACAGCAACCCTAAATATAGCCCTGGCCCGCCTGGCAGTCGACTGAAAACTGGGGCCCCAGAAAAACTGTTAAAAGCCTAATTCGCCAATCCAAAAGTACCCCCAGAGGAAGGCTTTGGGTACAACTGGACTCCCCAGGGGAGCCTTAACGCAGCCCCACATGCAACTGGACCCTCCGGGTTCACTCTTTCACAGCAACCCTAAATATAACCCTGGCGCGCCTGGCAGTAGACTGAAAACTCGGGCCCGAGAAAATGCGTTAAAAGCCTAATTCGACGATCCAAAAGTGCCCCCAGAGGAAGGCTTTGGGTACAACCGAACTCCCCAGGGGAGCCTTAACGCAGCCCCACATGCAACTGGACCCTCCGTATTTGCTCTTTCACAGCAACCCTAAATATAGCCCTGGCATGCCAGGCACTCGACTGAAAACTCGGGCTCCAGAAAATGCGTTAAAAGCCTAATTCGCCCATCCAAAAGTGCCCCCAGAGGAAGGCTTTGGGTACAACTGAACTCCCCAGGGGAGCCTTTACGCAGCCCCACATGCAACTGGACCCTCCTTGTTCACTGTTTACGAGCAACCCTAAATATACCCCTAGCCACCATGGCAGAAGACTGAAAACTCGGGCTCCAGAAAATGCGTTTCAAGCCCCATTCACCCATCCAGAAGTGCCCCCAAAGGAAGGCTTTGGGTACAAGTGAACTCCCCAGGGGAGCCTTTATGCAGCCCCACATGCAACTGGACCCTCCGTATTCGCTCTTTCACAGCAACCCTAAATATAACCCTGGCCCGCATGGCAGACGACTGAAAAATTGGGCCCCAGAAAACGTGCTACAATCCCCGTGCGACCATCCAAATGTGCCCCCAAAGGAAGGCTTTGGGTACAACTGAAATCCCCAGGGCAGCCTTTATGCAGCCCCACATGCAACTGGACCCTCCGGGTTCACTCTTTCACCGCAGGCCTAAATATAGCCCTAGCACGCCTGGCCGTCGACTGAAAGCTCGGGCCACAGAAAAAGCGTTTCAAGCCCCTTTCGCCCATCCAGAAGTGCCCCCAAAGGAAGGCTTTGGGTACAAGTGAACTCCCCAGGGGAGCCTTTACGCAGCCCCACATGCAACTGGACCCTCCTTATTCACTGTTTACGAGCAACCCTAAATATACCCCTAGCCACCATGGCAGAAGACTGAAAACTCGGGCTCCAGAAAATGCGTTTCAAGCCCCATTCACCCATCCAGAAGTGCCCCCAAAGGAACGCTTTGGGTACAACTGAACTCCCCAGGGGAGCCTTTATGCAGCCCCACATGCAACTGGACCCTCCGGGTTCACTCTTTCACCGCAAGCCTAAATATAGCCCTAGCACGCCTGGCATTCTACTGAAAGCTCGGGCCACAGAAAATATGTTACGAGCCCCATTCGCCCATCCAAAAGTGCCCCCAAAGGAAGGCTTTGGGTACATCTGAACTCCCCAGGGGAGCCTTTACGCAGCCCCACATGCAACTGGACCCTCCGTGTTCGCTCTTTCACCGCAAGCCTAAATATAGCCCTCGGCGCAACGGCAGAAGACTGAAAAAGCCGGCCTCAGAAAACGCATTGCGATTCCCCTTGGACCATCCAAAAGTGCCCCCAAAGGAAGGCTTTGGGTATAACTAGACTCCCCACGGGAGCCTTAACGGAGCCCCACATGCAACTGGACCCTCCGTGTTCGCTCTTTCACAGCAACCCTAAATATAGCCCTGGCCCGCCTGGCAGTCGACTGAAAACTCGGGCCATAGAAAATGCGTTTCAAGCCCCATTCGCCCATCCAAAAGTGCCCCAAGAGGAAGGCTTTGGGTACAACTGAACTCCCCAGGGGAGCCTTTACGCAGCCCCACATGCAACTGGACCCTCCTTGTTCACTGTTTACGAGCAACCCTAAATATACCCCTAGCCACCATGGCAGAAGACTGAAAACTCGGGCTCCAGAAAATGCGTTTCAAGCCCCATTCACCCATCCAGAAGTGCCCCCAAAGGAACGCTTTGGGTACAAGTGAACTCCCCAGGGGAGCCTTAACGCAGCCCCACATGCAACTGGACCCTCCGTATTCGCTCTTTCACAGCAACCCTAAATATAGCCCTGGCCCTCCTGGCAGTCGACTGAAAACTCCGGCCCCAGAAAATGCATTAAAAGCCTAATTCGCCCATCCAAAAGTGCCCCAGAGGAAGGCTTTGGGTACAACTGAACTCCGGGGGGAGCCTTTACGCAGCCCCACATGCAACTGGACCCTCCGTATTTGCTCTTTCACCGCAAGGCTAAATATAGCCGTACCACGCCTGGCTGTCGACTGAAAGCTCGGGCCACAGAAAATGTGTTACGAGCCCCATTCGCCCATCCAAAAGTGCCCCCAAAGGAAGGCTTTGGGTACATCTGAACTCCCCAGGGGAGCCTTTACGCAGCCCCACATGCAACTGGACCCTCCGTGTTCGCTCTTTCACCGCAAGCCTAAATATAGCCCTCGGTGCAATGGCAGAAGACTGTAACAGCGGGCCTCAGAAAACACATTGCGATTACCCTTGGACCATCCAAAAGTGCCCCCAAAGGAAGGCTTTGGGTACAACTGGACTCCCCAGGGGAGCCTTAACGCAGCCCCACATGCAACTGGACCCTCCGTATTCGCTCTTTCACAGCAACCATATATATAGCCCTGGCCCGCCTGGCAGTCGACTGAAAACTCGGGCCCCAGAAAATGCATTAAAAGCCTAATTCGCCCATCCAAAAGTGCCCCCAGAGGAAGGCTTTGGGTACAAGTGAACTCCCCAGGGGAGCCTTTACGCAGCCCCACATGCAACTGGACCCTCCTTGTTCACTGTTTACGAGCAACCCTAAATATAACCCTAACCACCATGGCAGAAGACTGAAAACTCGGGCTCCAGAAAATGCGTTTCAAGCCCCATTCACCCATCCAGAAGTGCCCCCAAAGGAAGGCTTTGGGTACAAGTGAACTCCCCAGGGGAGCCTTTATGCAGCCCCACATGCAACTGGACCCTCCGGGTTCACTCTTTCACCGCAAGCCTAAATATAGCCCTAGCACGCCTGGCAGTCGACTGAAAGATCGGGCCACAGAAAAAGCGTTTCAAGCCCCTTTCGCCCATCCAGAACTGCCCCCAAAGGAAGGCTTTGGGTACAAGTGAACTCCCCAGGGGAGCCTTTATGCAGCCCCACATGCAACTGGACCCTCCGTATTCACTCTTTCACAGCAACCCTAAATATAACCCTGGCACGCATGGAAGACAACTGAAAAATCGGGCCCCACATAACGTGCTACAAGCCCCTTTTGACCATCAAAATGTGCCCCCAAAGGAAGGCTTTGGGTACATCTGAACTCCCCAGGGGAGCCGTTATGCAGGCCCATACGCAACTGGACCCCCCGTGTTCTCTGTTTACAAGCAACCCTAAATATAACACTAGCCAGCATGGCAGAAAACTGAAAACTCGGGCCACAGAAAAAGCGTTTCAAGCCCCATTCACCCATCCAGAAGTGCCCCCAAAGGAAGGCTTTGGGTACAAGTGAACTCCCCAGGGGAGCCTTTATGCAGCCCCACATGAAACTGGACCCTCCGGGTTCACTCTTTCACAGCAACCCTAAATATAGCCCTAGCACGCCTGGCAGTAGACTGAAAACTCGGGCCCCAGAAAATGCGTTAAAAGCCTAATTCGCCCATCCAAAAGTGCCCCCAGAGGAAGGCTTTGGGTACAACTGAACTCCCCAGGAGAGCCTTTACGCAGCCCCACATGCAACTGGACCCTCCGTATTTGCTCTTTCACCGCAAGCCTAAATATAGCCCTAGCACGCCTGGCATTCTACTGAAAGCTCGGGCCACAGAAAATATGTTACGAGCCCCATTCGCCAATCCAAAAGTGCCCCCAAAGGAAGGCTTTGGGTACATCTGAACTCCCCAGGGGAGCCTTTACGCAGCCCCACATGCAACTGGACCCTCCGTGTTCGCTCTTTCACCGCAAGCCTAAATATAACCCTCGGCGCAATGGGAGAAGACTGAAAAAGCGGGCCTCAGAAAACGCATTGCGATTCCCCTTGGACCATCCAAAAGTTCCCCCAAAGGAAGGCTTTGGGTACAAGTGAACTCCCCAGGGGAGCCTTAACGCAGCCCCACATGCAACTGGACCCTCCGTATTCGCTCTTTCACAGCAACCCTAAATATAGCCCTGGCCCTCCTGGCAGTCGACTGAAAACTCGGGCCCCAGAAAATGCATTAAAAGCCTAATTCGCCCATCCAAAAGTGCCCCAGAGGAAGGCTTTGGGTACAACTGAACTCCGGGGGGAGCCTTTACGCAGCCCCACATGCAACTGGACCCTCCGTATTTGCTCTTTCACCGCAAGGCTAAATATAGCCGTACCACGCCTGGCTGTCGACTGAAAGCTCGGGCCACAGAAAATGTGTTACGAGCCCCATTCGCCCATCCAAAAGTGCCCCCAAAGGAAGGCTTTGGGTACATCTGAACTCCCCAGGGGAGCCTTTACGCAGCCCCACATGCAACTGGACCCTCCGTGTTCGCTCTTTCACCGCAAGCCTAAATATAGCCCTCGGTGCAATGGCAGAAGACTGTAAAAGCGGGCCTCAGAAAACACATTGCGATTACCCTTGGACCATCCAAAAGTGCCCCCAAAGGAAGGCTTTGGGTACAACTGGACTCCCCAGGGGAGCCTTAACGCAGCCCCACATGCAACTGGACCCTCCGTATTCGCTCTTTCACAGCAACCATATATATAGCCCTGGCCCGCCTGGCAGTCGACTGAAAACTCGGGCCCCAGAAAATGCATTAAAAGCCTAATTCGCCCATCCAAAAGTGCCCCCAGAGGAAGGCTTTGGGTACAAGTGAACTCCCCAGGGGAGCCTTTACGCAGCCCCACATGCAACTGGACCCTCCTTGTTCACTGTTTACGAGCAACCCTAAATATAACCCTAACCACCATGGCAGAAGACTGAAAACTCGGGCTCCAGAAAATGCGTTTCAAGCCCCATTCACCCATCCAGAAGTGCCCCCAAAGGAAGGCTTTGGGTACAAGTGAACTCCCCAGGGGAGCCTTTATGCAGCCCCACATGCAACTGGACCCTCCGGGTTCACTCTTTCACCGCAAGCCTAAATATAGCCCTAGCACGCCTGGCAGTCGACTGAAAGATCGGGCCACAGAAAAAGCGTTTCAAGCCCCTTTCGCCCATCCAGAACTGCCCCCAAAGGAAGGCTTTGGGTACAAGTGAACTCCCCAGGGGAGCCTTTATGCAGCCCCACATGCAACTGGACCCTCCGTATTCACTCTTTCACAGCAACCCTAAATATAACCCTGGCCCGCATGGAAGACAACTGAAAAATCGGGCCCCACATAACGTGCTACAAGCCCCTTTTGACCATCAAAATGTGCCCCCAAAGGAAGGCTTTGGGTACATCTGAACTCCCCAGGGGAGCCGTTATGCAGGCCCATACGCAACTGGACCCCCCGTGTTCTCTGTTTACAAGCAACCCTAAATATAACACTAGCCAGCATGGCAGAAAACTGAAAACTCGGGCCACAGAAAAAGCGTTTCAAGCCCCATTCACCCATCCAGAAGTGCCCCCAAAGGAAGGCTTTGGGTACAAGTGAACTCCCCAGGGGAGCCTTTATGCAGCCCCACATGAAACTGGACCCTCCGGGTTCACTCTTTCACAGCAACCCTAAATATAGCCCTAGCACGCCTGGCAGTAGACTGAAAACTCGGGCCCCAGAAAATGCGTTAAAAGCCTAATTCGCCCATCCAAAAGTGCCCCCAGAGGAAGGCTTTGGGTACAACTGAACTCCCCAGGAGAGCCTTTACGCAGCCCCACATGCAACTGGACCCTCCCTATTTGCTCTTTCACCGCAAGCCTAAATATAGCCCTAGCACGCCTGGCATTCTACTGAAAGCTCGGGCCACAGAAAATATGTTACGAGCCCCATTCGCCAATCCAAAAGTGCCCCCAAAGGAAGGCTTTGGGTACATCTGAACTCCCCAGGCGAGCCTTTACGCAGCCCCACATGCAACTGGACCCTCCGTGTTCGCTCTTTCACCGCAAGCCTAAATATAACCCTCGGCGCAATGGGAGAAGACTGAAAAAGCGGGCCTCAGAAAACGCATTGCGATTCCCCTTGGACCATCCAAAAGTGCCCCCAAAGGAAGGCTTTGGGTACATCTGAACTCCCCACGGGAGCCTTAACGGAGCCCCACATGCAACTGGACCCTCCGTATTCGCTCTTTCAGAGCAACCCTAAATATAGCCCTGGCCCGCCTGGCAGTCGACTGAAAACTCGGGCCCCAGAAAATGCGTTAAAAGCCTAATTCGCACATCCAAAAGTGCCCCCAGAGGAAGGCTTTGGGTACAACTGAACTCCCCAGGGGAGCCTTTACGCAGCCCCACATGCAACTGGACCCTCCTTGTTCACTGTTTACGACCAACCCTAAATATACCCCTAGCCACCATGGCAGAAGACTGAAAACTCGGGCTCCAGAAAATGCGTTTCAAGCCCCATTCACCCATCCAGAAGTGCCCCCAGAGGAAGGCTTTGGGTACAAGTGAACTCCCCAGGGGAGCCTTTATGCAGCCCCACATGCAACTGGACCCTCCGGGTTCACTCTTTCACCGCAAGCCTAAATATAGCCCTAGCACGCCTGGCAGTCGACTGAAAGCTCGGGCCACAGAAAATGTGTTACGAGCCCCATTTGCCCATCCAAAAGTGCCCCCAAAGGAAGGCTTTGGGTACAACTGAACTCCCCAGGGGAGCCTTTATGCAGCCCCACATGCAACTGGACCCTCCGGGTTCACTCTTTCACCGCAAGCCTAAATATAGCGCTCGGCGCACTGGGAGAAGACTGAAAAAGCGGGCCTCAGAAAACGCATTGCGATTCCCCTTGGACCATCCAAAAGTGCCCCCAAAGGAAGGCTTTGGGTACAAGTGAACTCCCCAGGGGAGCCTTTACGCAGCCCCACATGCATCTGGACCCTCCCTATTCGCTCTTTCACAGCAACCCTAAATATAGCCCTGGCCCGCCTGGCAGTCGACTGAAAACTCGGGCCCCAGAAAATGCATTAAAAGCCTAATTCGCCCATCCAAAAGTGCCCTCAGAGGAAGGCTTTGGGTACAAGTGAACTCCCCAGGGGAGACTTTACGCAGCCCCACATGCAACTGGACCCTCCTTGTTCACTGTTTACGAGCAACCCTAAATATACCCCTAGCCACCATGGCAGAAGACTGAAAACTCGGGCTCCAGAAAATGCGTTTCAAGCCCCATTCACCCATCCAGAAGTGCCCCCAAAGGAAGGCTTTGGGTAAAAGTGAACTCCCCAGGGGAGCCTTTATGCAGCCCCACATGCAACTGGACCCTCCGGGTTCACTCTTACACCGCAAGCCTAAATATAGCCCTTGGAGCAATGGGAGAAGACTGAAAAAGCGGGCCTCAGAAAACGCATTGCGATTCCCCTTGGACCATCCAAAAGTGCCCCCAAAGGAAGGCTTTGGGTACAACTGAACTCCCCAGGGGAGCCTTTACGCAGCCCCACATGCAACTGGACCCTCCTTTTTCACTGTTTACGAGCAACCCTAAATATACCCCTAGCCACCATGGCAGAAGACTGAAAACTCGGGCTCCAGAAAATGCGTTTCGAGCCCCTTTCGCCCATCCAGAAGTGCCCCCAAAGGAAGGCTTTGGATACAAGTGAACTCCCCAGGGGAGCCTTTACGCAGCCCCACATGCAACTGGACCCTCCTTGTTCACTGTTTACAAGCAACCCTAAATATACCCATAGCCACCATGGCAGAAGACTGAAAACTCGGGCTCCAGAAAATGCGTTTCAAGCCCCATTCACCAATCCATAAGTGCCCCCAAAGGAAGGCTTTGGGTACAACTGAACTCCCCAGGGGAGCCTTTATGCAGCCCCACATGCAACTGGACCCTCCGTATTCGCTCTTTCACAGCAACCCTAAATAAAGACTGGCCCGCATGGCAGACGACTGAAAAATCGGGCCCCAGAAAACGTGCTACAAGCCCCATTCGCCCATCCAAAAGTGCCCCCAAAGGAAGGCTTTGGGTACAACTGAACTCCCCAGGGGACCCTTTATGCAGGCCCATACGCAACTGGACCCCCCGTGTTCGCTGTTTACAAGCAACCCTAAATATAACACTAGCCAGCATGGCAGAAGACTGAAAACTCGGGCCCCTGTAACTGCGTTAAAAGCCTAATTCGCCCATCCAAAAGTGCCCCCAAAGGAAGGCTTTGGGTACAAGTGAACTCCCCAGGGGAGCCTTTATGCAGCCCCACATGCAACTGGACCCTCCGTATTTGCTCTTTCACCGCAAGCCAAAATATAGCCCTGGCCCGCCTGGCAGTCGACTGAAAATTCGGGCCCCAGAAAATGCGTTAAAATCCTAATTCTCCCATCCAAATGTGCCCCCAGAGGAAGGCTTTGGGTACAACTGAACTCCCCAAGGGAGCCTTTACGCAGCCCCACATGCAACTGGACCCTCCGTGTTCACTGTTTACGAGCAACCCTAAATATACCCCTAGCCACCATGGCAGAAGACTGAAAACTCCCGCTCCAGAAAATGCGTTTCAAGCCCCATTCACCCATCCAGAAGTGCCCCCAAACGAAGGCTTTGGGTACAAGTGAACTCCCCAGGGGAGCCTTTATGCAGCCCCACATGCAACTGGACCCTCCGGGTTCACTCTTACACCGCAAGCCTAAATATAGCCCTCGGCGCAATGGGAGAAGACTGAAAAAGCGGGCCTCAGAAAACGCAATGTGATTCCCCTTGGACCATCCAAAAGTGCCCCCAAAGGAAGGCTTTGGGTACAACTGAACTCCCCACGGGAGCCTTTATGCAGGCCCATTCGCAACTGGACCCCCCGTGTTCGCTGTTTACAAGCAACCCTAAATATAACACTAGCAAGCATGGCAGAAAACTGAAAACTCAGGCCACAGAAAAAGCGTTTGAAGCCCCATTCACCCATCCAGAAGTGCCCCCAGAGGAAGGCTTTGGGTACAATTGAACTCCCCAGGGGAGCCTTAACGCAGCCCCACATGCAACTGGACCCTCCGTATTCGCTCTTTCACAGCAACCCTAAATATAGCTCTGGCCCGCCAGGCAGTCGACTGAAAACTCGGGCCACAGAAAATGCATTAAAAGCCTAATTCGCCCATCCAAAAGTGCCCCCAAAGGAAGGCTTTGGGTACAACTGAACTCCAAAGGGGAGCCTTAACGCAGCCCCACATGCAACTGGACCCTCCGTATTCGCTCTTTCACAGCAACCCTAAATATATCCCTGGCCCGCCTGGCAGTCGACTGAAAACTTGGCCCCAGAAAATGCATTAAAAGCCTAATTCGCACATCCAAAAGTGCCCCCAGAGGAAGGCTTTGGGTACAACTGAACTCCCCAGGGGAGCCTTTACGCAGCCCCACATGCAACTGGACCCTCCTTGTTCACTGTTTACGAGCAATCCTAAATATACCCCTAGCCACCATGGCAGAAGACTGAAAACTCGGGCTCCAGAAAATGCGTTTCAAGCCCCATTCACCCATCCAGAAGTGCCCCCAAAGGAAGGCTTTGGGTACAAGTGAACTCCCCAGGGGAGCCTTTACGCAGCCCCACATGCAACTGGACCCTCCTTGTTCACTGTTTACAAGCAACACTAAATATACCCCTAGCCAGCATGGCAGAAAACTGAAAACTCAGGCCACAGAAAATGCGTTTCAAGCCCCATTCACCCATCCAGAAGTGCCCCCAAATGAAGGCTTTGGGTACAACTGAACTCCCCAGGGGAGCCTTTATGCAGCCCCACATGCAACTGGACCCTCCTTGTTCACTGTTTACGAGCAACCCTAAATATACCCCTAGCCACCATGGCAGAAAACTTAAAACTCGGGCTCCAGAAAATGCGTTTCAAGCCCCATTCACCCATCCAGAAGTGCCCCCAAAGGAAGGCTTTGGGTACAAGTGAACTCCCCAGGGGAGCCTTTATGCAGCCCCACATGCAACTGGACCCTCCGGGTTCATTCTTTCACCGCAAGCCTAAATATAGCCCTCGGCGCAGTGGGAGAAGACTGAAAAATCGGGCCTCATAAAATGCATTGCGATTCCCCTTGGACCATCCAAAAGTGCCCCCAAAGGAAGGCTTTGGGTACAACTGGACTCCCCAGGGGAGCCTTTACGCAGCCCCACATGCAACTGGACCCTCGGTATTCGCTCTTTCACAGCAACCCTAAATATATCCCTAGCCCTCCTGGCAGACGACTGAAAACTCGGGCCCCAGAAAAACTGTTAAAAGCCTAATTCGCCCATCCAAAAGTGCCCCCAGAGGAAGGCTTTGGGTACAACTGAACTCCTCAGGGGAGCCTTTATGCAGCCCCATACGCAACTGGCCCCCCCGTGTTCGCTGTTTACAAGCAACCCTAAATATAACACTAGCCAGCATGGCAGAAAACTGAAAACTCGGGACACAGAAAAAGCGTTTCAAGCCCCATTCACCCGTCCAGAAGTGCCCCCAAAGGAAGGCTTTGGGTACAACTGAACTCCCCAGGGGAGCCTTTATGCAGACCCACATGCAACTGGACCCTCCTTGTTCACTGTTTACGAGCAACCCTAAATATACGCCTAGCCACCATGGCAGAAGACTGAAAACTCGGGCTCCAGAAAATGCGTTTCAAGCCCCATTCACCCATCCAAAAGTGCCCCCAAACGAAGGCTTTGGGTACAAGTGAACTCCCCAGGGGAGCCTTTATGCAGCCCCACATGCAACTGGACCCTCCGTATTCGCTCTTTCACAGCAACCCTAAATAAACCCTGGCCCGCATGGCAGACGACTGGAAAATCGGGCTCCAAAAAACGTGCTACAAGCCCCATTCGACCATCCAGAAGTGCCCCCAAACGAAGGCTTTGGGTACAACTGAACTCCCCAGGGGAGCCTTTATGCAGGCCCATACGCAACTGGACCCCCCGTGTTCGCTGTTTACAAGCAACCCTAAATATAACACTAGCCAGCATGGCAGAAAACTGAAAACTCGGGCCACAGAAAAAGCGTTTCAAGCCCCATTCACCCATCCAGAAGTGCCCCCAAAGGAAGGCTTTGGGTACAAGTGAACTCCCCAGGGGAGCATTTATGCAGCCCCACATGCAACTGGACCCTCCGGGTTCACTCTTTCACAGCAACCCTAAATATAGCCCTGGCCGGCCTGGCAGTCGACTGAAAACTCGGGCCCCAGAAAATGCGTTTAAAGCCTAATTCGCCCATCCAAAAGTGCCCCCAGAGGAAGGCTTTAGGTACAACTGAACTCCCCAGGGGAGCCTTTATGCAGCCCCACATGCAACTGGACCCTCCGGGTTCACTCTTTCACAGCAACCCTAAATATAGCCCTGGCCCGCCTGGCAGTCGACTGAAAACTCGGGCCCCAGAAAAACTGTTAAAAGCCTAATTCGTCCATCCAAATGTGCCCCCAGAGGAAGGCTTTGGGTACATCTGAACTCCCCAGGGGAGCCTTTACCCAGCCCCACATGCAACTGGACCCTCCATGTTCACTGTTTACGAGCAACCCTAAATATACCCCTAGCCACCATGGCAGAAGACTGAAAACTCGGGCTCCAGAAAATGCGTTTCAAGCCCCATTCACCCATCCAGATGTGCCCCCAAAGGAAGGCTTTGGGTACAACTGAACTCCCCAGGGGAGCCTTTATGCAGCCCCACATGCAACTGGACCCTCCGGGTTCACTCTTACACCGCAAGCCTAAATATAGCCCTCGGAGCAATGGGAGAAGACTGAAAAAGCGGGCCTCAGAAAACGCATTGCGATTCCCCTTGGACCATCCAAAAGTGCCCCCAAAGGAAGGCTTTGGGTACAACTGAACTCCCCAGGGGAGCCTTTATGCAGCCCCACATGCAACTGGACCCTCCTTGTTCACTGTTTACGAGCAACCCTAAATATACCCCTAGCCACCATGGCAGAAGACTGAAAACTCGGGCTCCAGAAAATGCGTTTCGAGCCCCTTTCGCCCATCCAGAAGTGCCCCCAAAGGAAGGCTTTGGATACAAGTGAACTCCCCAGGGGAGCCTTTACGCAGCCCCACATGCAACTGGACCCTCCTTGTTCACTGTTTACAAGCAACCCTAAATATACCCCTAGCCACCATGGCAGAAGACTGAAAACTCGGGCTCCAGAAAATGCGTTTCAAGCCCCATTCACCCATCCAGAAGTGCCCCCAAAGGAAGGCTTTGGGTACAACTGAACTCCCCAGGGGAGCCTTTATGCAGCCCCACATGCAACTGGACCCTCCTTGTTCACTGTTTACAAGCAACCCCAAATATACCCCTAGCCACCATGGCAGAAGACTGAAAACTCGGGCTCCAGAAAACGTGCTACAAGCCCCATTCGACCATCCAGAAGTGCCCCCAAAGGAAGGCTTTGGGTACATCTGAACTCCCCAGGGGTGCCTTTATGCAGCCCCACATGCAACTGGACCCTCCGTATTCGCTCTTTCACAGCAACCCTAAATAAAGACTGGCCCGCATGGCAGACGACTGAAAAATCGGGCCCCAGAAAACGTGCTACAAGCCCCATTCGCCCATCCAAAAGTGCCCCCAGAGGAAGGCTTTGGGTACAACTGAACTCCCCAGGGGAGCCTTTATGCAGGCCCATACGCAACTGGACCCCCCGTGTTCGCTGTTTACAAGCAACCCTAAATATAACACTAGCCAGCATGGCAGAAGACTGAAAACTCGGGCCCCTGAAACTGCGTTAAAAGCCTAATTCGCCCATCCAAAAGTGCCCCCAGAGGAAGGCTTTGGGTACAACTGAACTCCCCAGGGGAGCCTTTATGCAGCCCCACATGCAACTGGACCCTCCATATTTGCTCTTTCACCGCAAGCCTAAATATAACCCTGGCCCGCCTGGCAGTCGACTGAAAATTCGGGCCCCAGAAAATGCGTTAAAATCCTAATTCTCCCATCCAAAAGTGCCCCCAGAGGAAGGCTTTGGGTACAAGTGAACTCCCCAGGGGAGCCTTTATGCAGGCCCATACGCAACTGGACCCTCCTTGTTCACTGTTTACGAGCAACCCTAAATATACCCCTAGCCACCATGGCAGAAGACTGAAAACTCGGGCTCCAGAAAATGCGTTTCAAGCCCCATTCACCCATCCAGAAGTGCCCCCAAAGGAAGGCTTTGGGTACAACTGAACTCCCCAGGGGAGCCTTTATGCAGCCCCACATGCAACAGGACCCTCCGGGTTCACTCTTTCACCGCAAGCCTAAATATAGCCCTCGGTGCAATGGGAGAAGACTGAAAAACGGGCCTCAGAAAATGCATTGCGATTCCCCTTGGACCATCCCAAAGTGCCCTCAAACGAAGGCGTTGGGTACAACTGGACTCCCCAGGGGAGCCTTAACGCAGCCCCACATGCAACTGGACCCTCCGTATTCGCTCTTTCACAGCAACCCTAAATATAGCCCTGGCCCACCTGGAAGTCGACTGAAAACTCGGGCCCCAGAAAAACTGTTAAAAGCCTAATTCGCCCATCCAAAAGTGCCCCCAGAGGAAGGCTTTGGGTACAACTGAACTCCCCAGGGGAGCCTTTATGCAGCCCCACATGCAACTGGACCCTCCGGGTTCACTCTTTCACCGCAAGCCTATATATAGCCCTACTACGCCTGGAGGTCGACTGAAAAATCGGGCCCCAGAAAACGTGATACAAGCCCCATTCGACCATTCAAAAGTGCCCCCAAAGGAAGGCTTTGGGTACAACTGAACTCCCCAGGGGAGCCTTTATGCAGGCCCACATGCAACTGGACCCTCCGTATTGCTCTTTCACATAAACCCTAAATATAGCCCTGGCCCGCCTGGCAGTCGACTGAAAATTCGGGCCCCAGAAAATGCGTTAAAAGCCTAATTCGCCCATCGAAATGTGCCCCCAGATGAAGGCTTGGGGTACAACTGAACTCCCCAGGGGAGGCTTTATGCAGCCCCACATGCAACTGGACCCTCCGTATTCGCTCTTTCACAGAAAACATAAATATAGCCCTGGCCCGCCTGGCAGTCGACTGAAAACTCGGGCCACAGAAAATGCATTAAAAGCCTAATTCGCCCATCCAAAAGTGCCCCCAGAGGAAGGCTTTGGGTATAACTGAACTCCCCAGGGGAGCCTTTATGCAGCCCCACATGCAACTGGACCCTCCGTGTTCACTCTTTCACCGCAAGCCTAAATATAGCCCTAGCACGCCTGGCACACGACTGAAAGCTCGGGCCACAGAAAATGTGTTACGAGCCCCATTCACCCATCCAGAAGTGCCCCCAAAGGAAGGCTTTGGGTACAACTGAACTCCCCAGGGGAGCCTTTATGCAGCCCCACATGCAACTGGACCCTCCGGGTTCACTCTTTCACCGCAAGCCTAAATATAGCCCTCGGCGCAATGGGAGAAGACTGAAAAACTGGGCCTAAGAAAACATATTGCGAATCCCCTTGGACCATCCAAACTTGCCCCCAAAGGAAGGCTTTGGGTACAACTGGACTCCCCAGGGGAGCCTTAACGCAGCCCCACATGCAACTGGACCCTCCGTATTCGCTCTTTCACAGCAACCCTAAATATAGCCCTGGCCCACCTGGCAGTCGAATGAAAAATCGGGCCACAGAAAATGCATTAAAAGCCTAATTCGCCCATCCAAAAGTGCCCCCAAAGGAAGGCTTTGGGTACAACTGAACTCCCCAGGGGAGCCTTTATGCAGGCCCATACGCAACTGGACCCCCCGTGTTCGCTGTTTACAAGCAACCCTAAATATAACACTAGCCAGCACGGCAGAAAACTGAAAACTCAGGCCACAGAAAAAGCGTTTGAAGCCCCATTCACCCATCCAGAAGTGCCCCCAGAGGAAGGCTTTGGGTACAATTGAACTCCCCAGGGGAGCCTTAACGCAGCCCCACATGCAACTGGACCCTCCGTATTCGCTCTTTCACAGCAACCCTAAATATAGCTCTGGCCCGCCTGGCAGTCGACTGAAAACTCGGGCCACAGAAAATGCATTAAAAGCCTAATTCGCCCATCCAAAAGTGCCCCCAAAGGAAGGCTTTGGGTACAACTGAACTCCCCAGGGGAGCCTTTATGCAGCCCCACATGCAACTGGACCCTCCGTATTCGCTCTTTCACAGCAACCCTAAATATAGCCCTGGCCCGCCTGGCAGTCGACTGAAAACTTGGCCCCAGAAAATGCATTAAAAGCCTAATTCGCCCATCCAAAAGTGCCCCCAGAGGAAGGCTTTGGGTACAACTGAACTCCCCAGGGGAGCCTTTACGCAGCCCCACATGCAACTGGACCCTCCTTGTTCACTGTTTACGAGCAATCCTAAATATACCCCTAGCCACCATGGCAGAAGACTGAAAACTCGGGCTCCAGAAAATGCGTTTCAAGCCCCATTCACCCATCCAGAAGTGCCCCCAAAGGAAGGCTTTGGGTACAAGTGAACTCCCCAGGGGAGCCTTTACGCAGCCCCACATGCAACTGGACCCTCCTTGTTCACTGTTTACAAGCAACACTAAATATACCCCTAGCCAGCATGGCAGAAAACTGAAAACTCGGGCCACAGAAAATGCGTTTCAAGCCCCATTCACCCATCCAGAAGTGCCCCCAAAGGAAGGCTTTGGGTACAAGTGAATTCCCCAGGGGAGCCTTTATGCAGCCCCACATGCAACTGGACCCTCCTTGTTCACTGTTTACGAGCAACCCTAAATATACCCCTAGCCAGCATGGCAGAAAACTTAAAACTCGGGCTCCAGAAAATGCGTTTCAAGCCCCATTCACCCATCCAGAAGTGCCCCCAAAGGAAGGCTTTGGGTACAAGTGAACTTCCCAGGGGAGCCTTTATGCAGCCCCACATGCAACTGGACCCTCCGGGTTCATTCTTTCACCGCAAGCCTAAATATAGCCCTCGGCGCAGTGGGAGAAGACTGAAAAATCGGGCCTCATAAAATGCATTGCTATTCCCCTTGGACCATCCCAAAGTGCCCCCAAAGGAAGGCTTTGGGTACAACTGGACTCCCCAGGGGAGCCTTAACGCAGCCCCACATGCAACTGGACCCTCCGTATTCGCTCTTTCACAGCAACCCTAAATATATCCCTAGCCCTCCTGGCAGACGACTGAAAATTCGGGCCCCAGAAAATGCATTAAAAGCCTAAATCGCCCATCCAAATATGCCCCCAGAGGAAGGCTTTGGGTACAAGTGAACTCCTCAGGGGAGCCTTTATGCAGCCCCATACGCAACTGGCCCCCCCGTGTTCGCTGTTTACAAGCAACCCTAAATATAACACTAGCCAGCATGGCAGAAAACTGAAAACTCGGGACACAGAAAAAGCGTTTCAAGCCCCATTCACCCATCCAGAAGTGCCCCCAAAGGAAGGCTTTGGGTACAACTGAACTCCCCAGGGGAGCCTTTATGCAGACCCACATGCAACTGGACCCTCCTTGTTCACTGTTTACAAGCAACCCTAAATATACGCCTAGCCACCATGGCAGAAGACTGAAAACTCGGGCTCCAGAAAATGCGTTTCAAGCCCCATTCACCCATCCAAAAGTGCCCCCAAAGGAAGGCTTTGGGTACATCTGAACTCCCCAGGGGAGCCTTTATGCAGCCCCACATGCAACTGGACCATCCGTATTCGCTCTTTCACAGCAACCCTAAATAAACCCTGGCCCGCATGGCAGACGACTGGAAAATCGGGCTCCAGAAAACGTGCTACAAGCCCCATTCGCCCATCCAAAAGTGCCCCCAAACGAAGGCTTTGGGTACAACTGAACTCCCCAGGGGAGCCTTTATGCAGGCCCATACGCAACTGGACCCCCCGTGTTCGCTGTTTACAAGCAACCCTAAATATAACACTAGCCAGCATGGCAGAAAACTGAAACCTCGGGCCACAGAAAAAGCGTTTCAAGCCCCATTCACCCATCCAGAAGTGCCCCCAAAGGAAGGCTTTGGGTACAAGTGAACTCCCCAGGGGAGCATTTATGCAGCCCCACATGCAACTGGACCCTCCGGGTTCACTCTTTCACAGCAACCCTAAATATAGCCCTGGCCCGCCTGGCAGTCGACTGAAAAGTCGGGCTCCAGAAAATGCGTTTAAAGCCTAATTCGCCCATCCAAAAGTGCCCCCAGAGGAAGGCTTTGGGTACAACTGAACTCCCCAGGGGAGCCTTTATGCAGCCCCACATGCAACTGGACCCTCCGGGTTCACTCTTTCACAGCAACCCTAAATATAGCCCTGGCCCGCCTGGCAGTCGACTGAAAACTCGGGCCCCAGAAAAACTGTTAAAAGCCTAATTCGCCCATCCAAATGTGCCCCCAGAGGAAGGCTTTGGGTACATCTGAACTCCCCAGGGGAGCCTTTACCCAGCCCCACATGCAACTGGACCCTCCATGTTCACTGTTTACGAGCAACCCTAAATATACCCCTAGCCACCATGGCAGAAGACTGAAAACTCGGGCTCCAGAAAATGCGTTTCAAGCCCCATTCACCCATCCAGATGTGCCCCCAAAGGAAGGCTTTGGGTACAACTGAACTCCCCAGGGGAGCCTTTACGCAGCCCCACATGCAACTGGACCCTCCTTTTTCACTGTTTACGAGCAACCCTAAATATACCCCTAGCCACCATGGCAGAAGACTGAAAACTCGGGCTCCAGAAAATGCGTTTCGAGCCCCTTTCGCCCATCCAGAAGTGCCCCCAAAGGAAGGCTTTGGATACAAGTGAACTCCCCAGGGGAGCCTTTACGCAGCCCCACATGCAACTGGACCCTCCTTGTTCACTGTTTACAAGCAACCCTAAATATACCCATAGCCACCATGGCAGAAGACTGAAAACTCGGGCTCCAGAAAATGCGTTTCAAGCCCCATTCACCAATCCATAAGTGCCCCCAAAGGAAGGCTTTGGGTACAACTGAACTCCCCAGGGGAGCCTTTATGCAGCCCCACATGCAACTGGACCCTCCGTATTCGCTCTTTCACAGCAACCCTAAATATAGCCCTGGCCCGCCTGGCAGTCGACTGAAAACTTGGCCCCAGAAAATGCATTAAAAGCCTAATTCGCCCATCCAAAAGTGCCCCCAGAGGAAGGCTTTGGGTACAACTGAACTCCCCAGGGGAGCCTTTACGCAGCCCCACATGCAACTGGACCCTCCTTGTTCACTGTTTACGAGCAATCCTAAATATACCCCTAGCCACCATGGCAGAAGACTGAAAACTCGGGCTCCAGAAAATGCGTTTCAAGCCCCATTCACCCATCCAGAAGTGCCCCCAAAGGAAGGCTTTGGGTACAAGTGAACTCCCCAGGGGAGCCTTTACGCAGCCCCACATGCAACTGGACCCTCCTTGTTCACTGTTTACAAGCAACACTAAATATACCCCTAGCCAGCATGGCAGAAAACTGAAAACTCGGGCCACAGAAAATGCGTTTCAAGCCCCATTCACCCATCCAGAAGTGCCCCCAAAGGAAGGCTTTGGGTACAAGTGAATTCCCCAGGGGAGCCTTTATGCAGCCCCACATGCAACTGGACCCTCCTTGTTCACTGTTTACGAGCAACCCTAAATATACCCCTAGCCAGCATGGCAGAAAACTTAAAACTCGGGCTCCAGAAAATGCGTTTCAAGCCCCATTCACCCATCCAGAAGTGCCCCCAAAGGAAGGCTTTGGGTACAAGTGAACTTCCCAGGGGAGCCTTTATGCAGCCCCACATGCAACTGGACCCTCCGGGTTCATTCTTTCACCGCAAGCCTAAATATAGCCCTCGGCGCAGTGGGAGAAGACTGAAAAATCGGGCCTCATAAAATGCATTGCTATTCCCCTTGGACCATCCCAAAGTGCCCCCAAAGGAAGGCTTTGGGTACAACTGGACTCCCCAGGGGAGCCTTAACGCAGCCCCACATGCAACTGGACCCTCCGTATTCGCTCTTTCACAGCAACCCTAAATATATCCCTAGCCCTCCTGGCAGACGACTGAAAATTCGGGCCCCAGAAAATGCATTAAAAGCCTAAATCGCCCATCCAAATATGCCCCCAGAGGAAGGCTTTGGGTACAAGTGAACTCCTCAGGGGAGCCTTTATGCAGCCCCATACGCAACTGGCCCCCCCGTGTTCGCTGTTTACAAGCAACCCTAAATATAACACTAGCCAGCATGGCAGAAAACTGAAAACTCGGGACACAGAAAAAGCGTTTCAAGCCCCATTCACCCATCCAGAAGTGCCCCCAAAGGAAGGCTTTGGGTACAACTGAACTCCCCAGGGGAGCCTTTATGCAGACCCACATGCAACTGGACCCTCCTTGTTCACTGTTTACAAGCAACCCTAAATATACGCCTAGCCACCATGGCAGAAGACTGAAAACTCGGGCTCCAGAAAATGCGTTTCAAGCCCCATTCACCCATCCAAAAGTGCCCCCAAAGGAAGGCTTTGGGTACATCTGAACTCCCCAGGGGAGCCTTTATGCAGCCCCACATGCAACTGGACCATCCGTATTCGCTCTTTCACAGCAACCCTAAATAAACCCTGGCCCGCATGGCAGACGACTGGAAAATCGGGCTCCAGAAAACGTGCTACAAGCCCCATTCGCCCATCCAAAAGTGCCCCCAAACGAAGGCTTTGGGTACAACTGAACTCCCCAGGGGAGCCTTTATGCAGGCCCATACGCAACTGGACCCCCCGTGTTCGCTGTTTACAAGCAACCCTAAATATAACACTAGCCAGCATGGCAGAAAACTGAAAACTCGGGCCACAGAAAAAGCGTTTCAAGCCCCATTCACCCATCCAGAAGTGCCCCCAAAGGAAGGCTTTGGGTACAAGTGAACTCCCCAGGGGAGCATTTATGCAGCCCCACATGCAACTGGACCCTCCGGGTTCACTCTTTCACAGCAACCCTAAATATAGCCCTGGCCCGCCTGGCAGTCGACTGAAAAGTCGGGCTCCAGAAAATGCGTTTAAAGCCTAATTCGCCCATCCAAAAGTGCCCCCAGAGGAAGGCTTTGGGTACAACTGAACTCCCCAGGGGAGCCTTTATGCAGCCCCACATGCAACTGGACCCTCCGGGTTCACTCTTTCACAGCAACCCTAAATATAGCCCTGGCCCGCCTGGCAGTCGACTGAAAACTCGGGCCCCAGAAAAACTGTTAAAAGCCTAATTCGCCCATCCAAATGTGCCCCCAGAGGAAGGCTTTGGGTACATCTGAACTCCCCAGGGGAGCCTTTACCCAGCCCCACATGCAACTGGACCCTCCATGTTCACTGTTTACGAGCAACCCTAAATATACCCCTAGCCACCATGGCAGAAGACTGAAAACTCGGGCTCCAGAAAATGCGTTTCAAGCCCCATTCACCCATCCAGATGTGCCCCCAAAGGAAGGCTTTGGGTACAACTGAACTCCCCAGGGGAGCCTTTACGCAGCCCCACATGCAACTGGACCCTCCTTTTTCACTGTTTACGAGCAACCCTAAATATACCCCTAGCCACCATGGCAGAAGACTGAAAACTCGGGCTCCAGAAAATGCGTTTCGAGCCCCTTTCGCCCATCCAGAAGTGCCCCCAAAGGAAGGCTTTGGATACAAGTGAACTCCCCAGGGGAGCCTTTACGCAGCCCCACATGCAACTGGACCCTCCTTGTTCACTGTTTACAAGCAACCCTAAATATACCCATAGCCACCATGGCAGAAGACTGAAAACTCGGGCTCCAGAAAATGCGTTTCAAGCCCCATTCACCAATCCATAAGTGCCCCCAAAGGAAGGCTTTGGGTACAACTGAACTCCCCAGGGGAGCCTTTATGCAGCCCCACATGCAACTGGACCCTCCGTATTCGCTCTTTCACAGCAACCCTAAATAAATACTGGCCCGCATGGCAGACGACTGAAAAATCGGGCCCCAGAAAACGTGCTACAAGCCCCATTCGCCCATCCAAAAGTGCCCCCAGAGGAAGGCTTTGGGTACAACTGAACTCCCCAGGGGACCCTTTATGCAGGCCCATACGCAACTGGACCCCCCGTGTTCGCTGTTTACAAGCAACCCTAAATATAACACTAGCCAGCATGGCAGAAGACTGAAAACTCGGGCCCCTGTAACTGCGTTAAAAGCCTAATTCGCCCATCCAAAAGTGCCCCCAAAGGAAGGCTTTGGGTACAAGTGAACTCCCCAGGGGAGCCTTTATGCAGCCCCACATGCAACTGGACCCTCCGTATTTGCTCTTTCACCGCAAGCCAAAATATAGCCCTGGCCCGCCTGGCAGTCGACTGAAAATTCGGGCCCCAGAAAATGCGTTAAAATCCTAATTCTCCCATCCAAATGTGCCCCCAGAGGAAGGCTTTGGGTACAACTGAACTCCCCAAGGGAGCCTTTACGCAGCCCCACATGCAACTGGACCCTCCGTGTTCACTGTTTACGAGCAACCCTAAATATACCCCTAGCCACCATGGCAGAAGACTGAAAACTCCCGCTCCAGAAAATGCGTTTCAAGCCCCATTCACCCATCCAGAAGTGCCCCCAAACGAAGGCTTTGGGTACAAGTGAACTCCCCAGGGGAGCCTTTATGCAGCCCCACATGCAACTGGACCCTCCGGGTTCACTCTTACACCGCAAGCCTAAATATAGCCCTCGGAGCAATGGGAGAAGACTGAAAAAGCGGGCCTCAGAAAACGCAATGTGATTCCCCTTGGACCATCCAAAAGTGCCCCCAAAGGAAGGCTTTGGGTACAACTGAACTCCCCACGGGAGCCTTTATGCAGGCCCATTCGCAACTGGACCCCCCGTGTTCGCTGTTTACAAGCAACCCTAAATATAACACTAGCAAGCATGGCAGAAAACTGAAAACTCAGGCCACAGAAAAAGCGTTTGAAGCCCCATTCACCCATCCAGAAGTGCCCCCAGAGGAAGGCTTTGGGTACAATTGAACTCCCCAGGGGAGCCTTAACGCAGCCCCACATGCAACTGGACCCTCCGTATTCGCTCTTTCACAGCAACCCTAAATATAGCTCTGGCCCGCCAGGCAGTCGACTGAAAACTCGGGCCACAGAAAATGCATTAAAAGCCTAATTCGCCCATCCAAAAGTGCCCCCAAAGGAAGGCTTTGGGTACAACTGAACTCCAAAGGGGAGCCTTAACGCAGCCCCACATGCAACTGGACCCTCCGTATTCGCTCTTTCACAGCAACCCTAAATATATCCCTGGCCCGCCTGGCAGTCGACTGAAAACTTGGCCCCAGAAAATGCATTAAAAGCCTAATTCGCACATCCAAAAGTGCCCCCAGAGGAAGGCTTTGGGTACAACTGAACTCCCCAGGGGAGCCTTTACGCAGCCCCACATGCAACTGGACCCTCCTTGTTCACTGTTTACGAGCAATCCTAAATATACCCCTAGCCACCATGGCAGAAGACTGAAAACTCGGGCTCCAGAAAATGCGTTTCAAGCCCCATTCACCCATCCAGAAGTGCCCCCAAAGGAAGGCTTTGGGTACAAGTGAACTCCCCAGGGGAGCCTTTACGCAGCCCCACATGCAACTGGACCCTCCTTGTTCACTGTTTACAAGCAACACTAAATATACCCCTAGCCAGCATGGCAGAAAACTGAAAACTCAGGCCACAGAAAATGCGTTTCAAGCCCCATTCACCCATCCAGAAGTGCCCCCAAATGAAGGCTTTGGGTACAACTGAACTCCCCAGGGGAGCCTTTATGCAGCCCCACATGCAACTGGACCCTCCTTGTTCACTGTTTACGAGCAACCCTAAATATACCCCTAGCCACCATGGCAGAAAACTTAAAACTCGGGCTCCAGAAAATGCGTTTCAAGCCCCATTCACCCATCCAGAAGTGCCCCCAAAGGAAGGCTTTGGGTACAAGTGAACTTCCCAGGGGAGCCTTTATGCAGCCCCACATGCAACTGGACCCTCCGGGTTCATTCTTTCACCGCAAGCCTAAATATAGCCCTCGGCGCAGTGGGAGAAGACTGAAAAATCGGGCCTCATAAAATGCATTGCGATTCCCCTTGGACCATCCAAAAGTGCCCCCAAAGGAAGGCTTTGGGTACAACTGGACTCCCCAGGGGAGCCTTTACGCAGCCCCACATGCAACTGGACCCTCGGTATTCGCTCTTTCACAGCAACCCTAAATATATCCCTAGCCCTCCTGGCAGACGACTGAAAACTCGGGCCCCAGAAAAACTGTTAAAAGCCTAATTCGCCCATCCAAAAGTGCCCCCAGAGGAAGGCTTTGGGTACAACTGAACTCCTCAGGGGAGCCTTTATGCAGCCCCATACGCAACTGGCCCCCCCGTGTTCGCTGTTTACAAGCAACCCTAAATATAACACTAGCCAGCATGGCAGAAAACTGAAAACTCGGGCAACAGAAAAAGCGTTTCAAGCCCCATTCACCCGTCCAGAAGTGCCCCCAAAGGAAGGCTTTGGGTACAACTGAACTCCCCAGGGGAGCCTTTATGCAGACCCACATGCAACTGGACCCTCCTTGTTCACTGTTTACGAGCAACCCTAAATATACGCCTAGCCACCATGGCAGAAGACTGAAAACTCGGGCTCCAGAAAATGCGTTTCAAGCCCCATTCACCCATCCAAAAGTGCCCCCAAACGAAGGCTTTGGGTACAAGTGAACTCCCCAGGGGAGCCTTTATGCAGCCCCACATGCAACTGGACCCTCCGTATTCGCTCTTTCACAGCAACCCTAAATAAACCCTGGCCCGCATGGCAGACGACTGGAAAATCGGGCTCCAAAAAACGTGCTACAAGCCCCATTCGACCATCCAGAAGTGCCCCCAAACGAAGGCTTTGGGTACAACTGAACTCCCCAGGGGAGCCTTTATGCAGGCCCATACGCAACTGGACCCCCCGTGTTCACTCTTTCACAGCAACCCTAAATATAGCCCTGGCCCGCCTGGCAGTCGACTGAAAACTCGGGCCCCAGAAAAACTGTTAAAAGCCTAATTCGTCCATCCAAATGTGCCCCCAGAGGAAGGCTTTGGGTACATCTGAACTCCCCAGGGGAGCCTTTACCCAGCCCCACATGCAACTGGACCCTCCATGTTCACTGTTTACGAGCAACCCTAAATATACCCCTAGCCACCATGGCAGAAGACTGAAAACTCGGGCTCCAGAAAATGCGTTTCAAGCCCCATTCACCCATCCAGATGTGCCCCCAAAGGAAGGCTTTGGGTACAACTGAACTCCCCAGGGGAGCCTTTATGCAGCCCCACATGCAACTGGACCCTCCGGGTTCACTCTTACACCGCAAGCCTAAATATAGCCCTCGGAGCAATGGGAGAAGACTGAAAAAGCGGGCCTCAGAAAACGCATTGCGATTCCCCTTGGACCATCCAAAAGTGCCCCCAAAGGAAGGCTTTGGGTACAACTGAACTCCCCAGGGGAGCCTTTATGCAGCCCCACATGCAACTGGACCCCCCGTGTTCGCTGTTTACAAGCAACCCTAAATATAACACTAGCCAGCATGGCAGAAGACTGAAAACTCGGGCCCCTGAAACTGCGTTAAAAGCCTAATTCGCCCATCCAAAAGTGCCCCCAGAGGAAGGCTTTGGGTACAACTGAACTCCCCAGGGGAGCCTTTATGCAGCCCCACATGCAACTGGACCCTCCATATTTGCTCTTTCACCGCAAGCCTAAATATAACCCTGGCCCGCCTGGCAGTCGACTGAAAATTCGGGCCCCAGAAAATGCGATAAAATCCTAATTCTCCCATCCAAAAGTGCCCCCAGAGGAAGGCTTTGGGTACAAGTGAACTCCCCAGGGGAGCCTTTATGCAGGCCCATACGCAACTGGACCCTCCTTGTTCACTGTTTACGAGCAACCCTAAGTATAAGCCTAGCCACCATGGCAGAAGAGTGAAAACTGGGGCTCCAGAAAATGCGTTTCAAGCCCCATTCACCCATCCAGAAGTGCCCCCAAAGGAAGGCTTTGGGTACAACTGAACTCCCCAGGGGAGCCTTTATGCAGCCCCACATGCAACAGGACCCTCCGGGTTCACTCTTTCACCGCAAGCCTAAATATAGCCCTCGGTGCAATGGGAGAAGACTGAAAAACGGGCCTCAGAAAATGCATTGCGATTCCCCTTGGACCATCCCAAAGTGCCCTCAAACGAAGGCGTTGGGTACAACTGGACTCCCCAGGGGAGCCTTAACGCAGCCCCACATGCAACTGGACCCTCCGTATTCGCTCTTTCACAGCAACCCTAAATATAGCCCTGGCCCACCTGGAAGTCGACTGAAAACTCGGGCCCCAGAAAAACTGTTAAAAGCCTAATTCGCCCATCCAAAAGTGCCCCCAGAGGAAGGCTTTGGGTACAACTGAACTCCCCAGGGGAGCCTTTATGCAGCCCCACATGCAACTGGACCCTCCGGGTTCACTCTTTCACCGCAAGCCTATATATAGCCCTACTACGCCTGGAGGTCGACTGAAAAATCGGGCCCTAGAAAACGTGATACAAGCCCCATTCGACCATTCAAAAGTGCCCCCAAAGGAAGGCTTTGGGTACAACTGAACTCCCCAGGGGAGCCTTTATGCAGGCCCACATGCAACTGGACCCTCCGTATTGCTCTTTCACATAAACCCTAAATATAGCCCTGGCCCGCCTGGCAGTCGACTGAAAATTCGGGCCCCAGAAAATGCGTTAAAAGCCTAATTCGCCCATCGAAATGTGCCCCCAGATGAAGGCTTGGGGTACAACTGAACTCCCCAGGGGAGGCTTTATGCAGCCCCACATGCAACTGGACCCTCCGTATTCGCTCTTTCACAGAAAACATAAATATAGCCCTGGCCCGCCTGGCAGTCGACTGAAAACTCGGGCCACAGAAAATGCATTAAAAGCCTAATTCGCCCATCCAAAAGTGCCCCCAGAGGAAGGCTTTGGGTATAACTGAACTCCCCAGGGGAGCCTTTATGCAGCCCCACATGCAACTGGACCCTCCGTGTTCACTCTTTCACCGCAAGCCTAAATATAGCCCTAGCACGCCTGGCACACGACTGAAAGCTCGGGCCACAGAAAATGTGTTACGAGCCCCATTCACCCATCCAGAAGTGCCCCCAAAGGAAGGCTTTGGGTACAACTGAACTCCCCAGGGGAGCCTTTATGCAGCCCCACATGCAACTGGACCCTCCGGGTTCACTCTTTCACCGCAAGCCTAAATATAGCCCTCGGCGCAATGGGAGAAGACTGAAAAACTGGGCCTAAGAAAACATATTGCGAATCCCCTTGGACCATCCAAACTTGCCCCCAAAGGAAGGCTTTGGGTACAACTGGACTCCCCAGGGGAGCCTTAACGCAGCCCCACATGCAACTGGACCCTCCGTATTCGCTCTTTCACAGCAACCCTAAATATAGCCCTGGCCCACCTGGCAGTCGAATGAAAAATCGGGCCACAGAAAATGCATTAAAAGCCTAATTCGCCCATCCAAAAGTGCCCCCAAAGGAAGGCTTTGGGTACAACTGAACTCCCCAGGGGAGCCTTTATGCAGGCCCATACGCAACTGGACCCCCCGTGTTCGCTGTTTACAAGCAACCCTAAATATAACACTAGCCAGCACGGCAGAAAACTGAAAACTCAGGCCACAGAAAAAGCGTTTGAAGCCCCATTCACCCATCCAGAAGTGCCCCCAGAGGAAGGCTTTGGGTACAATTGAACTCCCCAGGGGAGCCTTAACGCAGCCCCACATGCAACTGGACCCTCCGTATTCGCTCTTTCACAGCAACCCTAAATATAGCTCTGGCCCGCCTGGCAGTCGACTGAAAACTCGGGCCACAGAAAATGCATTAAAAGCCTAATTCGCCCATCCAAAAGTGCCCCCAAAGGAAGGCTTTGGGTACAACTGAACTCCCCAGGGGAGCCTTTATGCAGCCCCACATGCAACTGGACCCTCCGTATTCGCTCTTTCACAGCAACCCTAAATATAGCCCTGGCCCGCCTGGCAGTCGACTGAAAACTTGGCCCCAGAAAATGCATTAAAAGCCTAATTCGCCCATCCAAAAGTGCCCCCAGAGGAAGGCTTTGGGTACAACTGAACTCCCCAGGGGAGCCTTTACGCAGCCCCACATGCAACTGGACCCTCCTTGTTCACTGTTTACGAGCAATCCTAAATATACCCCTAGCCACCATGGCAGAAGACTGAAAACTCGGGCTCCAGAAAATGCGTTTCAAGCCCCATTCACCCATCCAGAAGTGCCCCCAAAGGAAGGCTTTGGGTACAAGTGAACTCCCCAGGGGAGCCTTTACGCAGCCCCACATGCAACTGGACCCTCCTTGTTCACTGTTTACAAGCAACACTAAATATACCCCTAGCCAGCATGGCAGAAAACTGAAAACTCGGGCCACAGAAAATGCGTTTCAAGCCCCATTCACCCATCCAGAAGTGCCCCCAAAGGAAGGCTTTGGGTACAAGTGAATTCCCCAGGGGAGCCTTTATGCAGCCCCACATGCAACTGGACCCTCCTTGTTCACTGTTTACGAGCAACCCTAAATATACCCCTAGCCAGCATGGCAGAAAACTTAAAACTCGGGCTCCAGAAAATGCGTTTCAAGCCCCATTCACCCATCCAGAAGTGCCCCCAAAGGAAGGCTTTGGGTACAAGTGAACTTCCCAGGGGAGCCTTTATGCAGCCCCACATGCAACTGGACCCTCCGGGTTCATTCTTTCACCGCAAGCCTAAATATAGCCCTCGGCGCAGTGGGAGAAGACTGAAAAATCGGGCCTCATAAAATGCATTGCTATTCCCCTTGGACCATCCCAAAGTGCCCCCAAAGGAAGGCTTTGGGTACAACTGGACTCCCCAGGGGAGCCTTAACGCAGCCCCACATGCAACTGGACCCTCGGTATTCGCTCTTTCACAGCAACCCTAAATATATCCCTAGCCCTCCTGGCAGACGACTGAAAATTCGGGCCCCAGAAAATGCATTAAAAGCCTAAATCGCCCATCCAAATATGCCCCCAGAGGAAGGCTTTGGGTACAAGTGAACTCCTCAGGGGAGCCTTTATGCAGCCCCATACGCAACTGGCCCCCCCGTGTTCGCTGTTTACAAGCAACCCTAAATATAACACTAGCCAGCATGGCAGAAAACTGAAAACTCGGGACACAGAAAAAGCGTTTCAAGCCCCATTCACCCATCCAGAAGTGCCCCCAAAGGAAGGCTTTGGGTACAACTGAACTCCCCAGGGGAGCCTTTATGCAGACCCACATGCAACTGGACCCTCCTTGTTCACTGTTTACAAGCAACCCTAAATATACGCCTAGCCACCATGGCAGAAGACTGAAAACTCGGGCTCCAGAAAATGCGTTTCAAGCCCCATTCACCCATCCAAAAGTGCCCCCAAAGGAAGGCTTTGGGTACATCTGAACTCCCCAGGGGAGCCTTTATGCAGCCCCACATGCAACTGGACCATCCGTATTCGCTCTTTCACAGCAACCCTAAATAAACCCTGGCCCGCATGGCAGACGACTGGAAAATCGGGCTCCAGAAAACGTGCTACAAGCCCCATTCGCCCATCCAAAAGTGCCCCCAAACGAAGGCTTTGGGTACAACTGAACTCCCCAGGGGAGCCTTTATGCAGGCCCATACGCAACTGGACCCCCCGTGTTCGCTGTTTACAAGCAACCCTAAATATAACACTAGCCAGCATGGCAGAAAACTGAAAACTCGGGCCACAGAAAAAGCGTTTCAAGCCCCATTCACCCATCCAGAAGTGCCCCCAAAGGAAGGCTTTGGGTACAAGTGAACTCCCCAGGGGAGCATTTATGCAGCCCCACATGCAACTGGACCCTCCGGGTTCACTCTTTCACAGCAACCCTAAATATAGCCCTGGCCCGCCTGGCAGTCGACTGAAAAGTCGGGCTCCAGAAAATGCGTTTAAAGCCTAATTCGCCCATCCAAAAGTGCCCCCAGAGGAAGGCTTTGGGTACAACTGAACTCCCCAGGGGAGCCTTTATGCAGCCCCACATGCAACTGGACCCTCCGGGTTCACTCTTTCACAGCAACCCTAAATATAGCCCTGGCCCGCCTGGCAGTCGACTGAAAACTCGGGCCCCAGAAAAACTGTTAAAAGCCTAATTCGCCCATCCAAATGTGCCCCCAGAGGAAGGCTTTGGGTACATCTGAACTCCCCAGGGGAGCCTTTACCCAGCCCCACATGCAACTGGACCCTCCATGTTCACTGTTTACGAGCAACCCTAAATATACCCCTAGCCACCATGGCAGAAGACTGAAAACTCGGGCTCCAGAAAATGCGTTTCAAGCCCCATTCACCCATCCAGATGTGCCCCCAAAGGAAGGCTTTGGGTACAACTGAACTCCCCAGGGGAGCCTTTATGCAGCCCCACATGCAACTGGACCCTCCGGGTTCACTCTTACACCGCAAGCCTAAATATAGCCCTCGGAGCAATGGGAGAAGACTGAAAAAGCGGGCCTCAGAAAACGCATTGCGATTCCCCTTGGACCATCCAAAAGTGCCCCCAAAGGAAGGCTTTGGGTACAACTGAACTCCCCAAGGGAGCCTTTATGCAGCCCCACATGCAACTGGACCCTCCTTGTTCACTGTTTACGAGCAACCCTAAATATACCCCTAGCCACCATGGCAGAAGACTGAAAACTCGGGCTCCAGAAAATGCGTTTCGAGCCCCTTTCGCCCATCCAGAAGTGCCCCCAAAGGAAGGCTTTGGATACAAGTGAACTCCCCAGGGGAGCCTTTACGCAGCCCCACATGCAACTGGACCCTCCTTGTTCACTGTTTACAAACAACCCTAAATATACCCCTAGCCACCATGGCAGAAGACTGAAAACTGGGGCTCCAGAAAATGCGTTTCAAGCCCCATTCACCCATCCAGAAGTGCCCCCAAAGGAAGGCTTTGGGTACAACTGAACTCCCCAGGGGAGCCTTTATGCAGCCCCACATGCAACTGGACCCTCCTTGTTCACTGTTTACAAGCAACCCCAAATATACCCCTAGCCACCATGGCAGAAGACTGAAAACTCGGGCTCCAGGAAATGCGTTTCAAGCACCATTCACCCATCCATAAGTGCCCCCAAAGGAAGGCTTTGGGTACATCTGAACTCCCCAGGGGAGCCTTTATGCAGCCCCACATGCAACTGGACCCTCCGTATTCGCTCTTTCACAGCAACCCTAAATAAAGACTGGCCCGCATGGCAGACGACTGAAAAATCGGCCCCCAGAAAACGTGCTACAAGCCCCATTCGCCCATCCAAAAGTGCCCCCAGAGGAAGGCTTTGGGTACAACTGAACTCCCCAGGGGAGCCTTTATGCAGGCCCATACGCAACTGGAACCCCCGTGTTCGCTGTTTACAAGCAACCCTAAATATAACACTAGCCAGCATGGCAGAAGACTGAAAACTCGGGCCCCTGAAACTGCGTTAAAAGCCTAATTCGCCCATCCAAAAGTGCCCCCAGAGGAAGGCTTTGGGTACAACTGAACTCCCCAGGGGAGCCTTTATGCAGCCCCACATGCAACTGGACCCTCCGTATTTGCTCTTTCACCGCAAGCCTAAATATACCCCTGGCCCGCCTGGCAGTCGACTGAAAATTCGGGCCCCAGAAAATGCGTTAAAATCCTAATTCTCCCATCCAAAAGTGCCCCCAGAGGAAGGCTTTGGGTACAAGTGAACTCCCCAGGGGAGCTTTTATGCAGGCCCATACGCAACTGGACCCTCCTTGTTCACTGTTTACGAGCAACCCTAAATATACCCCTAGCCACCATGGCAGAAGACTGAAAACTCGGGCTCCAGAAAATGCGTTTCAAGCCCCATTCACCCATCCAGAAGTGCCCCCAAAGGAAGGCTTTGGGTACAACTGAACTCCCCAGGGGAGCCTTTATGCAGCCCCACATGCAACAGGACCCTCCGGGTTCACTCTTTCACCGCAAGCCTAAATATAGCCCTCGGTGCAATGGGAGAAGACTGAAAAACGGGCCTCAGAAAATGCATTGCGATTCCCCTTGGACCATCCCAAAGTGCCCCCAAAGGAAGGCGTTGGGTACAAATGGACTCCCCAGGGGAGCCTTAACGCAGCCCCACATGCAACTGGACCCTCCGTATTCGCTCTTTCACAGCAACCCTAAATATAGCCCTGGCCCTCCTGGAAGTCGACTGAAAACTCGGGCCCCAGAAAAACTGTTAAAAGCCTAATTCGCCCATCCAAAAGTGCCCCCAGAGGAAGGCTTTGGGTACAACTGAACTCCCCAGGGGAGCCTTTATGCAGCCCCACATGCAACTGGACCCTCCGGGTTCACTCTTTCACCGCAAGCCTATATATAGCCCTACTAGGCCTGGAGGTCGACTGAAAAATCGGGCCCCAGAAAACGTGATACAAGCCCCATTCGACCATTCAAAAGTGCCCCCAAAGGAAGGCTTTGGGTACAACTGAACTCCCCAGGGGAGCCTTTATGCAGGCCCATATGCAACTGGACCCTCCGTGTTCGCTGTTTACAAGCAACCCTAAATATAGCCCTGGCCCGCCTGGCAGTCGACTGAAAACTCGGGCACCACAAAATGCGTTAAAAGCCTAATTCGCCCATCCAAAAGTGCCCCCAAAGGAAGGCTTTGGGTACAACTGAACTCCCCAGGGGAGCCTTTATGCAGCCCCACATGCAACTGGACCCTCCGTATTGCTCTTTCACATCAACCCTAAATATAGCCCTGGCCCGCCTGGCAGTCGACTGAAAATTCTGGCCCCAGAAAATGCGTTAAAAGCCTAATTCGCCCATCGAAATGTGCCCCCAGATGAAGGCTTGGGGTACAACTGAACTCCCCAGGGGAGGCTTTATGCAGCCCCACATGCAACTGGACCCTCCGTATTCGCTCTTTCACAGAAAACATAAATATAGCCCTGGCCCGCCTGGCAGACGACTGAAAGCTCGGGCCACAGAAAATGTGTTACGAGCCCCATTCACCCATCCAGAAGTGCCCCCAAAGGAAGGCTTTGGGTACAACTGAACTCCCCAGGGGAGCCTTTATGCAGCCCCACATGCAACTGGACCCTCCGGGTTCACTCTTTCACCGCAAGCCTAAATATAGCCCTCGGCGCAATGGGAGAAGACTGAAAAAGTGGGCCTAAGAAAACACATTGCGAATCCCCTTGGACCATCCAAACTTGCCCCCAAAGGAAGGCTTTGGGTACAACTGGACTCCCCAGGGGAGCCTTTATGCAGCCCCACATGCAACTGGACCCTCCGTATTTGCTCTTTCACCGCAAGCCTAAATATACCCCTGGCCCGCCTGGCAGTCGACTGAAAATTCGGGCCCCAGAAAATGCGTTAAAATCCTAATTCTCCCATCCAAAAGTGCCCCCAGAGGAAGGCTTTGGGTACAAGTGAACTCCCCAGGGGAGCTTTTATGCAGGCCCATACGCAACTGGACCCTCCTTGTTCACTGTTTACGAGCAACCCTAAATATACCCCTAGCCACCATGGCAGAAGACTGAAAACTCGGGCTCCAGAAAATGCGTTTCAAGCCCCATTCACCCATCCAGAAGTGCCCCCAAAGGAAGGCTTTGGGTACAACTGAACTCCCCAGGGGAGCCTTTATGCAGCCCCACATGCAACAGGACCCTCCGGGTTCACTCTTTCACCGCAAGCCTAAATATAGCCCTCGGTGCAATGGGAGAAGACTGAAAAACGGGCCTCAGAAAATGCATTGCGATTCCCCTTGGACCATCCCAAAGTGCCCCCAAAGGAAGGCGTTGGGTACAAATGGACTCCCCAGGGGAGCCTTAACGCAGCCCCACATGCAACTGGACCCTCCGTATTCGCTCTTTCACAGCAACCCTAAATATAGCCCTGGCCCTCCTGGAAGTCGACTGAAAACTCGGGCCCCAGAAAAACTGTTAAAAGCCTAATTCGCCCATCCAAAAGTGCCCCCAGAGGAAGGCTTTGGGTACAACTGAACTCCCCAGGGGAGCCTTTATGCAGCCCCACATGCAACTGGACCCTCCGGGTTCACTCTTTCACCGCAAGCCTATATATAGCCCTACTACGCCTGGAGGTCGACTGAAAAATCGGGCCCCAGAAAACGTGATACAAGCCCCATTCGACCATTCAAAAGTGCCCCCAAAGGAAGGCTTTGGGTACAACTGAACTCCCCAGGGGAGCCTTTATGCAGGCCCATATGCAACTGGACCCTCCGTGTTCGCTGTTTACAAGCAACCCTAAATATAGCCCTGGCCCGCCTGGCAGTCGACTGAAAACTCGGGCACCACAAAATGCGTTAAAAGCCTAATTCGCCCATCCAAAAGTGCCCCCAAAGGAAGGCTTTGGGTACAACTGAACTCCCCAGGGGAGCCTTTATGCAGCCCCACATGCAACTGGACCCTCCGTATTGCTCTTTCACATCAACCCTAAATATAGCCCTGGCCCGCCTGGCAGTCGACTGAAAATTCGGGCCCCAGAAAATGCGTTAAAATCCTAATTCTCCCATCCAAAAGTGCCCCCAGAGGAAGGCTTTGGGTACAAGTGAACTCCCCAGGGGAGCTTTTATGCAGGCCCATACGCAACTGGACCCTCCTTGTTCACTGTTTACGAGCAACCCTAAATATACCCCTAGCCACCATGGCAGAAGACTGAAAACTCGGGCTCCAGAAAATGCGTTTCAAGCCCCATTCACCCATCCAGAAGTGCCCCCAAAGGAAGGCTTTGGGTACAACTGAACTCCCCAGGGGAGCCTTTATGCAGCCCCACATGCAACAGGACCCTCCGGGTTCACTCTTTCACCGCAAGCCTAAATATAGCCCTCGGTGCAATGGGAGAAGACTGAAAAACGGGCCTCAGAAAATGCATTGCGATTCCCCTTGGACCATCCCAAAGTGCCCCCAAAGGAAGGCGTTGGGTACAAATGGACTCCCCAGGGGAGCCTTAACGCAGCCCCACATGCAACTGGACCCTCCGTATTCGCTCTTTCACAGCAACCCTAAATATAGCCCTGGCCCTCCTGGAAGTCGACTGAAAACTCGGGCCCCAGAAAAACTGTTAAAAGCCTAATTCGCCCATCCAAAAGTGCCCCCAGAGGAAGGCTTTGGGTACAACTGAACTCCCCAGGGGAGCCTTTATGCAGCCCCACATGCAACTGGACCCTCCGGGTTCACTCTTTCACCGCAAGCCTATATATAGCCCTACTAGGCCTGGAGGTCGACTGAAAAATCGGGCCCCAGAAAACGTGATACAAGCCCCATTCGACCATTCAAAAGTGCCCCCAAAGGAAGGCTTTGGGTACAACTGAACTCCCCAGGGGAGCCTTTATGCAGCCCCACATGCAACTGGACCCTCCGTGTTCGCTGTTTACAAGCAACCCTAAATATAGCCCTGGCCCGCCTGGCAGTCGACTGAAAACTCGGGCACCACAAAATGCGTTAAAAGCCTAATTCGCCCATCCAAAAGTGCCCCCAAAGGAAGGCTTTGGGTACAACTGAACTCCCCAGGGGAGCCTTTATGCAGCCCCACATGCAACTGGACCCTCCGTATTGCTCTTTCACATCAACCCTAAATATAGCCCTGGCCCGCCTGGCAGTCGACTGAAAATTCTGGCCCCAGAAAATGCGTTAAAAGCCTAATTCGCCCATCGAAATGTGCCCCCAGATGAAGGCTTGGGGTACAACTGAACTCCCCAGGGGAGGCTTTATGCAGCCCCACATGCAACTGGACCCTCCGTATTCGCTCTTTCACAGAAAACATAAATATAGCCCTGGCCCGCCTGGCAGACGACTGAAAGCTCGGGCCACAGAAAATGTGTTACGAGCCCCATTCACCCATCCAGAAGTGCCCCCAAAGGAAGGCTTTGGGTACAACTGAACTCCCCAGGGGAGCCTTTATGCAGCCCCACATGCAACTGGACCCTCCGGGTTCACTCTTTCACCGCAAGCCTAAATATAGCCCTCGGCGCAATGGGAGAAGACTGAAAAAGTGGGCCTAAGAAAACACATTGCGAATCCCCTTGGACCATCCAAACTTGCCCCCAAAGGAAGGCTTTGGGTACAACTGGACTCCCCAGGGGAGCCTTTATGCAGCCCCACATGCAACTGGACCCTCCGTATTTGCTCTTTCACCGCAAGCCTAAATATACCCCTGGCCCGCCTGGCAGTCGACTGAAAATTCGGGCCCCAGAAAATGCGTTAAAATCCTAATTCTCCCATCCAAAAGTGCCCCCAGAGGAAGGCTTTGGGTACAAGTGAACTCCCCAGGGGAGCTTTTATGCAGGCCCATACGCAACTGGACCCTCCTTGTTCACTGTTTACGAGCAACCCTAAATATACCCCTAGCCACCATGGCAGAAGACTGAAAACTCGGGCTCCAGAAAATGCGTTTCAAGCCCCATTCACCCATCCAGAAGTGCCCCCAAAGGAAGGCTTTGGGTACAACTGAACTCCCCAGGGGAGCCTTTATGCAGCCCCACATGCAACAGGACCCTCCGGGTTCACTCTTTCACCGCAAGCCTAAATATAGCCCTCGGTGCAATGGGAGAAGACTGAAAAACGGGCCTCAGAAAATGCATTGCGATTCCCCTTGGACCATCCCAAAGTGCCCCCAAAGGAAGGCGTTGGGTACAAATGGACTCCCCAGGGGAGCCTTAACGCAGCCCCACATGCAACTGGACCCTCCGTATTCGCTCTTTCACAGCAACCCTAAATATAGCCCTGGCCCTCCTGGAAGTCGACTGAAAACTCGGGCCCCAGAAAAACTGTTAAAAGCCTAATTCGCCCATCCAAAAGTGCCCCCAGAGGAAGGCTTTGGGTACAACTGAACTCCCCAGGGGAGCCTTTATGCAGCCCCACATGCAACTGGACCCTCCGGGTTCACTCTTTCACCGCAAGCCTATATATAGCCCTACTACGCCTGGAGGTCGACTGAAAAATCGGGCCCCAGAAAACGTGATACAAGCCCCATTCGACCATTCAAAAGTGCCCCCAAAGGAAGGCTTTGGGTACAACTGAACTCCCCAGGGGAGCCTTTATGCAGGCCCATATGCAACTGGACCCTCCGTGTTCGCTGTTTACAAGCAACCCTAAATATAGCCCTGGCCCGCCTGGCAGTCGACTGAAAACTCGGGCACCACAAAATGCGTTAAAAGCCTAATTCGCCCATCCAAAAGTGCCCCCAAAGGAAGGCTTTGGGTACAACTGAACTCCCCAGGGGAGCCTTTATGCAGCCCCACATGCAACTGGACCCTCCGTATTGCTCTTTCACATCAACCCTAAATATAGCCCTGGCCCGCCTGGCAGTCGACTGAAAATTCTGGCCCCAGAAAATGCGTTAAAAGCCTAATTCGCCCATCGAAATGTGCCCCCAGATGAAGGCTTGGGGTACAACTGAACTCCCCAGGGGAGGCTTTATGCAGCCCCACATGCAACTGGACCCTCCGTATTCGCTCTTTCACAGAAAACATAAATATAGCCCTGGCCCGCCTGGCAGACGACTGAAAGCTCGGGCCACAGAAAATGTGTTACGAGCCCCATTCACCCATCCAGAAGTGCCCCCAAAGGAAGGCTTTGGGTACAACTGAACTCCCCAGGGGAGCCTTTATGCAGCCCCACATGCAACTGGACCCTCCGGGTTCACTCTTTCACCGCAAGCCTAAATATAGCCCTCGGCGCAATGGGAGAAGACTGAAAAAGTGGGCCTAAGAAAACACATTGCGAATCCCCTTGGACCATCCAAACTTGCCCCCAAAGGAAGGCTTTGGGTACAACTGGACTCCCCAGGGGAGCCTTTATGCAGCCCCACATGCAACTGGACCCTCCGTATTTGCTCTTTCACCGCAAGCCTAAATATACCCCTGGCCCGCCTGGCAGTCGACTGAAAATTCGGGCCCCAGAAAATGCGTTAAAATCCTAATTCTCCCATCCAAAAGTGCCCCCAGAGGAAGGCTTTGGGTACAAGTGAACTCCCCAGGGGAGCTTTTATGCAGGCCCATACGCAACTGGACCCTCCTTGTTCACTGTTTACGAGCAACCCTAAATATACCCCTAGCCACCATGGCAGAAGACTGAAAACTCGGGCTCCAGAAAATGCGTTTCAAGCCCCATTCACCCATCCAGAAGTGCCCCCAAAGGAAGGCTTTGGGTACAACTGAACTCCCCAGGGGAGCCTTTATGCAGCCCCACATGCAACAGGACCCTCCGGGTTCACTCTTTCACCGCAAGCCTAAATATAGCCCTCGGTGCAATGGGAGAAGACTGAAAAACGGGCCTCAGAAAATGCATTGCGATTCCCCTTGGACCATCCCAAAGTGCCCCCAAAGGAAGGCGTTGGGTACAAATGGACTCCCCAGGGGAGCCTTAACGCAGCCCCACATGCAACTGGACCCTCCGTATTCGCTCTTTCACAGCAACCCTAAATATAGCCCTGGCCCTCCTGGAAGTCGACTGAAAACTCGGGCCCCAGAAAAACTGTTAAAAGCCTAATTCGCCCATCCAAAAGTGCCCCCAGAGGAAGGCTTTGGGTACAACTGAACTCCCCAGGGGAGCCTTTATGCAGCCCCACATGCAACTGGACCCTCCGGGTTCACTCTTTCACCGCAAGCCTATATATAGCCCTACTACGCCTGGAGGTCGACTGAAAAATCGGGCCCCAGAAAACGTGATACAAGCCCCATTCGACCATTCAAAAGTGCCCCCAAAGGAAGGCTTTGGGTACAACTGAACTCCCCAGGGGAGCCTTTATGCAGGCCCATATGCAACTGGACCCTCCGTGTTCGCTGTTTACAAGCAACCCTAAATATAGCCCTGGCCCGCCTGGCAGTCGACTGAAAACTCGGGCACCACAAAATGCATTAAAAGCCTAATTCGCCCATCCAAAAGTGCCCCCAAAGGAAGGCTTTGGGTACAACTGAACTCCCCAGGGGAGCCTTTATGCAGCCCCACATGCAACTGGACCCTCCGTATTGCTCTTTCACATCAACCCTAAATATAGCCCTGGCCCGCCTGGCAGTCGACTGAAAATTCTGGCCCCAGAAAATGCGTTAAAAGCCTAATTCGCCCATCGAAATGTGCCCCCAGATGAAGGCTTGGGGTACAACTGAACTCCCCAGGGGAGGCTTTATGCAGCCCCACATGCAACTGGACCCTCCGTATTCGCTCTTTCACAGAAAACATAAATATAGCCCTGGCCCGCCTGGCAGACGACTGAAAGCTCGGGCCACAGAAAATGTGTTACGAGCCCCATTCACCCATCCAGAAGTGCCCCCAAAGGAAGGCTTTGGGTACAACTGAACTCCCCAGGGGAGCCTTTATGCAGCCCCACATGCAACTGGACCCTCCGGGTTCACTCTTTCACCGCAAGCCTAAATATAGCCCTCGGCGCAATGGGAGAAGACTGAAAAAGTGGGCCTAAGAAAACACATTGCGAATCCCCTTGGACCATCCAAACTTGCCCCCAAAGGAAGGCTTTGGGTACAACTGGACTCCCCAGGGGAGCCTTAACGCAGCCCCACATGCAACTGGACCCTCCGTATTCGCTCTTTCACAGCAACCCTAAATATAGCCCTGGCCCACCTGGCAGTCGAATGAAAAATCGGGCCCCATAAAATGCGTTAAAAGCCTAATTCGCCCATCCAAAAGTGCCCCCAGAGGAAGGCTTTGGGTACAACTGGACTCCCCAGGGGAGCCTTTATGCAGCCCCACATGCAACTGGACCCTCCGGGTTCACTCTTTCACCGCAACCCTAAATATAGCCCTAGCACGCCTGGCAGTCGACTGAAAGCTCGGGCCACAGAAAATGTGTTACGAGCCCCATTCGCCCATCAAAAAGTGCGCCCAAAGGAAGGCTTTGGGTACATCTGAACTCCCCAGGGGAGCCTTTACGCAGCCCCACATGCAACTGGACCCTCCATGTTCGCTCTTTACAGCAACCCTAAATATAACCCTAGCCAGCATGGCAGAAGACTGAATACTCGGGCCACAGAAAAAGCGTTTCAAGCCCCATTCACCCATCCAGAAGTGCCCCCAAAGGAAGGCTTTGGGTACAAGTGAACTCCCCAGGGGAGCCTTTATGCAGCCCCACATGCAACTGGACCCTCCGGGTTCACTCTATCACAGCAACCCTAATTATAGCCCTGGCCCGCCTGGCAGTCGACTGAAAACTCGGGCTCCAGAAAATGCATTAAAAGCCTAATTCGCCCATCCAAAAGTGCCCCCAGAGGAAGGCTTTGGGTAAAAGTGAACTCCCCAGGGGAGCCTTTATGCAGCCCCACATGCAACTGGACCCTCCGTGTTCTCTCTTTACAGCAACCCTAAATATAACACTAGCCAGCATGGCAGAAGACTGAAAACTCGGGCCACAGAAAAAGCGTTTCAAGCCCCTTTCGCCCATACAGATGTGCCCCCAAAGGAAGGCCTTGGGTACAAGTGAACTCCCCAGGGGAGCCTTTATGCAGCCCCACATGCAACTGGACCCTCCTTGTTCACTGTTTACGAGCAACCCTATATATAACACTAGCCAGCATGGCAGAAGACTGAAAACTCGGGCCACAGAAAAAGCGTTTCAAGCCCCTTTCGCCCATACAGATGTGCCCCCAAAGGAAGGCCTTGGGTACAAGTGAACTCCCCAGGGGAGCCTTTATGCAGCCCCACATGCAACTGGACCCTCCGTGTTCTCTCTTTACAGCAACCCTAAATATAACACTAGCCAGCATGGCAGAAGACTGAAAACTCGGGCCACAGAAAAAGCGTTTCAAGCCCCATTCACCCATCCAGAAGTGCCCCCAAAGGAAGGCTTTGGGTACAACTGAACTCCCCAGGGGAGCCTTTATGCAGCCCCACATGCAACTGGACCCTCCGGGTTCACTCTTTCACCGCAAGCCTAAATATAGTCCTCGGCGCAATGGGAGAAGACTGAAAAAGCGGGCCTAAGAAAACGCATTGCGAATCCCCTTGGACCATCCCAAAGTGCCCCCAAAGGAAGGCTTTGGGTACAACTGAACTCCCCAGGGGAGCCTTAACGCAGCCCCACATGCAACTGGACCCTCCGTATTCGCTCTTTCACAGCAACCCAAAATATAGCCCTGGCCCACCTGGCAGTCGACTGAAAACTCGGGCCCCAGAAAAACTGTTAAAAGCCTACTTCGCCCATACAAAAGTGACCCCAGAGGAAGGCTTTGGGTACAACTGAACTCCCCAGGGGAGCCTTTATGCAGCCCCACATGCAACTGGACCCTCCGGGTTCACTCTTTCACCGCAAGCCTAAATATAGCCCTAGCACGCCTGGCAGTCGACTGAAAGCTCGGGCCACAGAAAATGTGTTCCGAGCCCCATTCGCCCATCCAAAACTGCCCCCAAAGGAAGGCTTTGGGTACAAGTGAACTCCCCAGGGGAGCCTTTATGCAGCCCCACATGCAACTGGAATCCCCGTGTTCGCTCTTTACAGCAACCCTAAATATAACCCTAGCCAGCATGGCAGAAGACTGAAAACTCGGGCCACAGAAAAAGCGTTTCAAGCCCCTTTCGCCCATCCAGAAGTGTCCCCAAAGGAAGGCTTTGGGTACAACTGAACTCCCCAGGGGAGCCTTTATGCAGCCCCACATGCAACTGGACCCTCCTTGTTCACTGTTTACGAGCAACCCTAAATATACCGCTAGCCACCATGGCAGAAGACTGAAAACTCGGGCCACAGAAAAAGCGTTTCAAGCCCCATTCACCCATCCAGAAGTGCCCCCAAAGGAAGGCTTTGGGTACAACTGAACTCCCCAGGGGAGCCTTTATGCAGCCCCACATGCAACTGGACCCTCCGGGTTCACTCTTTCACCGCAAGCCTAAATATATCCCTCGGCGCAATGGGAGAAGACTGAAAAAGCGGGCCTCAGAAAACGCATTACGATTCCCCATGGCCCATCACAAAGTGCCCCAAAGGAAGGCTTTGGGTACAACTGGACTTCCCAGGGGAGCCTTAACGCAGCCCCACATGCAACTGGACCCTCCGGGTTTACTCTTTCACAGCAACCCTAAATATAGCCCTGGCCCGCCTGGCAGTCGACTGAAAACTCGGGACCCAGAAAATGCATTAAAAGCCTAATTCGCCCATCCAAAAGTGCCCCCAGAGGAAGGCTTTGGGTACAACTGAACTCCCCAGGGGAGCCTTAACGCAGCCCCACATGCAACTGGACCCTCCTTGTTCACTGTTTACGAGCAACCCTAAATATACCCCTAGCCACCATGGCAGAAAACTGAAAACTCGGGCTCCAGAAAATGCGTTTCAAGCCCCATTCACCCATCCAGAAGTGCCCCCAAAGGAAGGCTTTGGGTACAAGTGAACTCCCCAGGGGAGCCTTTATGCAGCCCCACATGCAACTGGACCCTCCTTGTTCACTGTTTACGAGCAACCCTAAATATCGCCCTGGCCCGCCTGGCAGTCGACTGAAAACTCGGGCCCCAGAAAATCTGTTTAAAGCCTAATTCGCCCATCCAAAAGTGCCCCCAGAGGAAGGCTTTGGGTACAACTGAACTCCCCAGGGGAGCCTTTATGCAGCCCCACATGCAACTGGACCCTCCGGGTTCACTCTTTCACCGCAAGCCTAAATATAGCCCTAGCACGCCTGGCAGTCGACTGAAAGATCGGGCCACAGAAAAAGCGTTTCAAGCCCCTTTCGCCCATCCAGAACTGCCCCCAAAGGAAGGCTTTGGGTACAAGTGAACTCCCCAGGGGAGCCTTTATGCAGCCCCACATGCAACTGGACCCTCCGGGTTCACTCTTTCACCGCAAGCCTAAATATAGCCCTAGCACGCCTGGCAGTCGACTGAAAGCTCGGGCCACAGAAAATGTGTTAAGAGCCCCATTCGCCCATCCAAAAGTGCCCCCAAAGGAAGGCTTTGGGTACAACTGAACTCCCCAGGGGAGCCTTTACACAGCCCCACATGCAACTGGACCCTCCTTGTTCACTGTTTACGAGCAACCCTAAATATACCCCTAGCCACCATGGCAATAGACTGAAAACTCGGGCCACAGAAAATGCGTTAAAAGCCTAATTCGCCCATCCAAAAGTGCCCCCAGAGGAAGGCTTTGGGTACAACTGAACTCCCCAGGAGAGCCTTAACGCAGCCCCACATGCAACTGGACCCTCCGTATTTGCTCTTTCACAGCAAACCTAAATATAACCCTGGCCCACCTGGCAGTCGACTGAAAACTCGGGCCCCAGAAAATGCCTTAAAAGCCTAATTCGCCCATCCAAAAGTGCCCCCAAAGGAAGGCTTTGGGTACAAGTGAACTCCCCAGGGGAGCCTTTACGCAGCCCCACATGCAACTGGACCCTCCTTGTTCACTGTTGTCCTGGTTTCAGTTAGCACAGAATTAATTTTCTTCCTAGTAGCTGGTGGAATGCTGTGTTTTGGCTTAGGATGAGAAGAGTGCTGATAACACCCCGATGCTTTAATTGTTGCAGAGCAGTGCTTATACTAAGCCAAGGACATCTCAGCCTTTTGCTCTGTCCTGCCAACGGGCAGGCTGGGGGTGCAGTAAGAGCTGGGAGGGGACAGACCCAGGACAGGTGACCCAAACTAGCCAAAGGGGTATTCCATACCATCTGACGTCATGCTAAACAATATATAGGGGTGGCTAGCTGGGGGGAGGGGGCCGGACTGCTCGGGGTTAGGCTGGGCATCGGTCAGCGAGTGGTGAGCAATTGCATTGTGCATCACTTGTTTGTACATACTATTACTTTCGTATTATCACCATTGTATCATTATTATTATTATTGTTATTATT